>NC_048222.1:92653808-92744387 GCF_002007445.2 Ailuropoda melanoleuca | reverse complement strand
TAGGACGGTAACCTCTGTGTACAAAATTTTAAAAGTAACAAAGCTCCCTGTTAACTTTAGTAGCGTCATCGTCTTCTAGGCAGCCAACTGTAGTGCAGGCCTCTCCAGAGATCTGAAAAACACTGAGTTCGTTACACTGAGCATTCTGTAGAAGTCTCCGAATTGGGGAGAATCCCCCAGACAGTGGAAACATTGTTTCCTTTCCCGGTGTCACCTCCCATTAGAACACACACCAGTTCACATCAGGTGAACAAATGCAGATTCTGCTCACAGGTAGTGACGATAAAGGACAACAGTATGTAGGGAAGCAAGATATCTANCAGGTAGTGACAATAAAGGACAACAGTATGTAGGGAAGCAAGATATCTAATTTCAAGAATCGCATCCAACCTTTTTAGAGGATAACTTGAAAAGAACTATCAAAATTTTAGATGCGCATATATTTTGACTGTTAGAAATGTATTTGCATTAACAAACAACAAATTAAGGATGCATACAAAGCCATCCTTTGCAGCACTGCATGCAATTAAAATCCCTAAAATATGTTAAACTTCCATCTGTACAGACTAGGTTAAACAAACCATGGTACACATTCTACTGGGTAGCCAAAAAAAAAGTAATGAAACAGCATTATATGTATTAACTGGAATGTTACCATGATGTACTGTCAAATGAAAAGTTGCAGAGTACTATTACATTGTGTTTACACTGTGTACAAAAGAATTTTTTTTTAAGTAGGCTCCATGCCAAGTGTGGAGCCCAAAGTAGGGCTTGAACTCATGACCCTGAGATCGAGACCTGAGCTGAGAACAACAGTCGACACTTAACCGACTGAGCCACCCAGAACCCCCAAAAGAATTTTATGCTTATATATGCATTGAAAATATATGCAAAATGCTGTTAACCATGATTATCTTTGGAGGTTGTAAAGGATCTGAAAGACTTGAGGGCTGTATCTCACCACTCTATACCTGCCTTACTATTGTAGTATTTTTATTTTTTCTTTTAGCCATATTGATTTGAAATAAAATTAATTAAAGATCAAAATCCTTAATAATACTCAACACGAGTGATGGTATAAAAAGCCTCATACGGGGCGCCTGGGTGGCGCAGTCGTTAAGCATCTGCCTTCGGCTCAGGGCGTGATCCCGGCATCCGGGATCGAGTCCCACATCGGGCTCCTCCGCTGGGAGCCTGCTTCTTCCTCTCCCACTCCCCTGCTGTGTTCCCTCTCTCGCTGGCTGTCCTTTTGTCACATAAATAAATAAAATCTTAAAAAAAAAAAAGCCTCATACATTGTTGGAGAAAGTGTTCATTGGTAACATTTCCATGAAGGAGAACTTGGCAGTATAGTTCAAAATTAAAATGCATATGTTATTTGATCCAGCAATTCCTTCTCTAGAACCGTATCCTGCAGCTCTGCGGACACATGCACTTGACAGCCATTGCAGCATTATATGTCAGAGTAAACGATAGCCACCCAATTGTATATAAATAGATGGAGTGCTATGTAGTTGTAAAAAAAGAGCAAGAGTTCATCTGCATATTACAGGAAAATAATCATCAAGATATATCGTTTAGATACCAAAGGCAAGATGAATAAAACGCTACCATATGTTAATACAAAAGGTTATAAATGTCTATATACTTCTAAATGTATAGAATACCTTTGAAAAGAAGTATAACTAGTAATTAGTTGCCTCTCAAAAGATGACCTGAAAAGTGTGAAGGAGACTTATTTTTACTACATAAACTTTTGCACCTTCTAAGGTGTGAGCCGTGTGTTTCTATTGCTTATTCAAAGAAACTAATTTAAAATAAAGTTTGATAAGAAACTTTAAGTAGCAGCCATTGATTTGTATTCATTCAGAGAACCAGATAGCTTTTATTCACTTATTCAACAGACATTTATTGAGACCTTATTATGTACCAAGTACAGTTCTAGGTCCTTAGCATGCATCGGGTAAGAAAACGCTCTGTGCCCTTACGAAGCTTGTGTTTGGTGAGGGGAGGCAGCCGGTGCAGGGCAGAAACCAACAACAGCAGTAAATATAATAAAGAATATATAGGGGCACCCAGATGGCTTTGGTTAAGCATCTGCCTTCTGCACAGGTCCTGATCCCCGGGCCCCGGGATGGAGTCCCGCATCGGACTCCCTGCTCAGTGGGGAGTCTGCTTCTCCCTCTGCCTGCCGCGCCTCTCCCTATTCATTCTCTCTCTCTCTCTTTCTCTCTCTCTGCTAGATAAATTTTTTTTAAATCTCTAAAAAAAAAAACCACAAGAATACATAGTTTGAGAAGAGGTGGTATCTCCTTAAAAAGGCAGTCGGGGTACAGGAAATGCGAGGTGGAAGATGCCAGATAGGTTGCAGTATTAACTAAGGTTGCAGGGGAGGCCTCATGGAGAAGGTGGGATGGGAGCAAAGATTTGATTTTCGGTAGATAGCGGGTCTGAGTCTCGGAAAAGAGCATTTCAGGCAAGAAGGATAGCTCGTGTAAAGACCCTGAGGTAGAGAGGTGCCTGATGTGGTCAAGAGGCAAGAAGGCGGGTGGGGCTGGTGTGGAATGGTTGCCTAAGAGAGGGTAGGAGGTGAGATCAGAGCAGTGACCGAGCCCAGACCCCCGAGGCTGGGACCCTGTGTGCCGTCGTAAAGACTCCGGGTTTTATGGAGTTTCCAGGCAAAACAGAACCGCTGCAGAGTTTGAGCAGAGGAATGAGGTGCTTTGATTTACTTAACCAAGGGCCACTCCAACTGCTGCACTGAAAATAGTTTGTGCGGAGAAAGGCGGAAACAGAGAGAACTTAAGGAGGTTCAATGATGCGCCCCCTGTCACAGCAATGGTGATGCTGACAAGTGACAGGATCTGAGGAACACCTGCCAGATTGCCTGGGTATGAGGTGAGGAGAAAGGAACCAAGGATGGTTCCAAAGTTCATCCAGTGCTTGAGTGTAAACCCTTGGACACTCTCACCCACTATCTTCATGCAGCTTCTGCAAAATGAATGTAAGATAGAAAAGAATGATAATAATGGAATGCTGGCTGACAAAAGGCTTACACTGTAAAAAAAGATCGCCATGAGCTATGTCCTCAGGAAGATGAGTGATTGCTGTTGCTTTTACTTTATTTTCTCTACAAATTGTCTGTTTATTTCAATAAGACCAATTATATTTGAGAGTTTTCATTAATGTTTGCTCCTTCAGCATATCTTCTTATTCACCATATACAAAAAAGGGGGGGGCATAAAGTTGTATACAATATTCCACAGAAGATATTTTGTTTTCTGAGTGAGAAAAATTCTGTCTAAACGTTCTTGTGAGATACCTCTTAACAATAGAGGCATCTCTTCTTTTATGTCCTTTCCGTATTAACCAACCATCTTTCACGTGCTCTTTGGCCATTTGCAACCCAAAGAGCTCCTTCCTAATGCCCAAACAAGAACATTCATCTCATCAAGACAAAAAGTTATAGAAAAACTACCAACAGTGTGTTTATGACCTTGATTTGGGCGATGGTTTCAGCATCCCCCTTGTGTCCTTGAATGTGTAAGTTATCTGTATACCAATTATGCCTCAATAAATAAAGCTGTTTAAAAAAAAAGAAAAAGAAAAGCTACCTTTAAGAAGGAGATAGTTTCCAAAACTGGTGGTCCAGGATCTGAGAATTGCTCTGTATTTATATTTTTGCAAAAGAGTCCCCACTCTTATGGAATAAATGTACAAAGCACCCTGTTTGTCTTATTTGCCATTCTCCTCTGTCAGGCTCACACTGGTTTGGCCAATTTTCCCAAGTATAAAAGGTCACCATGTGACCATATTTCAAAGCTTTCCCTTTGGTGACTGCATGAAATTTGCACTGGGTACCTTTAATCCCTGGGGAATGGAGCCTTTGGCATTTCATGCTATGAAAATAAGATTTCATGAAGCAGTCGCACTAGCAATCTCCATGGAACAATGATAATAGACGAAAACTGAATCGAAAAGATGTGGCATATAGGAGAAACACTTCCTCAAGTGCAATAGTTTTTTGATTAAAAAAATATAAATAATTGTAATAATGTACTCTTCAAAAAAAATAATGTACTCTTCATCTTTGCAATTCAGAACTCTGCAAGAGAGTAATTTGCTAAAGGAAGTATCTATCTTGTAAACATGCTGAACTTTGGGGCCCAAATACACCTATCTCTGCATCTGGATTATTATTTATGTCAAAGCAACGAGAAGTCTCTAATACTCTCCCAATATCAAGTTATCCTTAAAACAAGCCTTGTTATTGACACCTTCCAACAGGAGCGGTACCAATTGCATAAGGCAAAAGATAAATACATGCAAAGAAGTAAATGAAAAAGCAGAAATAATCGCTAGTTTTAAAAGGTATTATAGCAAGTGAAAAATTTGGAACACAGTTATCCTTGATAGTTGCAAAATAAAGAAGGTTAAAAATGTGGTTCTATTCTCAATGAAATTGAACAAAATATAAAATTATATTTGTTCAACAAATATTTATTAGGTGCATATTTCTTTCCAGGCACTCTGCTAAGTGTGAAGGCATAGCAGTGAACAAAATGGGCAAAAAGCTAGTGCCTCTTTGGACTGTACATTCCAATAAGGGGTTTATAATCCCCAAAAGTAGTTTCTGGTTTCAAATTATAATCAGTTCTACTCTCCCTGAGTAATGTGAAAAAAATAATGATGTAATTTTATGTATTTAATAATGAAGAGTAAGAAATATCAGATATAAGCTTCCCCAAAGCTATCAAAAGGCCAAAAAGTAATCAGACTTTCACTCAGCAAAAGAGATAATAAAAAGAAATCCACACTGAATGCACATTATTTCTTGGTCTGTGTATGCCCAGAAGTGTTCATTTTCTGGCTGTGTAATATTTGAGCAAGTTTCTTCACTGCTCTGTGCCTCACGTTTTTATTTGTAAAATGGGGACAAAATTACATCTACCGCGGGGCGCCTGGGTGGTGCAGTCGTTAAGCGTCTGCTTTCGGCTCAGGGCGTGATCCCGGCGTCCTGGGANTTTTATTTGTAAAATGGGGACAAAATTACATCTACCGCGGGGCGCCTGGGTGGTGCAGTCGTTAAGCGTCTGCCTTCGGCTCAGGGCGTGATCCCGGCGTCCTGGGATGGAGACCCACGTCAGGCTCCTCCGCTGGGAGCCTGCTTCTTCCTCTCCCACTCCCCCTGCTTGTGTTCCCTCTCTCACTGGCTCTCTCTCTCTCTCTCTCAAATAAATAAATAAAATCTTTAAAAAAAAAATTACATCTACCGCATAGAGATTTTAAGAGCACTTAATAAGTTGATAAAGCCTCAGTGACACTGGCATGATTCCAAGCCTAAGATGGCCCAGATCCTGGGCTTAGCAAACAAAGATTCTATAGCATTTACTATAAATGTGGTCAAAGAAGTAAAGGGGAAAAAGTCTTAATGAGTGGACACAGAGTCTCAACAGAGAAATGGAAACTATAAAAGGAAACAAAGTGAAATTCTAGAACTGAGAAGTAGGATAACTGAAATAAACACTGGAGGATAAGCAATCAAAGGTGAGTTCACTTAGAAATAGAGCATGTAAGCCATGATAAAGTTTGAAAATTGACCTTGAGGTTTCAGTGAACTTGTCTTTTTTTTCTTTCTTAACAAATGTAGCCTAGACTGGATATTTTTTAAAATATTTATTTCAGACATGTCTTCATTAGCGACCAGTATAAGCTCTAGAATGCATTCATTTTAAGGCTTTGCGGAGGCCACTTGAGTTTACCAAGAGGAATGAAAATGTTCAAATGAAATGAAAAATCCCACTATAAAAGTAAGGTAAAATGAGTACGTATGTACTAAAGATGAGAATGAGAGCTAGTAAAATCTCTCCAAAATTCACAATATGAAAAATAACAAAATATGGACACTTTTTGACAAAAAAATTATACAACCAAAAATGTATTCCAAGGAATTGATTCAAGATGTGAGAAAATATTTAGGTCCACAATCAGAGTATTATTCATAATTACAGCATTATTTTTAGCTGGGAAAAAAATAGAAAAAAAACTAAGGGACTAAGTAACAAATTGAAGTATATGTATATGGTACAATATTATAGGGTACTTTTATTTTTTTAAAGATTAATTTGTTTATTTTAGAGAGAGAGAGCACATGTGCATGTGTGAGCAGGGGGAGGAGCAGAGGGAGAGGGAGAGAGGGTATCCTCAAGCAGAAGCCCCACTGAGCATAGAGCCAGAAGTGGGGCTCAATCCCAAGACCCTGAGGTCATGACCTGAGCAAAAACTAAGAGTTGGATGCTTAACCAACTGAGCCACCCCGACACCCCTATATGGTACTCTAAAGAATGCTTTTTATTGGTGCTTTTTTGATGACAGAAAATATTTATCACATATGGGATTTTATACTTTCTTAAAGGCACTTTTTTCACATTTTAATATCTCTGAAATTGAGATGTAAGTTATAATCAATGGCATCTTACAATTATAATTGATAGTTTCTTTTCTGCCTTAGTGATACATAAAATAATGGTGCAACAGAATAGATGATGTCTCAGATTAAATGAAAAATAGTGGTGTTAAATTTTTAGGTTTGTCTCTAAATTATTTCATATAATCTCTTATGATGTAGAGGGAGGCAGTATCATAACAGAAAAAAGAGTGTATCCATGGAGCAGACTGCCTGGGTTCAAATCTCACCTGTTATTATTAGCTATGTAATCTTGGGCTAGTTTTCTAACCTAATGTGCCTTAGTTTCCCCAAAATTAATGGAGATTATAATAATATCCATATCATAGGGTTACTCTAAGGATTGAAAGTTGTTAGAATATCATTTGGTACATAGGACACATTTCATAAATGAGTTATTATTACATATAAAGCTTATATATGCATGGAAAAAACTATAGGGAAAGAAGTTAACTGTGTTTATCTTGGAGTGGTATGATTATTGGTAATTTTTATTTGCATTTTAGTGTTTTCCAAGTTGTCTGCAATAAGTATTAATTAGAATGTGTATATGATGAGAAAAACAATATTATTATAAGATAAACTAAAACCTATTATATCAAAGAATTTTTGAATGATACCGAAAATGCATGTGGTATAGTGGTTTTATATGGGAAAAGCCTATAATGACTTGAATTTTGTACAAGTTATATAGGCACTGAAAAAACAGAAGGAAATACCTCTGAATTATATACAACTTTGAGAAATACTTCTCTGTATATTTGCTTTAGAAACTTTCTACAGTAAACACATATTGGTTTATAGTTTAAAAGTATGAAAGCTATTTTTAAAATTAACTGTGGAACACTTTTGAGATCGCAAGTAGAGCCTTTAAGACAACCTGGGCAAGAGCCATAGCCTTTGACCAACCCAGTAAAAACTGGCTCGGGCTCTAAATGGATGGCTCAGTGGAGCGAATCACTCTACCAGCATCTAACTCCTTCCAAACCAATTCACTCCCTGATGAAGTCTGACAAACCATGTTTTCCTGAGCCATAAAACTCATTCCGATCAAAGAGCTTCCAAGGAGATCAAAATGCCTGGATACATTTTCTTTATTATTGTTCGTGCTTGATTTTCCCTAGTCTTCAATGGGATAATTCTTTAAAAAAAATCAATGAACAAGAATAAATTCATCAAGTTTGTGATGGTGTTGTCAAAATGTCTGAACTTCTCTGCTCTGTTTTAATAGGGCAACATCTATCCAGGGCTTCAAACTAATATGTCCTGTATTCAAATCTTGGTTCCACCAGCAATCAAATGTAAGTTCTCCAAAAAGCCACTAACTTTTCCAAGGCTCAGTTTTCTTTCTTTGTTTTTATCCGTAAAATGCAGGTAATAAAATTTTGCACACGAGAGAGAGTGCGCAAAATGTCTAGCTCATAGCCTAGCAAATGTTGGGTGGGAATAAACAACTTAGGCACACTTTAAAAACTTCTTGAATTAAAATTCCCACAACTGAGCCAGCCATTAGGCCCTGTCCTGGCATTCAGCTTTGTGTTAGCAGGCTTCTTCACTCTTACATTGCGGTCTGATATGTGGGCTACTTACCCAAATATCATCTCTAAGCCTATGGTGAGGGGCAAAATAAGGGGAAAGAAGAAAGAGGAATTTGGGAAACAATTTTTATCAAAAATTAGAATGCTCAATTTGTATGAATGAAGAAAGAGGTTTGCTTAAAATTAATTATTTAAAAAGCAAATGTATTCTAGGATACTAAAACTAGTGTGTGCTTTCTATGTGCTGGACAGTGTGCTCAGCACTTTCTATTAAGAAACTTAGGACATCATTAAGACAAGGCCGTAAGGTAGTTGTGATCTCCTTTTACAAAAGGAGGTGAGTGCACTCATCCAAGCCTCCAAGTTCATACAGGCAGGGGAGCACAAGACTGAGCATTCTAGCCCTGAGAGAGTCTGAAGAAAGTCGTCCTCAGATTTTAGACAAAAGATGTTTCATAAGCCCTGGTAGGCTTAGACTAGATGTGCATGGATGGTCACAGTTTGTGACCACAGTTTGTATACAACAGCAAACCAAGAGAGCAGTGGCCCACACAAGGGACCCTGAGACCCAGGCAGACAGACACTGACTGCATCATTCACCAAGAATATCTCACGGCAAAGAATATGCCTTTTCCTTTAATTTAAATTTATAGAGGGAATGGAAGTGATTTTGAAAATGTGCTCTATCACAGAAATGTATGGTGGAGTGGCTGAGGAGAGGGCATGATCTGATCCTGACCTATAGCTAAAACTCTTGATAAGAACAACAAAACCACTATTCATCCTATGACAAGGAACAACTCTCAAAACTGACTTCTTTATCAGATATTATTTTAAAAGCAAATTTCTCCATCCATGATTGCAAAGAATAAATGAGTGCTTTCAAGATATATCACATCATCGCTATGATGAAAATATGTTTGAACATTAGATGAAGAGCTTTATTTTGGAAATTATAGTCATCCTCTTTGTCAGTTCCATGTAATTAAAAACAATAGCATTGGTATTAAGATAATCGATAGTATTTTCAGTTGTCTTTCTTCCCTGTAAAAACAGGTTGCCGAGTTCACTGATGGTAACAGAAAAATGCCTGGCACATACAGGGCAGTGAAAAAGTATTTGTGGGAGTAAATCGATGAACGATCTACCTAGAGCAATAAAAGAGCACCATCAAAGTCCTTTTTAATCTGCCAAATGACACACACAAGAAGATACACTTACCAAAATTTCCACCAGGAGGCACTGAAAAACCTTGCACCCTGCCGCCTTTCTGGAAGCATCAGAATATTTCTCCCCTGTGCAGCAAAGCTTGAAAAGCAATGATAAAAACCATTGCTGTTAGTAGGTTTATGTTCCTCCGAAACTGGGCTCTCAAAACTGCCAGGACTCTGAACCTATCAGATGGGATTGCTTTTATCAGTTCAGCACCATTCTCTGAAATTGTTTGATTTAAGGCAATAGCATCGTTCTAGGGAGTTACTTGAAATATTTTTTTTATATGAAAACAGGCCTGGCTAAAATAGGGAGGGAGATACTTTTGATTTCTTTTTCAAAATGAAACATAATCTTTCAAAGAACTTTCCAACTTTCACCTTGACATTCTGGAAGAGCACAGGCTATCGATTCTCCCAGGTGACGTGTTTGTCCCTTTCTTCTCTCACTAGAGATACCTAAATGGGAATGCTTGAAAAGCTCTGCCATTGGCGATCAAAGAATCTTTGTTTTTGTCTCTCTGTCTCTGTCTCTGACTCTCTCTCACACATACACACACACACACACAAGCACACACGCACAAACACACACACACAATAAGAATTTTCCAGATGCTCACCCATGTAGAGGTGCCTGAATTACCTGTCTCAATGCTCCCCCCACTTCTGTAGCTCCCTTTCCTCCAAGGGCAGTTGCTGATTTCCATACCAACTTTGGGTGACAATTTTTGCACAAGTTTCAGTTGAAAAAAGAAAGTATGTGTTGCAATGGCATTCCTCACAGAATAAAAACAGTTTTATTATGTCTGTGACAGGAAGAAAAGAGAGGAACTGTGTATTCTTAAATTTTAGAGCAGCATTAATGATGAGAAGAAAAATTTTTGAGGAAAAGATTGCTAATTTCAGATAAAGTGCAAGGATCTAAACATGTCTGAGAAACCAATTTGGAAGCAGCTCTGTGATGTCTGACCTTAAAATTATAGGGCCAACTAAATCACAGACTGGGGATCCTTACAGAATCCTCCCTTCCCCCACAGTATATTGGTTTTAGCCCTTAAGATCTTTTCTCTCTCCTCTCTTTTTCATTTGTCCCCTGGTCTGCCATTCCCATGATTCCATCTGCTTTCACACCTGTGTTCAGACTTTACCATTAGTTCAAAGATAATGACCGAAATAGTGGCGAATGTGCAGAGTAAAAGGAAAGTGAGTTCTGGAGACCACAACACGATAGACAGAAAAGCCCTTTAAAAAGGGGATAAAAAGTAGTATTTGTAGAAATAGGAAAAAAACAAGATTAAGTAATGTTATGGAAGCCAAGAACCAAGAGATGTTTGAGAGAGAGGGAATGGCTCACAATGGGAAACACTGGCAGGAGGCCAACTGAAACAGCAAAACGTATTGAATTTAGCTTGAGGGAGATTATTGGTGGCTTTGCTCACATGATGCATTTGACTGAGGAGAAAAGGGAGGTGAGAAATGGACATAGCACTTAACTCACTGCATTTCAATTATCTATTGACATATGTCGCCTTTAAGAGGCGGTATGTCCTCTAGGGCATTGTCTTTGTCTTGTTACTGTCTCCCTCAAAGTCTGCACATATTCTTTTAGAGCAGAAATAGAGTGATTGAATAGTAAATATAAAGATCTGGGAAATGAAAAAGGAACATGAATTAATATCCCTGTTATTACTGAAAATGTCATTAAGAATGAATTGGTATTTTGTGTCCGTATAAAAATCAACACCATTGGAAAACTGATGATTACCACTCTCTGATGGGAAACCAACTCAATTAATGACCGCCCTTTCCCGACAGAGAAGGCCATTATTGAAATTTCACATACATTATTGTATTATAGCATGGATATAAAAGTCTTCTGCTTTGGTGATAATCGCACGATTGCATTAGCACTCTCTGGATAAATGTGCTATTCATTTGATTACATAAAGCAAATACCATATTGAACTGTGTCATATTGACTACATTGTGTGTGCTTTATAGAAGCCACAGGGAGAAGGTTTGCCACACAGATTTTTTGTGTAGCCAAAGAGTTGCCATTCTTGGTTGGTCGAGCGCATAATATTCTAATGCTCCAAATATGACAGACTTCAGAACACCCAAGTTAAAATAAATAAAAACATTCTTCTTTTTCCAGAGAGGGTTTCCTGCATCTGATCTAAGTTACCATCCCAGAGAAGAATAAAGCCATTAAAAGAGAAAAAGAATTAATAGCATGCTTTGTTCAGCCAACCAAATGAGAACTTTCAGTCCCCAGTGAAAATATGAATTAATGATAATAACAGGCCTGGGGAACTTCCGTGATTCAGCAGGTCAAAACAGATCTGCTGCTTCCCCTCAGTTTATATTTAAAAATGCAGAACAGATAAAAAACAAAAATCTTCTGACCTTATCCTTCAAGTCCTAGAATTTATAATCTGTGGGGAATACCTATAATCAGGTCAGTAAATCATTCTGATGTCCAGAAATACAGACTAAGTAATGACAATTAAAGTTTGAAAATCATTTGTAAATATTGACTCCATTAAGTTTGTTCATGTTCATTACAATCACATGGTTTTGAGAGTACATGATTGTAGAAGATGCTGATAGAGGACCTCACTTTAATTTCTTTGATCTTTAATTTTTGATTTTGCTCGGTAGTGGCAAAAGATTACTTATGGTTTTGTCCACTCTTGTGCATTTTATGGTGGCCAAGCTACTAATAAAATTGGGAGGAGCTGTACAAGTAGACGGATATGTACAAATCTTGGTTCCTCCTTTTAGAAACTGTGATCTTGGGGAAATTACTTAGCCACTCCAAGCCACAATCTTCTCATCTGTAAGAAAAAAATGTGCAGATAATTATACCTAATCCATAAAATAGTGTGAGGACACCCGCCCACATCATAGTGGGATCCATATAAATATAGAAGTATTTTTCCCTCTGTAGAAATATAGCTGTAGACTGTATTAACTGGAAAGCTGTGGTGTGAGAAGAGATGAAGAATATTCTCTACTCAGGCATAGTTCCAGGAAGATGTTCCTTACTCTGGTTCCTGTGATGAAAGCACATGAAATGAGGTTTCCTCTTTGGTCCCCACAAACTTGCACATACTGGACAAAGTGACCCTAGATATTTCTCAGTCTGGAGAGCAGAAAGAATCCTAGAATGGGAATCCCAAATCTGAATTTGGATCTTGTCTTCCTACTTACAGAGCATTAGTGCTTACTTAACTTCCATTCATTTCAACTGTAAATTGCCAGAAATCTCAACTCTCTTATTTTTAATTAAATTCTAATTTTTAATTATTTAAACGTAAAAAGATAGTAAGTACTACCACATTAAGAAGGAAATCAGGTGAGCCAGTACCATCTAACTCCTGCTGCTCAATGATCAATAAACGTCTGTGGAGATGAAAATCGGTGTAAAAATAGATATCTGGCTCCTATCTACTGATAAGAATAAATGAAAAAAATCCTTAAAATTTAGTACTTAGGTATCACTTGATAAGTAATGTTCCACATGAAATTGTCCCTCTTTCTCTCCTAAACTCAGAAAGCCCTTAGTGTTAACATAGAGACAGAACATTTCCTATATAAAAAAAGAAAGACTCTGGTTCCTTTTCTCTGATTAGTCTGTTAGATGTGGGGGCTGAAGAGTGAAGAGGAAAACGAGCGGCATCTTCCTGGCATTCGGTGCTAACTTTCTCCTAGGTTTGAGGCTAATTCATGATGTGAAAGCCAAGCACAGAGTTAGCTGAAGTTTGGCTATGACAGGCGTCAGAAGGGTGCCTGTGAAAATGGGCATGGGTGATGAGAAACAAGGCAATTATTCAAAAAGTCACCGAAACTAATACCAACAGGTGTTTTAGGGGGAAACTGGGCAGCTTGTTTCTACCTAGCTAGGTAAGTATGACTTCAACCAAAACGTGCCCAAACACAGCCAAACAGCTGGGGGGGAAAAAACCCACAAATGTTTTTCACGCTGCTTTTTATAGAGCCTAGACAGGCTATAAGCCTTACCTAAACTGTGAACTAAATCTCCCCAAACAATTAAATGGTCCTCGTCCCTCCCGTTAAGTGCAAATCAGGAACAGAGTCTGCCATCAGTTCCCTCCCAGTTCCCTTACACAAAAATAAAGAAAAACAAAATGTCTCAGTACAGACTCTACTTTGCTAAAATCTAGGAAATAGAAGGTGCTGGATTTTGCTTTGAGAAGTAAGGCTGTTGCTATTTGCACCACAGCTTTTCCGGGAACCTTAACTACCCCATTGACTCAAGGAGGAAGTGAAAGGGGGTAAAGATGGGGGCGTCGCGTAGAACTAAAGGTTTCGCAATAGAGGGGCACTAAATTTAAGGAAGCTGTTTCTAGAGGATAGTGAAAGAAGACCTTCCAACTGTTCTCTAGAAACTATCCTCTAGAAACTGAAAGCGGAAAACAATTTCCCACTTCCGAGTGAGGAAGTTAAGTGGAGTTGGAAGGTCTTCTTTCTGTCATTCTGTTAGGTAAGCGGGGTCTCCCTGACGGGGTTTTCTTCCAGCCGCTATCAGCCATTGTCCGGGTATTGTGTTCAGTTTGCTTTTACGGATTCCTGAAAGTCCACCCTGGTTGTGTGTCTCATTACATCCATTCCATGACCTTGAGGGACTGATCCCAGCGAAGTAAGAGGGATTCCCCCATAAACATTTCAACAGGGATTTGCAGTCTTGCTGAAAGTATCGCTAGTGGGGTATGAGTTGAACCTGACGAAGTGTTTCATAGCCACGTAACAGCCATTGCCGGTGCCCTAAAAATTTTGGCAGTAGTAGAGTTCAGTTCTCATCAAAAGTGGGGGGTTTTTTTCCTCTTAAAGAAACTATCCCCTCAACAAAATTTGTTAAGACTTCTATGTAAGGGACTTGTAGTTAAAGTAATTTAAAAGGATTACTCTGAACACTGATGAGTATAAGTTGGTGTGCTTATAAATGACAGAAATATAGGCATTAACCAAGTAACAGTATGTAACTGACTGAACATGGATTTATTGAGGACAGTTCCAAGACTGATAATTTTTGAATAGACAAAAACTTTTATATTTTAAATAGATAAAATATCCAACAAAATTATCTGGAAACTCTTGGAAATTATTTATTTATCTGTGAATGAATGTACCTGTCAGGATAAAAATGCTGGGAGAGAAAGGAAAAGTATCTATTTTTAGAAAAACAAATTCTGCAAAAGCTGGGCAATAAAGTCCATACTTGTGCTCGTATGAGAAGATATCTTTGGGGCACCTGGGTGGCTCAGTCGGTTGAGCAGTTGAGCGTCTGACTCTTGGTTTCAGCTCAGGTCATGATCTCAGGGTCTTGGGATCGAGCCCCACCTTAGATTCTGCGCTCAGCACAGAGTCTGCTTGTCCCTATCCCTTTGCTCCTCTCCACTGCTTGTGCTCTCTCTCTCTCTCTCTCTAAAATAAATAAATAAAATCTTAAAAAAAGAAAATATCTTTGGTTAACAACATGCAATCTATCTTTTCATAGTTCAAAAGGGAACATTTGTTTTAAAAATTGTCTTGCATTTTCATAGCTAAGATTTCTGGAATCACAATCATATCCTCTAAATCTGTGAGATATGTGGCAAATATAATATCTAAACCAACCTGACCTTTAACCATGAGATTTCTGTGTGGTAACTGAGGCTCAGAGAGGTTCAATGACATGGCCCAGGTCTCCTGACTTCAAACTCAGTTCTTTTTCTTTGGTTCCAAGTCATCTTATTCATCCTAATGATCCATGAAAAAAAAATCCAAAGACTGAAGGAAAGAAGTATCTCGGAAAAGTCACACTAAATCAAATGGATTTACTCTTCCAAATAATTTGAGATGTGCAACAGTGCCATAATATAAAAATGCAAAAGAGAGGGCTAAAAATAGTCTGTGTCAGAAAAGGGCCTTTAAAAAGAGACCTCCTGCAAAGAAACTGAGAAACTGTTTGAGACCAGAGGCAGAGGAATGCCTTAAGAGGGAAAAAGAAAATGTGAGGAAAATGCAATTCTCTCTGCCAGAATGGACCTACTTTGAATGAAATCACATTGGTTTCACTGAAATTATGTCGTTTCAGTGAATTTCATGGCATTACTTGTAGCTATATTAACTTCCTCATGAGACAAAAAAAAATATTGAAAGTAAAAAACATAAAGAGGTAATCTGGGCTTATTAGGGTTACTTAAAAACCCAAAGATAATAACTAAAAATTAGTGAAGTCTGAAAGCCCCTTGATCACTTGAATTAAATGTTAGGACAACCAGGTGAAAGGAATTTAGAGAAAGCAGAGGAAGTTCAGAATCTCAACTCCAGCAACATTCTTCCAGATACACAAAGAAGATGGCTTCATTTTTCTCAACACTTGCCCTCGACACAGTACTATCCCGACTCCTGGCTCCAGTCACGCAGGCTCACCTCTGACAATTCCACTGCCTCCTGATTTTCCACCTGCCATAGCACCTGTGTAGACGGTAAGAGCACTGGGAATTAGTTGGGGAGGAGAGATACCCCGACTCTATGTACCATGATTGACCAAGAGAAGACATCACAGTAGTATATATAAAGTGATTTGGTAGAGTAGATTGGGGCACTGCCCCTTATTAGCTATATGATTTGAACAAATTACCCATCCAGTCATGAGAATTGTCAGTCTCTGTCAAAATTTCACAGTGAGCTTATCCAAGAGTCTATCTCACACACCAATTTAAAGACCTCTCCAACCTTAGAGGTTGTGTGACTATTCCCTTGATCCTGCCAAAAATGTTCACTTTTTCCTGAAATAACCATCAAAAATAATTTTCAAGACACACATAACAAAGAACACTTCCCTTACTTTGTAGTTGCACTTTTTAAAATTAAAAACCCTACTACCCATCTTGATCACTGACTTCATTCGTCGTACTTGGAGTTACTCACTGCCTCTGAAATTGTGAACGAAAACTTGCTGCCACTGAGCTTATAAAAGGTATTTTGCAAGCTATTATGGAAACTCCAAAATAACAGTTTCAAAAAAAATATTTTAATTATGACTACACTCTTGTAATACTATATGGCACATAAATAAACAATTTTTGGCGGGAAATGAACTCAATTGGAATGCTAATGGAAGTAATAATCATTAAAGTGGAAGACACATGACATCTTGTGAAAAATTTTATTTACATGCCAAGAAAAATTTAAATTAATTCCCGTGCCTGGTCTTTTACCTGTGACTCTCTGCCAGTGTCTTGTAAGACATCAATGAGCTGCATTTAGACTAGAAGGCATGATGGCATCCAAGACAAACCAGCTATTCCTAAAATATTTTTTGCAAAATGCTAGTCCCCGAGATGCCTTAACTGCTTTGATATCATACAAAATTTGGAAACACTGCATATAACCTTCTCTTGAAGAAGTATAATGTATATAGGCATTTAAAAATGCTCTGAGAGGCACTGCAAGAAAGAAAAATTACCTTTGTTTTACCAATATTTTCCATATTTACTTGGTAATGGGCCCCTTAATTTAGGTAATACCAACTAACTTCCCACAAAGCTAGTGTTTTTATATAACACACTTTGAGAAACAGTCAACCAAAATCTCTAATAAAAAAAAAAATGAGACAAGGCAGGGGGAAGCGACTTCACAGTGGAGAAACCTAGCAAACACTACCTGGACAGACGCTGGTTGAGGTTAACCTCAGCAGTGATAAGTCATGCTGATACCATGTGCCCCTGTATGATGTAATGAGAAGGGCACTTCACCTCCACAGCACTGTCCCCCAAAATTCACAACTGCTTTCTAATCATGAGAAGGAAAATCAGACCAGCCCAAACTGAGAAACATTCTACAAAATACCTGATGAGTCTTCTTCAAAACTGTCAATGTCATCGGAAACAAGGAAAGATTGAGAAGTTATCATAGACCAGAGAAGACTAAGGAGACAGAACAACTCAGTGTAATGTGATATCCTAGATGGCCTCCCAGGACAGAGAAAAGACATTAGTGGAAAAATTGGTGAAATTAAAATAAAGCCTAGCATTTAGTTAATAGTCATGCACTGATGTTGGTTTCTTAGTTTTTACATGTGGTTATGTAAAATGTTAAAATAGGAAAAACTGGATGCACAGTATATGGAAAACTACTTCTTTGCAACTTTCTTGTAAAGCTAAAACTATTCCACAGTAAAACGTTTTCTTAAAATAGTAATAATTGCATCTACAGTTCCTGAGTATGTAAATCAGATCACATAGGAAGGGTAACTGCAAGATAAGAACGTGAGCCCAGATCCAGGCTGCCCAACTTTGAATCCCAGATCCGTCGCCTGATAACTCCATGGCCTTGTGCAACGTCTAAATTTACTCATCTTTAAAGAAGAGAGTGAGGAACCACTACCTTCTACTCCTGAAACCAGTATTACACTATATGTTAACCAACTAGAATTTAAATAAAAACCTGAAACCAGAAATTAATAAATAAAATAAAATAAAATAAAGCAGAGAGAATAACATTCTTAATTCATAAGGTTACTGAAGGAGAAAACTGTTAGACATGCAAAGTGCTTAAAAGAGTGCTTGTCAGCTCTTAAGCACTCAATTAGCTACAATTGTTATTACTTAAAAACATGAGTTTTAAAACCTTAAGAGCTCTAGTTGACAATGAGTAAAATATAAACAAATGATGACAAATTGACAAAATAAGCCGATTAATATAAATTCTACTCCATTAATAATAATTGTTAAATATATCAAATGTGGGAAGTAAAACTTCTGCTTTTCATTAATCAGACTTTGTTAAAAGTATTATACTTGTTTCTGGGTGTTATACTTTAAATCAGACGTGAACAGGGTGCCTGGGTGGCTCAGTCCATTAAGCGTCTGCCTTTGGCTCAGGTCATAATCTCAGGGTCCTGGGATTGAACCCTGAGATGGGCTCCCTGCTCAGTGGGGAGTCTGCCTCTTCCTCTGCCTCTCACTTGTTCTCTCTCTCCCTCTCTCTCTCAAATAAATGAATAAAATCTTTTAAAAAAACAAAAACAAAAAATAAATCAGGTATGAACAAATAAGTTTCCTCAGACAAAGACAATCAGGATGCCATGTGAAAACTGGCATATGAGGAGTGCCTGGGTGGCTCAGTTGATTGGGCGACCAACTCTTGATTTTGGCCCAGGTCATGATCTCAGGGTCATGAGATTGAGCCCCGTGTCAGGCTCTGCAATCAGTAGGTAGTCTGCTCAAGTTTCTCTCTCTCCCTGTCCCTCTGCCCGCCCCCTCCAAAAATAAATAATTAAATCCTAAAAACAAACAAACAAACAAAACTGTCATATAAAAAGGCATTTGGAAAACCTGGCACTGCTTAACCTGGAAAATAGAAAACTCAGGAAGAATAGAATACCTGCTTTAAAAATGAGAAATATTTTAGTGCACGTGGGTGGCACAATTGGTTGAGTGTCTGAGTCTTGGTTTCAGCTCAGGTCGCGATCTCAGGGTCATGAGGTCGAGCCCCATGCTAGGCTCCGCCTCAGCACAGACTCTCTTTGAGATTCTGTCTCCCTCTCCTTCTGCTTCTCCTGCTCCTGCTCATTCTCTCTCTTTCTCTCTAAAATAAATGAATAAATATTTAAAAAATAAAAAAAATACTTTCTATGGAGCTGAAATATAGTCAATGCCACACGTAAAGAACATAAAAAATATTAACAGAGTTGCCTCCTCAAGAATCTTATACTCTATTATAATAAATCCACATTTCTAATGTGTCTATAATATGCATCCTTTACATTTGTTTATTTATGCTACTCATGAATGCATTAATGTGCTAATGTATTAATGATAACTTTTTTTTTAATGATTTTTTATTTATTTATTTGACAGAGATAGAGACAGCCAGCGATAGAGGGAACACAAGCAGGGGGAGTGGGAGAGGAAGAAGCAGGCTCATAGCAGAGGAGCCTGACGTGGGGCTCGATCCCATAACGCCGGGATCACGCCCTGAGCCAAAAGCAGACGCCTAACCGCTGTGCCACCCAGGGGCCCCATGTATTAATGATATCTTGAAGGCGACAGTATACAAAATGTGTTAAAGTGAACTCTTTAAAAATTGAATTTCTTAAGTTCTACCATAATTTAAAACAGAGTAATAAATAAGTTACATGTTTTAAAACCCTAAGGTATATTTAAAAACTGGGGTAAGATTATGAGGAAAAGAAATGTGAAAATGCTTCCATAATTCTCCTCCTACGTTATAACCTTATAAGATATTTTTTCTTGACATTACACCCAGCATGGTGCCTTATTCAATTAGATGTTAAATAAATATGTTCCATGAAGATTTGAAACATTAGACACCATCTGCAGCACGTGAATGCAAGTATCTTAAATACCCCTCTAGATATAAGAATATATCATATGATGATTAGATACAGGAAAGAGTAAACCTAGATTTCATCTGTATTTGTTATATTTAATTAAACCAGGAAGTGTTATTGAAGATTATCATCCTGCCCCTGTAACAGTTGGTTCATTTTGACAGTAGGGCACCATTTACCTTCTTTAGTTCATCATCGCTTTCCTGCTCAAACCGGAATCCTTGCCATGAATTTAAGGCCATTCATTAGTGGTAGACACCTTTAGTTTCAAAAATTAAACTGCCAACCCTCCATCGAAGCAGAGTTTGTAGCTATTAGGATCTTTATACTGTGCAAAATGCAAGGGTTTTGACTTGCTAAGTGAAAAGGTACCAATTAAAATGAATAGATCCCTCAGGGGCTCCTGAGTGGCTCAGTCGGTTAAGCATCTGGCTTGATTTCAGTTCAGGTCAAGATCTCAGTGTGGTGAGATCAAGACCTGCTTCAGGCTCTGCTCTGGGTATGTAACCTGCTTAAGATTCTCTCTCTCTGCCCCTTCTCTAAAAAAAAATCAATGATAATAATAATAATAATAATAATAATAATAATAATAATATAGACCATTCATGGAGAACAGCAGAAAGACAATGTAGTCCTTATACCAAAATGTCATAATTGGAGTAAGGAAAGAAAGAAGAGAGGAAGCAAAGAGGGAAGGAAAGGAGGAAGGGAGGGAGGGAGGGAAGAAGGAAAGAGCTAATTTACTCCAAAAAACTGAAGAGAGGTAATGGCTCCCTTTTTGTCATTGAGATAACCAAATTTTCCTAGATCATCCTTTGAAATCCCTGAAATTTAATCATTTACTCAAGCAAGCCATTAAAAGTCAGATAAAAGTTAGAGGTGAGTTTAAGGAGATAGAAGAAATCTGAATTTTACAAAGAATACAGACTCTCACAGGAAGAAATGAAAGTCACCTTGAAGAACAATTAGGAAATGGATGAGGTGAGACAGAGGCCACCTAGGGAATAGAAGACACAAGATTCCTACCACGAGACAATCAAAGGGGCAGAAACAATGTCCAAAAGTGAACAATAATCCTGATCAAAAAGACAAAACATCTTACCGCATCCTTCCTATCTCCTTGCCGCCCCAAACTACCCCTGTATGTTCTCGAAATTCACTCATGTGTTTCCAAACTCCTCCAGTTCCAACCTTTACAGGGGAATCCCTTTCATTCCTCGGCCTCCACCGCAACTAGTTCTGCCCCAGTGTTCCGTCTCCCCTGCAGCCCTTTCAAGCAGGGACTGAACTTTTCCCCCAACTCCACAGAATCCGAAGATGGGGTCACCACCCTCCTCAAACAGTACTGCAACTTCAAGAACTCTTGTCCTTCATTCCCCTTCTTTCTTCACCCTTTTGGTTCTTTTAAGGCCTGCTCCACTGTTCCACCCTCTACCATTTTTCCTCGCCATTATCTATTGAACTCCAGGTCACTTCTGCATGTGCATTTAAGACTTTGAAGTCCTTCCATCGCCTTGGAGGACCAAAATATTTGAGTAGATAATTTGTCAAATGACTTGGCCTCAGTGATACCTAATGAGCTCCTTCCCCGACATCAGTGATCTGCCCCCAAGAGCACATCAAGCTTACTACTAAAACCTGGAATGAAACACTTAGCCACCCCGTCCGTAGTCATAACTTCCTATTCTTCCTCGACTTCTGCCACAATTCTTAATCTCACCCGAATAACATTTTATCCTATAGTCCCTGGTACATTCTCCCTTCTGTCCTCTCCCTCATCTGTTCTGCACTAAATTCTGAAACTCACGATACTGTCCTAGTCCTGCTTACACAGGTGTGTTCAGTGTGTAAAACTTTACCCAGCTGTATTTCTATGATATGGGCACCTTTCTGTCTGTGTATATACTTCAACAAAGTTTACTTTAAATTCATAGCCTGTAGTTTTAACTAATTTCTTGCCAAATGCCCTATCTCCCTTGCTCTGTTCTTTTTCAGCGTGTAAACCATCATGTCTGAATCCAGCTCTCCATCCTATCTGAGCCTATCACCAGGCTGTTCAGCACTGCTGGGAAGGAATCACAAGACTACACAGATAGGCGTTGCTGGAAATGTGTCTCTTACCTCCCCATCTCCATATCAACAGACACACCAGCATCTGCACTCATCTTTTCTTCTTCCTTTAGTTACAATGAAAAAAAGTTTGTCAGCTTACCAGGGTCAGTTTCTTCCCCCGTGGCCAGATCCTATCCCTGCCTACCTTCTTAGGGACCTCAGGTCATTGCGTGTTTTCCTTCTACCCTCTATCTTTCACCTCCCTATTTCTACTAGACCCTTCCCTTCAGCATTGCTTCCCATTGCTTCCCATGCTCTCCCCCTCCAGCTTCTTTGACACAAACCTCCCTTGTCTATACTATTCTCACTCAACCAGTCATTCAACAGACTTTATAGAACAACTGTGGTGTATCAGATACCAGTGACCCAGACAGAAATCTGCCTCATGGAGCTTACAGCCTAGTAAGGGCAGACAGATGGATACGTGAAAGAGGAAACAATCATGTAGACTGTCATAGAATAGTATCATGGTGAAACAGAAAATAGGAGCAGGAGAAAGGGAATGGTATGAGGGAGAACAATGTTAAAAGGGGGGCTCAAAGAAGGCCTTCTGAGAAATAATTGAGCAAAGTCCTGAAAGGGGTGAGGTGTGAGCCCTCTGGAGACCCGGGGGACAAGCAGTCCAGGCAGAGGAACGTCCTCCTCCACCTCTTCTTTTTTTTTGAAATTATTTTATTGAGAGAGAGAAAGAGAGAGACAGAGCACATGCACAAGTGGGGGGGAGGGGCAAACGGAGAGGGAGAGAGGGAATCCCAAGCCGACTCTGTGCTGAGCACGGAGCCTGACACGGGGCTCAGTCTCACGACCCTGAGATCATGACCTGAGCCAAAATCAAGAGTCAGATGCTTAACCAACTGAGCCACCGGATGCCCCCTCCTTTTCTTCTTTATGTGCTTTCTTATGTTCTCATGATTTATACTCAGCAGTTCACAACAGACATCTATCTGTCTGTCTCCCTCTCTCTCCACTGCTACTGTCCTATCCTGTTCTACCATCTTCTCACAAAAACATTCTGTCTTGTCATTCTGCTTCTAACTTTGCTCCCATTCCAAAGCATCCTCCGCAATTCCAAGCCAGAGGAATCCTGCTAACAATATCTGGTCTTGTTTTGCCTCTTTCAGTGGTTTTTGCAGGACACATTCCAAAGGCGCACAAGAACACCCCCTCCTTCCCCACACAATGTTCTGGAACCGTGTACTTTTCCACAATGACTGCTTAGCACTCCCTGCCTCACACTTCTTTCAAACCCTCAAACCTACTATTTCTAATGTAATATCTGAGGTCATCATTCATACTGGAACAGAAACATTCTGGTCTTTCCCACACGTCCCAATCGTTTCCCACTTTTTTTTTTTAAGTTCCTCCAAGAGGCTTTCTCTAACCTATTAAACACTTAATAATAATGACAATAGGTGCCTTGTGCTTTATTAGCATAACATGCTATCATTTATTATTGTTACTAAGTGGTTAATTGTCCTTCTTTTTAGGTGGACTATAAACAAGAGCCATGTACATTTTGCTCCTCGGTACCTAGCTCATTGCCTGGCACATAGTGAAAGCATAACAAATAAAGAAAGAATGAACGGTGAAATGAGATCCCTGAGAGATGGGTTCAGGGTCGGTTGCTTTCTCTGGAACAAAACTAGTTCACTCAGCATCATCAGAAAAAAATCCTAGCCACCAATTTGCTTTTTTATAGGTCTGTAGAAGAATTTGAACAGAACAACTAATCATTTCTTATCTAAAGGCCATAACTTTGGGGTCTTGAAACACTTAAATGCTCAAAAATCCAAATAAGTCTTTCCTAGCAGTAATGCTGACATTCAATTTCCAAGCACATAATATATATATATATTTTTTTATTTTTTGCTATTAATGGAAGGATCTGTATTTCCAAATTGTATCTCCTTCATGGAAAGTTAAAGCTAACAGGGCTAATAGATGATTAGGCCCACCACCCTCA
Organism: Ailuropoda melanoleuca; assembly: GCF_002007445.2. NCBI lineage: Eukaryota > Metazoa > Chordata > Mammalia > Carnivora > Ursidae > Ailuropoda > Ailuropoda melanoleuca. The sequence goes on along the minus strand of NC_048222.1, from coordinate 92,720,731 downwards.
TTTTCCAAATAGAAGGCAGCTGAGAGGCAGAGTCACTTGCGCTAGATTGCACGGTATTTTTTTTTTAAGTAGGCTCCACACCCAGCATGAAGCCCAACATGAGGATTGAACTCACAACCCTGAGATCAAGACCTGAGCTGAGATCAAGAGTCGGACGCTTAACTTACTGCGCCACCCAGGCACCGTGTTTGCACAGTATTTTTAATGGCAGTCCCTGGGCAAGGTCTCTCAACTCTCAACATGGTGGCTTCTGAGTCTGCTTGGCTGCCTCTCATTTGAGTATGTGGGAGAAAAAAAGAATTATGCTCAAATCATATAACTATCTGGGGATCATTAAAGACTCTTCTAGTAGGATCTCTGAGCAGGAAAGAAAACTGGTATTTTTAACGTCCCTGCTATATCTCCTACATTTTAGGAACATTTTGTGTACTGTTTCACTTAATTTTTATGAAAGTCCTGTAAGTTAAATAGTCTTATTCCCATTTTACAGATGAGGAATTAAGAATAGAAGTTCAGAGAATATAGTAACTTCCCAGAGTAATACACATTGTAAATGGCATCATCTCTATTGGAATCCAACTCTGTCTCAAAGTAAAAGGCACTCCCTTTCTTCTGAACTAGAAAATTTTTTTCAAAAAAAAGCCACAGTGCCTAGCCAGAATAATTAGGCAAGACAAAGAAATAAAAGGGATCCAAATCAAAAAGGAAGAATTAAAACTATCACTATTTGCAAATGGCGCAATATTATATATAGAAAATCCGAAATACTCCATCAGAAAACTGTTAGAACTAATAAATGAATTCAGTGAAGTTGCAGGACACAAAATCAACATACAAAAATCTGTAACATTTCAATACACTAATAATGCATATCAAAAAGAATTATCAAAATTAAGAAAATAATCCCACTTGCAATTGCATCAAAAAGAATAAATTATGAAAAATAAATATGATAAGTTTAACCAAGGAAGTGAAAGACCTATTGAAAACTACAAGGCATTAGTGAAAAAAATTGAAGGAGACACAGATAAATGGAAAGATATCTGTCCATGGATTGAAAGAAATAATATTGTTAAAATGTCCATACTTCCCAAAGCAATCTATGGATTCAATGCAATCTCTGTCATAATTCTAATGGTATTTTTCACAAAAATAGAGAAAATGGCTCTAAAATTTGTATGAAACCATAAAAATCCCTGAATAGGTTTTTAAAATAATCTATTGAGAAAGAAGAACAAAACTGCAGGCATCACACTCCCCGACTTCAAACTATACCACAAAGCTGTAACAAGTAAGAAAGTATGGTATTAGAACAAAAACAGAAACATAGATAAATGGCACAGAATAGAGAGCCCAGAAATAAACCCACACATGTATGGTCAATTAATTCACAACAAAGGATCTAAGAATACACAACAGAGAAAGGATGGTCTCTTCAATCAATTTTATTGGGGAAATTGGACTGCCACATGCACAAGAATGAAGATGAACCACCATCTTGCACCATACACAAAAATTCAATACTCAAAATGGATTAAAGACTTGAACATAAAAACCTGAAACCACAAAACTCCTAGAAGAAAACATAGGTGGTAGTCCCCTTGACATAGGTCTTGGTGATGATTTTTTAAATCTGACGCTAAAAGCAACAGCAACAAAAGCAAAAATACTCAACTGGAGCTACATCAAACTAAAAAGCTTCTGCACAGCAAAGAAACCATCAACAAAATGACAAAGACAACCTGTGGAAGGGAGAAAATATTTTCCAATTTGTATCTTATAAAGGGCTAATATACAAAAAATATAAAGAAGTCCTACAACTCAATAGCAAAAAATAAACAATCCAATTTAAAAATGGGCAGAAAATCTGAATAGACATGTTTCCAAAGAAGACATGGAGATAAACAACAGGTACATGAAAAGACGCTCCACATCATTAATCACCACAGAAATGTAACTATCATCTCACACGCATTAGAATGGCTAGGATCAAGAAGACGAGAAATGACAAGCGTTGGCACGGAGAAAGGGAACACTTGTGCACTTGTTGGTGGGAGTGTGAATTGATGCAGCCGCTATGGAAATAAGTATGGCGTCTCCTCAAAAGATTAAAAATAGAAATACCATACGTTCTAGCAATTCCACTGCTAGGTACTTATCCAAAGAAAATGAAAGCACTAATTCAAAGAGATATATGCATCCCTGTGTTTACTGCAGCATTATTTACAATAGCCATGATATAGAAATTGTGATACATGATACTGTATATATGATATATGTATAATAGTGATATATGATTCTGTATATATAAAACTGTGATAATATGATATATACATGACATATATAAAACATATAATGGAATACTACTCAGGCATAAAAAAAGAATGAAGTCCTTCCATTTGAGACAACATGCAAGGACCTCAAGGGCATTATGGTAAGTGAAATTAGTCAAACAAAGCTAGACAAATACCATATACTATCCTTATATGTGGGATCAAAAAGAAATATATACATACATATGATATATAACATATTTATATATAATATATTTTATATAATATATAATATTATATGATTATATATTATAATATATAAGATATTATATATATATATATATATATATATATATATATATAATCTCCAAGCTCAAAAATACAGAGAATAGATTGGTAGTTGCCAGAGGTGGGAAGTGAAGGATAGGAGAAATAGATGAACTGTTTTTATTTTTATTTTTTAGTTTAAATAAATTGAATTTTTTAAAAAATAAGTAAGAATATCCATAGCTACTCCTGGGCCCTGAGAGTCTCTTCCACTGCACCACTCACTGGACCAAAAGTTCTAGGCCTTTCTTCAAAAGAGCGTTTTTATTTTCATTTGCTACTAACATATAGGGACTTTATGAATATTTTTTTAAGATTTTCTTTATTTATTTGACAGAGAGAGTGAGAGAGCACAAGCAGAGGGAGCAGTAGAGGGAGAGGGAGAAGCAGGCTTTCTGCTGAGCAGGGAGCCCAATGTGGGACTCAATCCCAGGACCCTGAGATCATGACCTGAGCCAAAGGCAGACGCTTAACTGACTGAGCCACCCAGGCACCCCAGGACTTCATGAATTGATAAGTGTACTAAAATTTAGTACTGATAAATGAAGATCAATACATCACTAAAGTCTGCAGAAAACTCAAATTCTAGAGTTGAAATGCCACAACAAGCCCATTCACACACCCATTCGAAAATAGTAGGAAGTTTCACCATGTTATGTTCTTGGTTGTTGACCCACCGTCAGAGTATTTTCATATGGTCATGATGTCTAGTTAGTGCAAATTTTCACTCTTCTCTTACGAACTCTTTTTTTTTTAAAGATTTTATTTATTTATGCGACAGAGATAGAGACAGCCAGCGAGAAAGGGAACACAAGCAGGGGGAGTGGGAGAGGAAGAAGCGGGCTCATAGCGGAGGAGCCCGATATGGGGCTCGATCCTATAACGCCGTGATCACGCCCTAAGCCGAAGGCAGACGCTTAACCGCCATGCCAGCCAGGTGCCCCTCTTTTATGAACTCTTTACCATCCTTGGACATTAGCAACAGAGGTTAGCGTATCAACTCTGGAGTGGACAACCTATAGCTGTGGTGCTGGACACATTGCTCAGCCTCTCTCTTCCCCGGTTTCCTTATGCAGTTTCTCATAGAATTAAAGGAAGGCCATGTCAGGTACGTAGGGTAGGGGCTGGAACACAGTGGCTTCTTCATAAATGTCAGTTATCCTTATTTTAACCTGGTTTTGGGAAGATCATTTGGTTAAGTCTATAGTAGGTAGTAATGTATATTTGCATGAAGAGTTGGGTCTTTAATTGTTTCCTAACTGGAACTGAAGACCTTATTATTTATTTATCTATTAAATAAAATAGATGATTTTATAATTTCTGTTAAAATAGATGATTTTATAATTTCCTCAAAATTTGCTGTTAAAATAGATGATTTTATAATTTCCTCAAAATTTGCTTGTACACTGATATGTCATTAGTGTGGTCTGTGAACTTGTTCTATTTTAATAGTTAGTAATATATTGCCAGATGGAATGTGATGAAATTGTTATTTAGTTTTTAGAGAGTTGCTTTATAAAAATTAAAAGCATGAACCCATATCTTCATAAATTTAATTATAGGTGATTCACATACATTGGTATCAACAGATTTTACTTAGTTCTTTCTTGGCCCCTTTTTTACCCATTTCTTTTCTCCTGGATAGTGACAATGATCTAGGTGGGCTATAGAGAATTTTGACCTTAATTAAATGGAGTGCAGTAAAAAAAATTTTAAAAATAAAAAAGTTTGTGAAACAAAACAACTACTCTATCAGTTCATATCTACAAAATTATCACATACTGGCCTGCATTATAGTTATCTTCCTATTCACATCTTAACTCCTCAACAAGATTCCATTCCCTCGGGGCAGGGACCCTGCACAAATTATATTGGTTAGTGGCCCCTCATGTCATTGAGTGGAAAATCTTGCACATAGGAGATTCTCAGTAAGAAGTAAGGAGTATGGTTGCAGCCACTCTTTAATCATCTTCTGGTAGGCTTGAAAATGGGAGATGTGATTTCCTTGATATGACTAGGTTTTGGGCGGGAAATTGCTGAGATTGGAACACCATTATAGACTTTTAGATATACCACACGTTTGAGCTATTTCTCTGATAATAACAGTGGTATTAGAAAGTTATGAATTCATAAGTAGTCCTCTAATACAGGAATTTAATAAAACCTTGTAAATGGCTCAGGCCCAAAGTTAAAGGTCACAGGGAAGATGAGACCCTGGCAGGTACTAACCCCCGCATGGGTGAACAAGCGTCAGAAGCTGTCGTGCCTCTCACCATACTAACGACATACACCATCACTGATTGGCAGGAGTTCTTCCATTTGTGGGAATTGACTTAAGTCACTAGAGATCCTTATTTTAATGATGATTGACATCTAATGTGTCTCTCTAGCAAGAAGTTTTCCTGCTCTGACATTCAAAAATCTATGTCACAAGCTTCAAGAAAATGTGCCAGATGGTAAAGACCAGCAGGGAATTTAAGGCTGCTAAGTACAGCTCTGCCCCTTATTAAGTAAGAGTTTGAAAATGGGGAAGAGGGAGGGGATACCTGCCAAAGATCAAGGCTGCTTATTATATAAGAATATGAAATAACTATTTGATATTCTTCTGTACCAAACATAGTATGTTTGATAAGGACAATTGGACAGGACCAAACAATTGGACAGAACAATTGGACAGGACCAAAGCCAGATAATTGTCTTGGCTATAAAAGAACACAATGAAAAACAAAGAAAGAATAGAAAGTATTATCTCTCATGTTGATATTTCATTTCACTTCAATACGTACAATCTCACTCTTCTGACGATTAAGGTGGCATTTACTTATACCTATATAGGGAGCGGTGGCAGTGGCTGGAAAGACGAGAACATTGAGAGGAAGAAGTAATTCTTTTATTTATTTATTTATTTTTTTTTTTTAAAGATTTTATTTATTTATTCGACAGAGATAGAGACAGCCAGCGAGAGAGGGAACACAAGCAGGGGGAGTGGGAGAGGAAGAAGCAGGCTCATAGCGGAGGAGCCTGATGTGGGGCTCCGATCCCATAACGCCAGGATCACGCCCTGAGCTGAAGGCAGGCGCTTAACCGCTGTGCCACCCAGGCGCCCCTATTTATTTATTTTTAAAAGATTTTATTTATTTATTTGACACAGAGAGAGAGAGAGCACAAGTGGTAGGGAGGGGCAGAGGGAGAGGGAGAAGCACAATCCCCACTGAGCGGGGAGCCTGATGTGGGACCCAATCCCAGGACCCTGAGGTCATGACCTAAGCCGAAGGCAAATGCTTAACTAACTGAGCCACCCAAGTACCCCAGAAGTAATTCATTTTATACAATAAGAATTATGTGTTTCCAGACACATTTTTTTTTACCTATTGTAAATACCTGAAAGTGTTTGTTTTGCTTCCTAAAGTCTCGACAATAGCCGTTGAAAGAAACACAATTTATTTCAACAAATATCTGTTAGGCCCTTACTATAGAAAGCTCCAGAGGGACATAGAGATGGGTTAGGGAGGTTTATTTGTCAACGAGTTTGTGATCCAGAAGGAGATATGAAATGTTTAAGGGTAATCCTATTACAAGGTTGAAGGTGATTAGTGCAATTGGGGTCTGACTGCCAGAAGTTCTAATTCCTTAGCTGCAATTCACCAACTCTGTAAGCATGGGGAAGTCATATCATCTGGTGGTATCTCCTGTCTTCATCTGGAAAATGGGGTCAATAATAGAGTAGACAGCACACGCTTTGTAGGAGGATGAAATGAGTGGATACACGCAAACTCTTAATACTGGCACATTAGAAACAATCCATGTTACAATGATTAGTGATACTCAATTTAAGTGCTATATTTCAAAGAAAAGAGACATTGTATTCCATTTAGAAGATCAGAAAATGTTTGGGAAAGAAAATATAGCATTTGGAATGGGTCCTAAAAAATGGGCAGAGGAATGGGAAAGGGGGGAGCCGGGAAGGGAGGAATGGGCAGAGGGAACAGTGTGAAGAATGGTGTGGAGGTGGGAAAGCCGGAAGTGTGATATAAACAGCACAGAGCAGTACTGAGTGAGTCACAGGAATGTGAAGTATTTGTACAGGAGAAAGAGAAAACGAGTCTAAGAGGCTTTAAAGTGTTAATGGAAGAGTCCACATTTCAGATGGCAAGATTTTAACAAGGAGCTGACCCATGAAAGAAGTCTGAATACCAACCTGTAGTCAGAAAACATTCGGTTTGCAGGTGTGTAGTTTTTGTTTCCACAGCTTTTTGGAAACAAATGCTAGACCATTCAATTAACTTTTTCATCATCACATAATCCAATCACTTACAGCAGTGGAAATATAATTCATGATTTCTGATATGTTTTTCTCAGAAGGCTTCAGAGACTCCCTTCATAGAACTAAGTAAAAAATGTCAACCAGTCCCCCCAAAAATGTGACTTCTGTGTGAGTGTCACCATAAATGAGCTCTTAGACATCTAAGTCTTGCTATCTCTAGTAACCACTATTCCATAGCCCTTTTTACTTCTGGAGGGATACAGTCTGAAGTGAAGATACTATAGTGGGCCTGTCTGGGTTCTAATCCAGACCTGGAACCCCAACATTACCATTAGGTAACAAGAAAGATGGCCTCCTTTTTTCAGAAGAAATAGTTATAAAGAAAATAAATTGCCACATTAAACCACACACCAAATTATTAGACCAAGGGACTGTGTGTTGGGCAAGTGACTAAAGTTGAAACTGCCCTCGTTTCTTTATCTGGAAAATGGGGATAATAGTAGTATCCTCTTCATAGGGTGGTTGTGAGCCTGAAATGAGATAACCCCATGTGAATGCTGAGCACAGTGCCTGGCAATAAATATGCCCTGCTATTTTGACCTGCTATTTTGGGTTGTAGCTTCTCTGCAGCTGACTAGGATATATGCGGCATATAAAATTGTCACCAGGGAGAGAGAACCACAAGCTATCTGATTATACACTAGAAGGAAACAAAAATGAGTAAAAATGCTGCAGAAACCTAGGGAAATGTATTTCTGAATTCAGACACTGGTATGTTTCAACATTGCATGTGCTATGTTGTAAGCAATCATATCAAGTGAGGTCTCTTAATTCTTGTTTCAGAAAAATTAAAGTATTTTGTAAATACAAATAACCTCTTCCTGATTGTAAAAGTTTTGTAAGGTTAGATGTTTCTATGTTGAGGGCATGTTTGTAAATGATATTGTGACTAAAGTTTAAATACAGTATTTACTATCTGAAAAATAGATTTTAAATATGATACATGCCAAAAGTCAGTTGCAGGTCATGAGTCCATTTTGCATGCCAGATCCCACCCCTGCACCCCAAACCGTAAGCAACCAGCTGCATCACTATACCGTGCAGTAACCTTCTCCAAATTCAAATCGCTCTACATCCCTTTGACTTTTGAATAAATATAACACTAGAATTAAATTTTCTTCCATTTTATTGTCGTGTTTTAGAAATAACCCCCAGTTTTGCATAATTTAATAGTTTATTAATTTATTTGAGAGAGAGAGAAAACAAGCAGGGGAAGGAGCAGCAGGAGAAGGAGAAAGAATCTCAGGAAGACTCCAAACTGAGTGCAAAGCCTGATGTGGGGTTCGATCTCACAACCCCGGATCATGACTCTGGCAGAAACCAAGAGTTGGAAGCTTAACCGACTGAGCCACACAGGCGCTCCTACTTAAATTTGACTTAGGACTATTATTAATAGACCTCAAACTAAGGTTTTCCATCAAATAATAGAACCACTAGTGTTCTTTCTCTATATGAAGTGAGGAAGAGAAATGACAGAGTATTAAGCAGCTGAAAATACCTCTAATTTAGCAATAAGGCACAATAATGATGCTGTTATTCATGCTAGCATTCTGTCTTACTTTAGCTACAGTTAAAATTGTGTATAAGAGGCTACTGTCCTGCCAGAATCAATATTATCAGATGCCTGAGTTTCCCACTCTATATTGTCTCAAACACATGGCTTTAACTGTAAAGCAATGCTTGACACAATTATCCCTTTTGCTTACAGCTAAGAAGTAGAGAACAATCTACTTACTCCATTTGATGGTATTTTCTTCTCATCCTGCCTTCATTATTAATTTGTATAATTAATCTTTTTAGTTTGAGATAATTTAGATTCATATCAACTGTAAGAAATAATAAAGAGAACCCATGTGATCCTTACCCAGTTTTCCCCAGTGGCAACATCTTGCAAAATTACAGTACAATATTACAACCAGGATTTTGACACTGATACAGTTAAGGCCCAGAACATTTCCATCTCTCCAAGGACCCCTCATGTTGTGTTTTTGTAGTCACACCTTGCCTTTCACCCCCCATCCTCTTCTTACCCCTGGTAGGTACTAAATTGTTCTCCATTTCTATAATTTTGTCATTTCAGTGATGTTATATGAATGGAGTCACATAGTATATAGCTTTAGTAGTTGGCTTTTGTCACTCAACATAATCCCCTGGAGATTCATCCAGGTTGTATGTGTCTCTTGTCTGTTCCTTTTATTGCTGAGAAGATACTCTATGGTGTGGATTTACCACATTTTGTAAATTATTCATCGATTGAAGGACATCTTGGTTGTTTCTGTTAATTGATTATCTATCTGTTTCTACACCTCCCAGGGCTTTCAATCTTCATGTTCCACCAAACAGAATCTTTCCTACTTTACAAACCTGTGGTTTTCCTCAATTTAGTAGCATCTCTCTTGACTTGCAACCATGTGGGTGTTGTTTTTGAATACCCAAATCCAAAAGAGATGGCTGTCCATTTCTCTATCGCACCTTGGGCTAAGCTTGAAGAAAAAGGAAGAAACCATGGCCCTAGGCATCCCCAAGAGAAAGGTTCAGCTTGTCCCACAGACAAGACAGTATCCCCTGTCTTTTCCAAAACACCCTCCTAAATGTGATTTTCATGTTTCAGTCCCCAGATGAAAAAACAACATAATTCCATTCTGAGTCCCCAAGTCAGCAGACCCTTAAAAGGAATGCTCTCTTACACACATGTATAAACAGATAGCCAAAGATAATCCACCTCGCTTAGATTTGTGCCTGAGAACTAATGGTCCTAATGTAGCTAACACATGTTTTCATTTTGTTGAAGAAAACATGGATACTAGTCATGATCCGCAGGCAGAAAAAGCAGAAGGAAAACTGTCTATGCTTATCCCAGAGACAAAACAGCAAAAGAAACAAACTGGTTTCTTGTGCCAAACCAAGGATTTCCCAAATGTGTCCATTCAATGAACATTCATGGAGTGGTCAGATACCCCGCTGAATATTGTGCTTACCAGGTATATAACACTGACATTACATACTTCTCAATCTTGGGATAATTAGATTTATTATATCCTGACCAGGAACTCAAATGAAAAGAACAGATGAGAATAATGAATGATCTCTTACTAGTCAGTGATTGTTAACAAATGTATCGTGTGGTGGCCTGGGAATATCCCCCTTTTATTTTTTTTTAAAGATTTTATGTATTTATTTGTCAGAAAGAGAGAGCACAAGCAGGGGGGGTGGCAGGCAGAGAGAGAAGCAGGCTCCCCGTCGAGCAAGGAGCCCAATGCAGGACTCAATCCCAGGACCCTGGGATCATGACCTGAACTGAAGGCAGATGCCTAACTGACTGATCCACCCAGGTGTCCCGAATATCCCCCTTTTAAAACAGAGTTCCTTGGTGAAGAGCATCTCTGAGAGAAGGGGACATATATAAATTATATTACATAATATATATAAAATTATGTTTTTAGATATATAAAGATCATATAATAATATATAATTATATATTATAAAAATAATTTGTCTATTATATATAAAAATATATATTAAAATTCATATATATATGGGGCGCCTGGGTGGCTCAGTTGAGTAAGCTTCTGCCTTCCGCCCAGGTTATAATCCCAGGGTCCTGGGATGGAGGCCCGGACCAGACTCTGCTCGACAGAGAGCCTATTTCTCCCTCTCCCTCTGTCTAGCACTCTGCCTACTTGTGCTCTCTCGCTGTCTGTCAAATAAATAAACAAAATCTTTTTAAAAATAAAATAAAATAAATATACACATATATAAATTCCAACAGGTATAAAAATTTGTTGCTCCAAGAAGAGAAGTGACGAAAAAATGGGGAAAAAATTTTCCCATTGAGCCTGATTATCACAAAATCTATAGAAGGAAGTTAGAAAACCTTAATATTTTCTTCCTAATTCTGGGTCTCTAATAATTAATAGATGGCTGCAATGGAGAACAGTGATACTATTTATTTGTACACTCCAGACAGAAGTGGGGCAATGGTTTCTTTTTTCTTTTTTTTTTTTAATAAGGGGCAATGGTTTCTAAAGGAAATGGCAGATCAACAAGTTCTGAATATTTTATACAAGGAGAATTAAAATTATTACAGTTTGTACATTTTAGTCATTATTAGATTTAGTTAGTGTGAAATTATTTCTTCAAACAACAATTCATTGAACAACAATAGTACTTTCTAAGATTCATTGAATACTTACTACACGCCTTACCCTGTGCAAAGGTCTTACATTACAAATCTCTCTCAGTCCACACTGCAACTCTTTGGGGTTATTGTTATTACTATGATTATCCCTGTTTTGTAGTTAAAAAGATACTCTAGTTTAGGGAAGTTGTTCCCTAATGCCGCTGTAACAAATTACCACAAACTGCATGACTTAAAACAACAAAAATTTATTCTCTCACAGATCTTGTGGTCAGAAGTCCAAAATCGAGGTATCAGCAGGGCCACACTCCCTCTGAAGACTCTAGCAGTGGGCATTTCCTTGCCTCATCCATCTTCTGGGGGCTCCAGGCTTGTGGGTGCATAACTCCAACCCCTGCTTTCACCTTCACATCACCTTCTCCTCAAGTTGTCTCTTTCAAATATCCCTCAGCCTTTCTCTTAGGATGACACTTGTCATTGGATTTAGGGACCATCCAAATAATCCAGAATGATCTCACCTCAAGATGCTTAATTTAAGTACATCCGCAAGACTCTTTTTCCAAATAAATTCACATTCACAGGTTCCGGGTGTTGAGGCAGGGACATAAGTTTTGAGGGGCCACCCGTCAGCCCACTACAGAGATTGAACAATTTCTCCCGATCCACACAGAGCGTAAGGGGCAAATACCAGCTGTCTGACCCAGCATATGTGCTCTTCTCCACATCCCTATTCACAACTGCTCCCTGACAAGTTAGATGTTCACCAAGGAGAATATTCCTTAGTTAGGAAATATAGGAAGCATCTAATATGTTACATTTGCAAGGCATTATGAAAAACACTATTTTTAACCTTTCTTAAAAGACACTAAGTTCAAAATCCTTGAATATGAATGCTAAGTATTGTCCTGAAAGTGACTTCTTCCATTTAAGAAATATTGAAATAGCCAAGTCATCTTGCCTAGTTTCAGTCTTTTTGAAGGATGCTGATTCATTATTATTCAGTTGGTTTAAATACAAATGGGCAAGTCTGACAATTGCAGTACCTTCTGCATTCTGATTCAAGTAGTCTGGCTTATCTTTATAGATTTAATGATGATGATACCCAATCAGAAAGCTGCAATGTTCTTCTCTAACATGGGAGAGACTGCACAGTTTCTGTTGATCGCTGTAGCAGGACCACGCCCTAGGGTAGAACAAAGAAGAAATCACGAACGTGAAAATTTTTCCCCGAGAATTCTGATGTCTTTCTTTTCTTTTTCTTTTTCGGTAATAAATTGGGCAAGAATATACTATCACTGTTAAAAATGTTTCCTGGAGATTTTTAAAGTGCTCTACCCCTATGGCTTTTAAATGATCTATTAGTTGGGGAAGAAAGTGGGGAAAGAATAATAGTCTTTTAACTCCATTTGTCTGAAAGAGAAATTTATCCTCCATATGATTGCCTAATGATGGAACATTATCATCCCCGCTCTTTAATGGTCCATAACAAAACAAAATACTCAGAGGGCGCATGGGCATAAGACCTAGCAAAAAATCACAGCTACCTGCTCTGAGCGCATTAAAGCAAATGTGAAAATAGCCTGTTTTCAGAGGAATTAATTTGTGTCAAGCAGAATTCTCTTGGCAAGAGTATCTTTTTTTTAAAACATCTAGTTATTGCTTTGGGCACAGAAAACATATTTGCATGCAGCAGTCATTTGGTAAAAGAGTCAAAAAACAAAGAGTAAGGCGAGAGATACCGTCTACTTTCAAACATAGAGGCTATGACTAAACTAAAACACAGTTCAGGTACAAATACAGAATTTCCAAACCAAATTAGAGAAGGCCGTTATCTTTCTTACAAAATTGTAGCAGCTTGCAGAACCTTTGTTACTTTGCTTTGACAGGCAAGCTATTTTTTCTTTCCTATTATAGATCCTGATATTCTTACCAGATATCAGATTTTTAACTGCATTTTCTTCATCTGTGTGTGTCCAAAGCACCTTCTTTTTTATTGTCTTATTTGTCTATAATAATAGTGTGTTGTAGAGAAGAAAGTAATCAATCAGTGGCGGTTATCAAGCTATTTACGTGGCCAGCCCTCGCTGAGCTAGGTGAAGTAGGAGACACAGAGGAAGCTCAGAAAGGATTTGATTAAACACCCAGATGTGGTAGAGAAAGTGCTTCAGGAAGCAGTAGTGAATAAAAGCTTCATAGGGCAGATGGAGACTTGAGCTTGGCCTTGGAGTTCAGGTCGAACAAATACTGGGAGAAAGAAGGAACGCTTTCCAGCACAGGAAAAGCACAGAGGTAAAATGCTCACTCATTTATCCCAATAGCTAACGTAGTGCCTGCCACATTCTTGGCACTCAGTAAATATCTGTGGACTGTTAAATGATTAATAACGTACACAGATAATATTGATTTAGGGATGACCTTGCATCTTAAAGGACTCTAAAGCTACGCAGAGTGTTTTACATGACATGACTCAGTAAGCAAGAAAGTGCACCATTACTAACTTCCATTTTTCTGTAGTATAAATAGACCAGTACCACCCCACCCTCCCCCACCCCTGCCAAGAGTGGCCATGACATTGCTGGAGCATGGACACAGCAAGCATTTGAATTCTTATGCAAGAATTTTCTACTGGATAGTCCTCATACCCTGGAGAAAGTGTAGGCCTGGAAGGGGGTTAGGGGAGATGTCCAGCTCATCCACTTTTTCCCGCATTCATCTTGAGGTCAAGCACCCTTAGCAAGCATCCGGTGATGCAATAACGCTGTATTAAAATCAGGACATACTAGAGAGCCCTTCCATAAGTGATGGCCATAAGTGATGCCTGACTGAAGCTACTCTCTTCAAACTAGCCTCTCAGTTTAAGAATAATAGTTAGAGAACCATGAGCAAAGTTCACTGAGAAAGCCATAATTTCCGTCCGTGTTGGTACTAGGTAATGCTTGAATTCCAAGCCCAGCCAGCTGGAATGAGGACATTGCTCCATAGATACCACAGAGGCCTGAGTCTTCTCTTCATTTCTGGTGTTCTTTCTCGCCTTTAAATGGTACCCACAGAGGACTGAAATGTGCTTTTTAGCATTTATTGGTTATATTGGCTAAGGGCTTATGTTTATGCTGCTTGATTTTAGAGCAGATGGTTAATGAATGTGCTTGTGTGTGTATGTGTGTGTGTTCAAATGGCTTTCTCTATAAAGAAGCCAGAAGTTAAATCAAATTCTTTAATTTATTCGTGACTCTCAGTTGATAACATTACCCATGTGTATCCATAGCTCTCCAAGAGGTCCATGATCTTTCCGATAGTTTTAAATTTCTCTAATATATTTAAATCTTATTTTTAATATACAGGAAATATTATGTATATTGAAATATTAACAATTCCACTTGGCTTCTACAAAATGCCATCCATCAGAGAATGCTCTACTATGGCCGTCTGTCCTTCTCCCCATCTTTCTCACTCTCCATGATCAAAACTGCTTCTTATAGTTTTATTAGACAAAAAAATAAGTAGGAAACAGCATGACCTTTATACCTTCTTTCCCACATGTACTTATTGGTATGGGCCAAATTTACTGTAATATAATGCCTTTATAATTCTAGTGTCAAAGGGCAGGATTAATATCAATATAATAGACTATATTTCATTGCTACATCCCTGAGGACCTAGTCTACCCTGTGACGTTCCTGAGCTTATGAGCTAACAAACTGCTACATGAAGTACTGGCAGGAACGTGAGATAAAAAGCCCTTTAAAACCTCACTGGAAGCACCAAGAGCATCCCTAGTGGCAAATATAGGAAAAGAGTAATAAATTTTTATTTCACATAATAAATGTTTCAACATAGTAATATAGAATGATATTTTCTTCCCAAATATTAATATGACATGGAGGTATGGCATACATTATAGAATATATTCTGTAACACTTCAGAAATCTTCAGGATTATCATTGAAATGGAAGGATACACACATAGACTCTGTGTGTGTGTGTGTGTGTCCCATCAAAGATATGATGTCAGCCTCCAGAGGAGGCATGTTCTGAGAGACACTCTTTATCACATGCCCTTGACCCAGCCACTTCATTTCTTATCTCGAAAACTCATCACCTATATGTGAACATTTTCTAATACATTTTCTTCTCTCTCTTCTTCCCTAGTAGGGCTCAACCTGGAAGGGCTCTACTCTTTTTGTGTGGCTTTTCTGTAATTCATTGTTTTTATCCTGGTAAATATCATCTGCAACTTTTTAAACCAAACTCTATACTCAATGGTGGGAAGCTATCCGGTGACAGAATACACCAAATACCAGCAAGAGTTCCCACGAGAGCCAAGTACCCCTGAAATGAGTACTTTCAACCACTGGAGCGTACCGCGGCTCCACTTTCAAAGCACCCTTCTGTGTGGGAAAATACGCAACATTATCTCACTTGGTAGATGCAAATGAAATAAATTTATAATAAAAGTCACCCACCTCCACAATTTACCAAGGTTCTGATATATCCAGATCAGTTATTTCAGTTATATCAAATACACATAAAAACTAGTCGTAAAACCTAGTAGCAAAACAAAACAAAACAAAACTAGTAGTAGTTCTTTAATTTAGCTATCTTAAATTTGTAAGAGTTAAAAGTAGGTGGAACTAACAAGAAGCTCCTTGCCTATTTAATATAAATTTCCTTAATAGTTTGAAAGAGCTTTAAACCTGCTCATTATGTGCAAGATTTTTATACTTTTAAATGCAAATCATTTTAATAATGACCTTCTTTTTGGGGCGCCCGGGTGGTTCAATCAGTTGAGTATCTCCCTTCAGCTCAGGTCGTGATCTCAGGGTCCTGGGACCAAGCCCTGTGTGGGACTCCCATGGGGAGTCTGCTTCTCCCTTTCCCTCTCTTCCCCCCTGTTCATCCTCATTCTCTCTCAAATAAATAAATAAAATCTTTTAAAAATAAAACAAAATAAAATAAAATGACCTTCTCTTTTATTTTTAACAATCCCTAGTTTTTCTACACAAGAAATAGGTTTTAAAAAAAAGAAATGGGTTAGTAATTTAATATAAAAATAGTGATAGAGATAGTTTTACTCATACTGATATCTCCAGCCTAGCTCAGTGACTGGCATTCAATATAGTTTATTGAACAAAAACATAAATAAGTGAATATATGAATGAATGAGTAAATGAGAGCAAATGAAGGAAATCACCTGGAAGTTAATATAGAAAATTAGATAAGATCTACACTAGTGAAAAGCTCTCTCTTTCCAATAATTTTAATACATTAAAGTCATAGCCTATATATGGGGGACCCTTGTTATAAAAATAATTTTACTTTTATTAATTTCATTAATGTTTCTTCCAAAAAACAATGACAGAAACATCGCAAAATGGAGAAGTTTGTACAGCAGTTCCAACATTCTATAGTTGGTCAAGGTACTTATCCAGGACAAAAAGATATTGCCAGTAAGGCAAGGAGAAATGTTTGAGTTTAGGGAATTGGTCGAGATGAGGTAAATTAGATAAACAGCATAAAATTATGCTAAGTAACAAACAACCCCCAAATCTTAGTGCCTTAGAACAACAAAGGCTTATTTCTCACCTACATGATATGTCCGTCACAATGGCTGAGTTTTCTGCTTTACATCTTCCCACACTAGGGCCTGGCTGATGGAGCAGCTACCACCTTTAATGTGACCAGTCACCATGCCAAAGAAGAAAGACAGCTCTTCAGAGTCTCGTGGTGGCAATGAAATGCTCTGGCTTGGAAATTCCAGTCACCTGATCCATAGGCAGCACAATCTTACTATGTCTCCGGAAGAGAAAGGAGGCTAAGGTATTTCATAAATAACGACTACCACCTTTAGAAAGTAAATCCTGGCTGATTGTCATTCATACAGTAAAATCTTATATACCTTTAAAAGAATAATGAACTAAGATATATTTAAGCCATAGCAACTTTATTTTCTTAGTTTGCAAGTAAGGAAAAGTTGCCCGAATTTCTTCATGGAGTCCTGTCTTCTCATGTGCTTCCAATATGGCAGGGTTGCACACAAACGGCATCTCAGTGCCCACCCAGGGGCCACTCCCGGCACTCCTGCTGCTGCTTGCCTATGCAGAAGAATGACTAAAACGAACACGGAACTGTGAATATGGTTACTTAGGGAACACATTTTCTTTGCAAGTTTTAAGGAGCAGAGATACTAGAGGGCAAAGAGTTTAAATGCTAATATGGATGCTCAAGGTTTTCTAGAAGGGAGAATGATGTGTAATGTGCATGCTTTCATGAGTGCGTGTGTGTGCGCGCGCGCGCACTCGCGGGTGCATGCGTGCTCACACTTCACCTGGCTGTCCTTTCCAAGGAATCAAGAGAAATGATGTATAGCCCAGCAAAGAGAAAGAAGAATAGGGTGCCCGTAGGTTGTAAATTCGAAGAACTTCAAAAAGAACATTTAAATATTGAATATTGAATACCTCTTTGCAGGAGTCAACAAAGATTGATGAGGAGAAAGTGTGAAGGAGACAGGATTTATAATCTGTTAATGTTCCCAGCCTCCCCACCCACCTCAGGGAAGAGAATGAGACACCCTTGCTGCTCCTTCTCCTGCCTTTGCCTTGTGAGGGGCTTCTCTGACAAACCAGCTCAAGGACTCCGTCTGGCAAGGCTGAATTAGCAAATGGGCAGAGGACAACTGAAGCTCAGAACCCAGAGAGAAAAGCCTAAGGAGAAAAGAAAAAGTTAAGTAGGAGAGAGTGAAAGAGAGACAAAATTGAGGGAGAAAGCGGATGACAGGAGACGAGAGAGTAAGTTGTGGGGTTCAGAGAAATAGAGGAGGTATGCTGTGGGGGTGGAGAGTCACAGGCGAGAGGCTCCAACATAACGTGATACGAAAGAGAATCATGCCAAAGACGGAAAAGGGACATGAGAAGTATTCCCTGGGTTTATGAATTGCATCCCCTTTATTGTTTTCCAGAGGCTGAATGTTTTATTACTTGTGGTTATTGGGACATGCTTACTGAATATGACTCTCTCTAAGGTTTGCATTTATCTTTAAAAATAAGGATTAGAAATTGCCCCACTTTATATAAATGCACAAATTAATATGCCATAACACACTGAAAAGATATCAAAGTTTTTGAGTCTTATGTCAACAAGGGGAAAAAAGGTTGTTTGCCAGCATTCTCTTAAGGGCTCTCCTTTCACAGACAGAAAAGAGCCACCAATGTTTTTGTAATGTTGATATTGGCCTTCTTTATTGCTCTTGGACCCCTTGTTGTTTATGTTTATTGCCTCACAAATCCAAACACAACCCTAAATATGATCTTTTATGATAAATCACCCATGAATTCCTTTAAACACTTTGCCTTTAGGGTGAGTATGATATTAAGCTTCCCCAAAAGAGGGTGCTGAAGGGACACTGCAAGAGGAAGAGGCTTCCAGAAATTCTCAACATGGGTAGGGGAGGTAGGGGAGGCAAGTCGGTGTCCACCATGTCCATATGGAGCCTGCCCACGCTACACAACCAGAACATGATCCCTCACAACCTTGCAGCTTGGCCAGGGGATGACCCGTCCTCAGCTTTCTTGAAAGCCTTCACCCACCCACCTCCATCCCCAATGCATCCCTCACCACCAAAAACCTTCGGCCCCTGCTGACATGCAGCCCCCCAGCCCATGCCCACACGACACGTTGCTGATCACCTGCTCCCCACCTGCATGCACTGCAGAGCGCTGCCTAATGTTTGCCTCTAACTCCACATCAGCCAACTTCTCTGCTCTTAGGTGGCCAAAGCATGTTTTATCCAAGTCTGAACTCCTCCCAAATGTGTCTTTCCTTAGGTATTCTCCCTCAGCCTGTAGGTCCTATATAAAATTACTTATTGTTACTCACTTATTAGAGTTAAAAATTCTTATATCAAATTTCCTCTGTTTAGCCTACTCTGTGGTTTCTATCTCCCGATTAGACCCAGACTGCTACAGGCTCTTTGATGTAGTTTGGTATACCAACCTCCAATCCTAATACCATTTCCTCACAGGAATGTGGAACTGATTCACTCCTTGGAACACCCACTTTGTGAATGCTGAGAAGGGAGCAGGTAGAATAACTTGCATAGAGCGGTAGGGGTCTGCAATAGATTCAAAACCAGATCTTCGATAACTAAAGAATTTCCTTCAAGTCATTGCTGAGTAAACAGTCAAGAATGAATTATAAATACATAGCAAACCATGTTCTATGAAAGGCAAGACACAGAAATGAAATGACACATCCAAAAATAGGATTGAGATTTGAGTCCAAGTTTTATGACTTGCACTATATCCCGAATCCAGAGGACTCACTTCATACTATGTAAGCATGTTTATTTTTGTTATTGAGGTATATGTGATATGTAACATTGTGTTACTTTCAAGTGTACAACATAACAATTTGATATTTGTATAGATTGTGAAATGATCACAATAAGTCCAGCTAACATCCAGTTCCTTAGATAGTTACATTTTTTAAGATCTACTCTCTTAGCAACTTTCAAATATGCAATACAGTATATTAACTATGGTCACCATGCTATATATTAGATCCGCATGACTTATTTACTTTATGACTAGAAGCTCACCCATTTTGCCCATCCCTCACCTCCCACCTCTGGCAACCACCAATCTGTTCTCTGTATCTGTGAGCTCAGGGTTTTTGTTTTGGTGTTTTTTGGGGAGAGGTGGTAGGGGGTTAGGGATTTTTTTTTTTTTTTTAGATTCCACATGTAAGTGAGATCATATGGTGTTTGTCTTTCTCTGATTGATTTCATTTAGCATAATGCCCTCAAGATCCAACCATGTTGTTGCAAATGGGGAGATTTCCTTCTTTTTATGGTTGAATAATATTCCACTGTGTATAACACATTTTCTTTATCCATTCATCCATCCATGGACAGCTAGGTTGTTTCTCTACCTTAGCTATTGTAAATAATGCTGTAATGAGCATAGAGGGAGAGATATCTTTTCACATTAGTGTTTTCATTTTCTTTGTATAAATATCCCGAAGTGGAATTGCTGGGTCAGTAAGCATGTTTATTTACATGTTTATTTACATGCCATACATTCTTAGGGAGCGCTCAGGGTCTACTTCTTTCTTCTCTGCATATCTTGCCACCGCTGCTTCAGAGTTATCTTTCACTCTGCAAAGTTCATAGCTGAAAAGTTAAAACAACCTTCCTTACCCACACCAATATCACACACACACGCGCATGTGTGCATGCACAAAGTTTGGTACATCTGAGTTCTAAGTTGCATTTGTTCCTGCATCCTATCATTTTTTTCTTTTCTCATTTGCAAGTGCCACTATTGCTTTTGAAAATCAGTTTGTAACTCACTAAATTCAAAGATGTCTTAATTATAGGTCCTGCAACCTTAATCTATACTTTTTGAGCAATTGTTTGAGTTTTTTCCATATTTGCCATGCCAACAGGTCTAAGATTAGAATTTACATTAGCAATTCCCAAGCCCATGAGTTCCAAACTAGGAAGAGAGAACCTACAGTTGCATTAGGTTTTGACAGAAAATAACATCCTGTTGCAAATACCTTTAAATCAAATTTGTCATGCTCCAGAGGGCCCATTTCTTTCAAAAGTGCAAATCTCAGAAGGCCAAGGAATAGAAATAGAAGGTGTGATCTTGGGCGTGAAATATCTGACTGTGTAATTACTACATTAAATATTCCTCCATTTCAAAGCAAATGAAAATTCTCTAATAATCAACTGGCAGTCACAAACTAATATGTATCTTATTAATTAATCTCTTAACAGGAATGGGACCAAATATGAAGTCCGACCACACTAGTCTAGTTATTGTTGGGGATCTGCTTTTCCTGAACTTGTTAAAGGACATATCAAAAAAAATTTCAGTATAGGAGAAAAACGATAAGAGAGTTTGTTAGAAAACATAGGCTGAGTCAAAGCCTGGAAGATACTATCAATTGGAAAATACTGAACGCATTTTCAGCAAGACTTATGATGTTACAAACTCAAATCAAGTTACCTGAAAGGCACCAGATGTAGAAATTGAAAAACTTGCACCAGATGTAGAAATTGAAAAACTTATTGCTAGGAATGTCGAAAACAGAAAAATAATATTAAACAAAGTGGAGGCATGCATGATTCCTGTTAATATATTTATCATCAATCACCAGTTTCATATCAACTGTAGGTCTCTAGTTCTTTCAAATTCTCTACAATTTCTGATTTTTTTTTAACTTTCTGAAACTTTACTGTTGTGAAAGTTTCCACATAGCCTGTGGGTAGCCTGTTTTGAAGAAGTTGCTATACATTCACTATTTTCTCTTTGATATGTTCATATAATCTTTCTCCACCAAAGCCTTTTCCTTACATCATTTAGAAGCAATGGTTTGGTATTCTTTCCAACTACCTCCTGAAGTGTCTAAAACCAGCCCCTCCCCTCCATCACTATTCCCATGATCCTAATGTATGCTCTCATCATCTTTTGCTTGAATGATTCCAGTAGATTCCAAGCTCGTCTTTCTGGTTTCCCTGAGACAATAGCTAACACTTTCTTGAGGATGAACCAAGTGTAAAGACTTGCTCTGCCAGAAACCGAGACTTATTATAACGTCATGATAATTAAGAAGATGTGGCATTAGTGCAGGAAAAGACAAGTAAACCAGTGAAGCAGAATAAGGAGTCCAGAAATGGACCCACGCATACCAGAGCACTTGATTTATAACTAAGATGGCATGGCAGGGCACGGAGAAATAATATTCTTTTCAATTGATGGTTCTGGAAGAAGTACATATCCCTATGAAAAATAATGAAGTTACAGCTTTAGTTCATACACAGTTAAGAATCAGTACCTGTAATACACTTACAGTGAAAGATAAAGCTGCAAAGCTTTTAGGAGCTGATAGATTTCTTTGTGTCTTCAGGTAGGAAAGGTTTTCCTAAATAAGACATAAAAAGCATCAAAAGAGGAGAAATTGGATCTATTTCAGTATGTTAAAATTAAGAACTTTATAATTCATCCAAAGATACACATTAATGGATTTTAAAAATTCCAAGAATGGAAAAAGCTATTGTAACATGTAAAACAGGACAAACATTCATATCCAAAACATGTAAAAAAAAAAAAAGGAAAAAAAAAAGTTATAACTACTAAGAAAAATCAGCAAGTAAGAAATCAGCAATTAAAGAGTTTGTAATAAAGCTACTTTCACATTTATTAGTAGAAATATAACTTTCTTTTGGCTTCACTATTTGCCTCTCCTTCTAGACTGGCTTCTTTTGAGAACACATTTAAAAATAAATGAAAAATATTGTTCTAAAAAAAACCTACAAAACATTAGAAAAAGACGCAAAGAGTAGGAAAAAAGGACAGAAGACTTGAACAGATACTTCATAAAAAAGAAACCAAATGGCTGAAAAATGTATGAAAGAATGCTTGGCCTCATAAATAATGAGAAGACGCAAATTTAAATCATAAGGAGATTCTACTACACGCCCACCCGACTGGCAAAAATTAAAAGTCTGGGGGCGCCTGGGTGTCTCAGTCGAGTAAGCGGCCAACTCTTGGTTTTGGCTCAGATCCTGATCTCAGGGTTGTGAGTTCGAGCCCCACGTTGGGTTCCATGCTCAGTGCGGAGTCTGTATGAGACTCTCTCTCCCTCTGCCCCTCCTGTTTATACTCTCTCTCTCTCAAATAAATAAATACATCTTTTTTTAAAAAAATAAGAATAAATTAAAAGTCTGACGATATCAAGTACTGACAAGGGCATGCAACATTGAGAACACTCATACTACTTGCGGCAGGCAAAATGGCTAGGCCTCTTTAGAAAACAGTTTGGCCTCTGCTACTAAATCTGAAGATATGCCTATCTCATGACCCACAAAGGGCACTCCCTTGAGAAACTTGTGTGCATGTGCAAGAGGAGAGATGTAAGGACAGTCCCAGCCATGTTGCTTATATGATCCAAAAGTTGGAAGCTACTGATGTGTCCATCAACAGTAAATTGTCTTGTGTATTCATGCATGGAAAAGTCCTGTCAATGAAATTGAATAAACTACAGCTACACAAAGCAAGTAATAGCTTTAAGCAAAAGAAGCAAGATGCAAAAGAATATATACAGAACAACTTCATTTATATAAAATTCAAAACAAGCAAAACTAAACTGTAGTGTTTAAAGATACACACATAGCTGGTTAACTCCACAGAGATGGGAAAACTATAAAGCTAAATAAGGACTTTATCATCATTAAGGATCGTGTCAACTAACAAGGTTAAGATACGGGGTGGGGTTCGAGTTCAGGTTCAGGTTAGGGTTCGTGAAGGACAGAGTGTGAGGGGGATGGTGTGAATAGCAAGGAACTTCGGGTGTGCAGGCAAGGCTCCATCTCTGACCTGGACAGTAGTTCCACGGGTATTCGCTTTATAATTTTTCAATAAACAGTACCTTTAGGGTTTGTGCGCTTTTCTCTATACGGGCTTTATTTTACAGTATAACCAGATTGAAAAAAATATATATTTTCCACCAGACAAATGAGAATCAAACTACACAAACATTCCTTATAGATCCCTTTGAGTTAATTATCCTTAGCTCAGAAAATATTTGCTCCCATTAGAATAATTCTGACTTACTGATCTTGTAGTCCTTGCACCTCCACAGACTAGAAATCTTTCTCTATACCTCTAAACTTGGCTCTCAGACATTTTTCTTTATGGAGACTATAACTACTGTCATGGGAATGATCTTCAGATAGAATCGAGATACTCTATAATAAAAAAAGATAAAAGTCAAATAACTGGGAAAAGTTTAATGTCAGTGGGAAAGATAGCAATTGCCGATATCTTCCTGAGGACAGTGACAAAAGCCTGATGGGTACAGGCTGCTGCCCTGTGACCAGAGCCCAGATGCCTCAGACGGCCATTGCTGCTCTGTCCTGTTCCTTCCAATTCTTCTACCCAGCTGATATATTAACATTTTAAATTAAAAAGAAAAATGAAATGTCTTACTCGGGGGATCTAAAATATTGACTCTTCAATTGCTGCTGCTACTGCCAGCTTATCGTGCAGCTTATTATCCGTTCATTTCATCACTGAACATCCAGCTGCTCTTCAGACCCAAGACACCGCTGGGCACTGCTCTTGAGAAGCTTTGTCTATCACAGGCATCATTGCTTTCTGATCTCATATAATCTCCAACAATGTTCTGGGGTAGGCAGGGGATATGTTGTCGTTCATTGTTTGGGTTTTTTATTTGGACTTTGTATTAGTTATCTTTAGCTGTGAACAACCCAGCTGAAAACTTAGTGAAACAGCCATTTATGGAGCCCCAATTCTGCGAATCAGCTAAGGCAGGTTCCTCTGGTCTGGGCGAGCTCCGCTAATTTTAGCTGGCTGGGCTCACTAGTGAGTCAGCCAGCAACTGGCTGACCTAGGATGGCGTCGCTCAGGGTCTGGCCGCAAGGACAGGATGACGGGGCCCCACGTATTTCATCATTCTGCAGGCTAACCCAGGCTTCTTCAGGTGGCAGCCACAGAGTTGCAAGAGCAGCGAAAGGGCAAGTCAAATGTGCAAGCGCCTTACAAGTCTCTGTGCATGTCGCATTTGCTCAAGTCCATGGGCCAAAGCAAGTCACACGGTTCAGCCCAGAGTCAGTGTGGCAGGATATAAGCAAAGGGTGTGAACGTAAAAGGTGATAACCCTGTGGCCACCTTTGCAATCCACTGCAGTCCTAGAGTGCCTCTCCGAAGATCACGCTGTTAGTATATGGCATTGGAAGCACAGCTCATGGCTCCTCACTTCCGGTTCAGTGTTCTTTCCATCAGGCAAACAGGGAAGAAGGAAAGCTAATGGAGGTAGGGACCGGGGAGGGTGTACAAGGGAAGATGATTGGGAAGTCACACAGGGTAATTCAGATTACCATGTCACTCAGTTAAAGTGGTTAAGGCAATGAAATTAACTAAGCAATTGCCACATGTTGCTTTGTTTTATGCAATGCTAACCAATGTTCTATTGTCTAGAGTAAATATGTAATATTTAATAATATGTAATATTATTGCAATATATAATATCTTTTTTTAAAAAGAAATTTATAAAGACAAAAAAGTCATAAACAAAGGCCAGCATCATCTTACCAAGAACAGTGTCACTGCTATTTTCTGTTAGCTGTTTTCAATTCAGAGCAAGAAGAAAAAATCAAGACACTTTTAATCTTCTCCAACCACAAATCTAATTTGTTTGTTAGTTGTATTGGTAATTAATTGGCATCGTATTTGAAATTTTCCAGTTTTAAAGAAAAATCCTCAGAGACAACCACTTTAGGTGCATTTTCCCGGTTTAAGTATAAATTGGCACAACATTTCAGAAGATTAATTTATAAATATGAAGGTGTGGAGAATGTAATAATTAATTTGATAAAATCAATGAGGGTACATGTTAAAGCCGAAAGAGGATAATAAATTAGAAGTCTTGAAAAAAATTTTTTAGAATGTTCTAATCATCAACAACGTAAATGTGAAGAGCCATCCTCTTACATCCCTTCTCCTCTCCCCCATGTCCCCAGGATCACCATATCAACACAGCTTCCTAGAGATCAGCCAGGAATCCTCTATTTCCCTAGCAAGTGCACACAATATTTAAGTCAGTTCCACAAAGTGGACGTCCATTAAATGTGGTTGACTAAATGATAGCTAACGCAAAGACTACAGTAAAATATCAAAACTGTTGCCCCTGGAATATTTACTTTATCAGTAGTACTGTAAATGCTGCAAAGAGTCTTCAGTCCTCTCATGCCAGGGCCACTCCTCATTGGCAACTTCAGTTTTCCATGGTACTTATCTCATGCAAGGAACATGGCAACTCAGCCCACAGTTTGGAAAAGTCAGCAAGCATGAGTACGTGAGGGGGCGTGTGTGGCTCATACTCCCGCAGTTACTAGCTCTTCATTCTTGAGCATCTTGTTAGTGGTGAGACACAGGGTCATCAGCACCTACCCCAAAGAGTACATGAAGGATTGAATAGAATCAACCTGTATGTAACATGCTCAGCAAAGAGCTCATTGGGGATACTCTTTATACGATCATCTCTACTATTACTAATAATAGAATTGTTATAAGACAAATCATTTAAAGAGTGTTGGTTCACAAACTGAGATGATGGGGAAACCAGAAAATCTATTTCTAGATAATTCCCAGATTTCCTTTTTTTTATTTGTTTTCTAAAGTTCATTAAATCTCATTTACAGCAAACCAGAGAAGCTATTTCCTGATGTCCTCTCCTGTATTAATTAGTTTGCCCAGACCATTGTTTATGCTACTTGCCGCTCCCTTTCCTTATTCAGAGGACAGATGTTATTGACCTTCCTTCAATCCCATCAGGACGCTGCTCTGCCTTCTTCCCAGAGTCTCTGACCATCTTTCTATGTATATTTAAAAGCACCACAGGGATTAAAAAAAAAAATCAAGCTGATAAACAGTCTAGTTCTTTATTTTTTTTAAGTTATTTTTCTGAATAAAGATTAGAGCTTTCAGTGTTAATATCCTTCTTGAAAAAAAATCATGTTTTCATGCAGATATAAGGAAGAAAGGCAAACTCTTTGCAAGGGGCAAACCTTATTCCTCATTAGGCCCTCATCGTTTCGTAAACAATAATATGTACACTTTAGGAAGAGAATATCTTATTGAAACAATAAATGACCCCTAAGGACCTCAAAGTGCTTTGAGGAAACTGCTGTTAATTTTCCCAAACACCCTGTAGCAATAAAAATCTCAGTTCACGAAATTAAATTGAGATCTCAAGAGTCAGGTGGCAATTGCACAGTAAAGGGTTCCCCCAGTGGTCTACTTTCTGAAAATATTTTGGTCATTTTCATGAAGGGTTATTATGAAAAATGAATACCAACAGTTCAAACACTTTGTCAGTTATTCTGAAGAAAAGTTGTCGAAGAAACTAGGCAAGTCTGACTTCCCTTTCAGGATTACTTTAAGAATTAACTGAAATGGATCAGAGAGGGGGAAGTGTGAAAACAGAATATGCACACGCACACATGAAAAAGTATGCTAAGAGCTGACTGTGTCCTCCTAAGACATAAGCACTAGGCATGACTTCACTCAGAGCTGTGGATTCAAATGTGGATTTGAAATGTGCATTTATGTGGATCTTTCATATAAAATTGTTTGGGGTACACCAAAAAAGTCTATTCCAATTAAAACTATTTTCTCCAACAGTTCCTACTGTGATTCTCATTCATTTAGAGTAATTCATCGACTCCTATAATAATGACTCGGAGAAGGATACCACAATAAGTCACTGTTTTAGTGTGAATATTTTAGTGTAAATTCATTCATCCAAAGAAAACTAAACCGACTGGATTTTTTTATATCAAAGGGTGTAGAGACATAGCATATCTGCTGGGCCCTCACGTTGGTGAGCACTGAGCAAGCAAGAGCTTGTCGGAGGAGCAAACACAGTCGACGTGGAAGGACAGAATGCTCAGACTATGGTCAGGCAACTTTTTCCAAGCCTCAACTCCCTCCCGGTAAAAGAGGAATAATTCTGTCTTACTTAGCTCTCAGAGTCACAATGAAAATCAAATTCAGTAATATTTTAAAACACTCAGATCTTTCATTCAAATATAAAAAATTAAAGAATGGGTCCTAGAAGTGTGGCAGAGGGTCGTAAGGAAAAAAATAATTCAGACGGCATAAGAGTGATGATATAAATAAATGAATACATAGCTAAATAAGATAAGAAATGTCAGTACTTAATTTTGCTTGAAATATCTCCTGGAAAACACTGTATTTTTTATTCAAGGACATAAAATAAGGATAAAAATAAGACAAGTTGCTGCATTAAATGAAGATTTTCTGACATTTCTAAAAAACCCTGAAGACATGAAAGTCAGTCTCTTTCCTTGATCTCTCCTTAAAGAAAAGGCAATTGCCAAAAAAAAAAAAAAAGTGGTAGGTTTTCAAGCCCTGATGTGCACAGATGCCCATGAAATCTGAAATGGGGGAAAAAAAAAAAGCAAGGTACTGAACAATAGTCTTAGATTTCATTATTCATATGTATGTTTGTAAATGCAGATAAAAAGATCTAGAAAACACACTAAACTATTAATAGTGTTATCTCGAGGAAGAAGAGTGAGGCTGGGGAAAGCTGAGAAGGAGGACTTTCTTTACACATTTATCATATTTGAAAAATTTCTAATCATACACTTAAGGTTCTAAAAAAATGGCATGATAGATATTATGATAGATGTGTGTGGTTTCTTACCATGGGGGATGGGCTCAGCTGAGCCTTGATAACTAAGCAGGAATCAGCCAGATGAAATATTAGAGAACTAGCATGTGCAAAGGCACGGGGGCCTAGCAGGAGGAGTGGTATCCAATATGTATAGTAGTTTGGCAGAAGTCAAACTTAGGTAGATATGGGAGAAGAGTGGAGGGTGATGGTAGAAGGCTGATCACATGGCCCGGGTAAGATGCTAAGAAATTTGAACCTTATTCCAAGTTACTAGGAAGCACTTTATGAATTTGGGGCAGAGGAGTAACATGCTCCAGTTTGTGTTTTATGGAGATGCCACTAGAAACAGTGTGAAGAATGGATAGACTAGAAGGAAAAACAGTTAGGGAAGCACTTATTATATCAAGGAAAGAGCTGTTGAAGGCCTGAACTAAAACCATGCAGAGAAATCAATAAGCTATTGGTTATTTACAACAAAAGTTTAAAATGGAGATCCTGGGTATTTACCCCAAAGATACAAATGTAGTGATTCAAAGGGGCACCTGCACCCCAATATTTATAGCAGCAGTGTCCACAATAGCCAAACTATGGAAAGAGCCCTTATAAATGGATAAAGAAGATGTGATACACACACACACACACACACACACACACACACACACACACACAATGGAATATTATGCAGCCATCAAAATGAAATCTTGCCATTTGCAACAACGTGGATGAAACCAGAGGGTATTATGCTAAGCGAAATAAGTCATTCAGAGAAAGACAATTATCATATGATCTCACTGATATGTGGAACTTAGGAAACAAGGCAGAGGATCATAGGGGAAGAGAGGAAAAAATAAAACAAGATGAAACCAGAGAGGGAGACAAACCATAAGAGACTCTTAATCATAGGAAACAAACTGACGGGAGGGAGGGTGGAGTGATGGGGTAACTGGGACATTGGGGAGGGTATGTGTTGTAATGTACACTGGGTATTATATAAGACTGATGAATCACAGACCTGTACCCCTGAAACAAATAATACATTATATGTTAATTAATTGAATTTAAATTTTAAAAAATTATATAAATAAATAAATAAAATTTTAAAAATAAAATAGTTTTTAAAATTTTTTTAAAAATAAAATGGAGATCCAGTCAAGAGATAAGGCTTTAAGAATCTGCATTTCCCAATTCCATTATTCATGTTCCCCACCACAATCTAAGAAAAACCCATATTATTTTTTACTCAGTAAATTTTTATTAACTCACATTAAGCCCCTTTTCAAGCTGGAAAATCATATGTTTGATGCACTGTGATTTTCTAATACACCTTAATATAAGCACATAACAATTAAAATAGCATCTAAATATTCTCAAATACCAGCAATGAAAACCATACCATGCTTTAGGACACATAGGATCAATTGCTTCCAATTCTAAAACGCAGTAAGTCTATGTTATTTAGCCAAAATCTTCCTTGGAAAATTGAGCCCCAAATATGTTCTAAGTAATTTGTCCAAGGCTTAGCTCAGACTAAGCAGATCTCCAGATCTAGTAACTCAGAAATGCAAATTCTCAGGCCCTACTAAATCAGAAACTCTGAAGGTGCAAGGGAACAATGTATATTTTAAGAAACATTCCATGTGAATTTGATGCCCCTGACTAAAGTTTGAAAACCACTGCTTTGGGCCACCCACAGACTTCTTCAGCGCAGAGACTGAGGCAATTAAGAGAAACCAGGTGAGATCATTTCCAAGTCAATGCTCTTACATCTAATAACATCTGTTACTCTTTTTTATTATCCAGATCCATACTGTGCCTTTTAGAGCTCATGCTCAGTTCATTGACAACCATTAAATAAATCAATTGAGGATGAAGACACATTAGTGGTTTTCTAGATCTCTAGTGCACCATTTCTCAAATTCCAGTCATCCTCATACCACAGTCACTACCCTCATAATTCTGTTCCCACTGTGTATCACATATTATGTACATATATTATTTACTTAAAGTTTTTCTTTAAATAAATTCCCCTTTTTTACTTTAATAAATTAAGGGACACCTGTATACTACTACCGTCACAGAAAGTCAGCATCACTTGCCGTGAGTAAAAGCTAACTACAAAGATAAATACAGTGTTAGATTCTGTCCTTGTTTGTCAAAAGTTCTGCTCTTAAGAACTGCATTCCTCTAGGAGCGCCCGAGTGGCTCAGTCAGTTCAGCATCCAACTCTTGGTTTCGACTCAGGTCATAATTTCATAAGTCATGAGATCATCCCCGTGTGGGGCTCTGGGCTCATCAGGGAGTTTGCTTGAAGATTCTCTCCCTCAGCCCCTCCCCCAACTCACACGCTCACATACTCTCTTTCTCAAATAAATAATCTTAAAAAAAAAAAAAGAATTGCATTCCTCTATTGCCAAGGGTGCTTAGCCCATGTTAGAACAGTATTCAAGGGGCACCTGGGTGGCTCAGTCGTTAAGCGTCTGCTTTTGGCTCAGGGCGTGATCTGGGATCGAGCCCCACATCAGGCTCCTCTGCAGGGA
This sequence comes from Ailuropoda melanoleuca, assembly GCF_002007445.2. NCBI lineage: Eukaryota > Metazoa > Chordata > Mammalia > Carnivora > Ursidae > Ailuropoda > Ailuropoda melanoleuca. The sequence continues at coordinate 92,689,907 of NC_048222.1, read as the reverse complement.
GCCTGCTTCTTCCTCTCCCATTCCCCCTGCTTGTTTTCCCTCTCTCGCTGGCTCTCTCTCTCTCTCTCTCTGTCAAATAAATAAATAAATAAATGAAATCTTAAAAAAAAAAAAAAAGAACAGTATTCAAGTTTTGTACCTAACTTGATTAAAGCATTAAATGGACATAAAGTTTTCATCACGTGACTCAGGATTAGTTAACTGTATGAGCATAGGCCTCCAAAATCATTCCATTCTAGCAGTGGTCCATTTGCCATACTTCAGGAAATTCTGGCTTAAGCCTTATGTACAGGACAGATAAACCCTGAGAATGCACAGACTTAGAACAAGAAAGTCCTAAAATAAAACCTTCATATTTAAGAAGTGAACAAAAAAAAGAGCAAACAATGGTGACTAGAACACCATGCCTGGCCTGAACTGAGAAGGAAGACCTAAAAGGGCTGGAGAAAACTGGACACAAGAATTGCCAGTGAACCCAAGGGAAAAGCAATTTAGGAAAAGAAAGCACCAGCAAGAATGAGTGACCCTTCTAACCAACCCTAAACCTAATGATAAATAATTTTATTTTATGAAAGTTCATGCATTTTATAAAAGTACCACCAATGGAACAGGAATCTTAAGAAATTCCTGAAAGAGGTAATTCCCTTTCCTTTCTCTCCACTCTAACTATTGAAGACTCCCAAAGGGAAGAAGGTGAAGGGGAAGAAGGTGGCCCTGGACCCTGCTGTCATGATGAAGCAAGAGGCCAAAACGGTGGTCAGTCCCCAGTTTGAGGAAAGGTCCCAAAACTTTGGCATTGGACAGGACATGCAGCCCAAAGGCACCTCTCTCACTTTGTCAAATGTCCCCTCTGCATCTGGTTGCAGCAGCAAAGGACTCTTCTCTATAAACATCTGAAAGTGCCTCCTGCAATTAACCAGTTCACCCAGGCCTTGGACCACTAAACAGCTACTCAACTGCTTAACCAAGTCTACGTATACAGACCAGAGACAAAGCAAGAGAATAAGCAGGGATTTGGGGCCTGAATTGAGAAGAATGTTGTCAGCAAAGGGGATGTCCCTGTTAAAAGGGCACCTGTTTTTCAGGCTGGTGTTAATACTGCCACCAACTTTGTGGAAAATGAGAAGGCTCAGCTGGTAATGATTGCACATGATATGGATCCCATTAAGCTGGTTGTCTTCTTGTCTGACCCGTGTTGTATGATGGGGGTTCCCTACAGCATTATCTAGGGGAAGGTCAGGCTGGTCCACAGGAAGACCTGCCCCACTGTCCCCCTCACACAGGTGAACTTGGAAGACAAAGGAGCTCTACTAAACATGTGGAAGCCAGCAGGACCAATGACAATGACAGATATGATGAGACCCGCTGTCACTAGGGAGGCAGCATCCTGGGTCCAAAGTCGCTGTCTTGCGTTGTCAAGCTGGGAAAGGCAAAAGCTAAAGAACTGGCCACCAAACTCCAGGTGCATGGCTGCTGAGTCATCCATACACTAACGTAATAAAAGTTCTTTTTCAGCCAGTGTGAAAGAAAGAACAAAAGAAAGAAAGAAAGAAGAAAAAAAGAAAAGAAAAAAGAAAAGAAAAGAAAAGAAAAGGAAAAGAAAAGAAAAGAAAAGAAAGAAAAGAAAAGAAAAGAAAAGAAAAGAAAAGAAAAGAAAAGAAAAGAAAAGAAAAGAAAAGAAAAGAAAGAAAAGAAAAGAAAAGAAAAGAAAAGAAAAGAAAAGAAAAGAAAAGAAAAGAAAAGAAAAGAAGGAAGGAAGGAAGGAAGGAAGGAAGGAAGGAAGGAAAGGGGGGAAGGGAGGAAGGGAGGGAGAGAGAGAAAAAGAAAGAAAGAAAAGAAAGAAAGGCCTGAAAGAAACCAGATGACATCAAATGCATGGAGAAACAAAACCATACCCCATGTGCGCACTGAAAATGGTCCCACAGGCTTAACAAAGGTTAGTAAGTTTATCCAGGTTTAACAGAGATTATTTCAAAGTAGAAAGCATTATAAATACCCCTCTTTGTTCATCTCCATTATAATAAAAATTAGCTACATTATTCACATTGTAATAAAAGTTCTATAATAAGTAAACACTATTTTGTAATACTGAGAAATATTTTTTAATTGAATGAGTGTATTCATTTTCTATCACTGAGTATCTAATTGTACCAGAACATAGCCTGTTAAAACAGCACACGTGTATTACATCACAGTTTCTGTAGGTCAGGAACCCGGAGATGGCCCGCTGAGTCCACTGCTTCCTGGCCTCTCACAAAGCTGCAGTTAAGGTGTTGGCTCCGCATCTGCCACCTCAGCTGTGGGCTCACTGGGGAGGGACCTGCTTCCATGGTCGCTCCGTGGTTGTCGGCCGCATTCAGTTCTTCACTGGCCGTTGGTCTGAGGGCCTCAGGTCCTCACTTGTTCTTTTCCGAAGGTGGCCCTCAGTTTCTCGCTGAGGGGCTTCCCCAACATAGTGACTTGCTTTATCAAAGTACACACAAGCCAAAAAAGCGGTGAGGAGAGTCTGCTAGCATGAGAGAAGTCCCAATGCTTCATAATCTAATCATTGCGATGACATGCCCTCAACGTTGCCATACATGGCAGGAGGCATGGCGGCCTCTGCAGAGGCTGCCTTATCCAGGGGAGTCCTTCTCACCCAAATAATCACACTGAGGTCTAGACAGACACTAAAACTATAGCCAAGCTTTTCATTTTACAGCTGAGGAAACGGAGACACGGTGATTCTATGACTCACTTAGGTCCAGTCTAAAGTGAGAACAAAGGTCTGCTGAGCCCCATTTTTGCATTTTTTTGCCCTACACTGCAGCTGCTTCTAAAGCCTAGGACAACCGCCACACCCAACAGCTGCAGCCCACTGACAACCCTCCCTCTAAAGGGCCACAGGTAACATGAATTCTCTCTGTTACTTCCATGGTAGTTAACCAAACAGTGCTTATGCTCTGAAGTGGCTGCTTTAGCTCCCCCTAAAACCTCATCTGAGAAAGAGCCATGTTTCATGCATCCTTTTGTCCCCTGTAAAGGAAATCCTAGGAGCTTCCTATCTACAAAAGAAACTTAGTGAAATGTGTGCTGACAGATAAAACTTAAAAACTGCAAGAAAGCATAAATGTTAGAGAAGGAAAAAATTGTATAATTTGCTTTTGATGGTCATATAATATCCTCAAATTATCAAATAAAAATTTCCTTAAGTAATTTTTTATCAAATAATGTAAGGTCAGTGAATTAATAGGAGCAAGGGTCAGCACGGTCCATCTAGTAAAGTTCAACATGAGAAAACCTGAAGACTGAAATTAATTCCCACCTCTCAGCCCCTGGCCCTGGGCTGGTTAGCATTTTCACTCACTGGGTTCTGCGTTTGCACGAGGAGAGCTGCAGCCTACGTTATAAGAGTGTAAAAGATACATACCTGACAGAGTAACACTTGGAGTGTGCATACCATTGAAAATCTATACAAAACATTCAACATTTGAGAAGTGAAAAATCATGATTTCTTTTATTCCTATTCCAGTGCCCTAATCCACTCTCTTTTCCTCTATATGAAACAAAATAGATCCCCAAATAAACTGGAGGATAAAACTAGTACTTAAGAACTCCTCAGTGAAAACCAATAGCTGCTCACTTCATCCAAGGCATTATGAATTCCTCCATTTTATGAACTTTGAGAGGCAACAAGAAACCATGAAGATGACCTGTTTCATTTTTAAGACATTCTGGATAAAATAAAATATGATGTATGGCTTCCTCAAAATTCAAAGACTAAGGAAACCTTCTAAGCGATATAGTAGAGTGGTTATACTGACACTGGTATGTAGCAAACAATCCTGAAATAATGGCTTGTTCCTGTCAGGACAGGCGATTTTAACATGTGTGCAGGTGAATTGAGGGGGTAGCAGTGGAGCTGTCTATAAGCAACTAATTGTAGCGATGCTATTAACAGAAAGGTCCAGAAACACATCGGTGATGTACCTGAAGTCTTTACAATGTTTCTACTTTTATAAAAATATGTCACATTTGTCCACACAATCTTATCAAAGGGAGTCTGAAATTTTACTCAAAGTTGTGAATTGGGTCTTACATGCTCTGTAAGAATTGAACAGATCACGTTATTTCCTACATGAATACGTTCATGATAAGCAAGTCTTCGATTAGCTGTTGGGAGTGCAGCAACCAGACGCACCTTTCTGTACCTTAGATTGAAATGCATTGAAACGTCCCTAACAGTTTAAATTATTTAGTTTAGGAAGGACTTACGCCCAAAGACTGGGAAAATATTATCAATGCCAAGCCTTTCTCTTCCCCCAGAAGGCTTGTCTCTTCTCATTCCAAAAAAGTAAAGAAGGCTCTAGTTTTCCTTACCAGAATCCTTTTAGAGGCCTGAGGCAGGGCAGATGGGAGGTAGAAAGAGAATACAAACTCTTTGGGAATTCCTTCACATGAAGGAAAATAAGTTGTATCAAGATTTAAATACTTCTGCCTCAACAAACACAAATAACCAAGCAAAATTTAGCTTACAAAAATTCAAATTGCTGCCTTAAGGAGAAAAAGCTCAAACTAACAGATGCTCCATCATTTTAGCAATCTTTTAGAATATTGGAATTTAATAGCAGTTTATTATCTGTACTAATAACAACAAAAATGATGGAAATACAGGTCTTGGTATTAAAGCAAAATTATCCCTACTACATTATCCATAATATGACAATTGTGAAGAAAACATCAAGCCTAAATAAGAAATGTGTTCAAATGAATATTGCTCTTGTGTTAAATGAAATTAATATGGGTCTTGAATTTTAGAAACATTGAATTAGGTAGCAGGTAATGAAAAGGGATTATCCTAATTAAGTAGGAAAAAAAATACAAGTACACACAATGGTCTTCTTCCACACCAGAGATACCCCAGTGTGTAGTATCACACTTCCTCCCATGTGAACTCTGAGCTGCCCTCCAGATAGAGTAAGGATTTTGCTAAATTCTCTGTATAACATCAAATAATGGTTTCTCCCCTATTAGCCTTCTCAATTCTGCAAACCAAAGAAAGAAAGAAATGAGGATGAAATTCTCTAATGATAATGCCATGAGTTCTTGAGAAGGAAGATTGTGTAAAGGCACGTCAATCTTTTCTTTTTTTAAAGATTTTATTTATTTATGTGACAGAGAGACAGCCAGCGAGAGAGGGAACACAAGCAGGGGGAGTGGGAGAGGAAGAAGCAGGCTCCCAGCAGAGGAGCCTGATGGGGGGCTCGATCCCAGGACCCGGGGACCATGCCCCCAGCCGAAGGCAGACGCATAACGACTGAGCCACCCAGGCGCCCCAGGCACATCAATCTTAATGGATTCATGGAATCAGATTTGTGAGTTTGGGAGTAGGTTTCTAACTCAAAATACAGTCTCCTCAAAGATGGGCATTGGGCTGCATGCGGATTGGTGGCTCTGGCAGTCATGAGACTTAGGGTGTGTTTGGGGCAGGATGCCATGAACATGCTGTAGCTCAGGTGGAATGAAGTTTAGGAAGAATCATGAAGATGGGCTCCCCTGCTTCCTATTTCATTCCCATCTGTGAAATCACTGAAATCCCTTCTCAGGATCTCAACAGAATCATGATATCAGGGGCAAAAAGTGCCTTTGGGTAAATCTCCGGGGTAAATTAAGAGGTATAGCCATTAAATAGAAATGATATATATTTTATTTTGGCACCTGACCTTTTTATGTGGTTAATACATGAAAATAGCCTTAGAAACATTTTTTTCCTTTTTCTTTTTCTGGGAAGATAACTAAAATTTTCTAGGTCTTGTATGTGTCAGACACTGTGCTAAGTGCTTTGGCATTTAACATGTTATCCAATTTAATCCTTGTAATCCCATACAGTAGGTGTTTTATTTTAATGTTACAAGTGAAAAAAGCTAAACCTTGGAGAAAAACAAAAGAGAGAAAATAAAAATGTTGATCATTTCTTAAGTTAGAGTATGAATAAGACATGAGCTTATCTACCATTAACATCTATAAAAACAGCCATTCTAAATACAGATAAAATATTTGTTTTATTTTTCACAAGATTATGACTAGTGGAAAGTGTCCTTCTAAGCAGCTGACTACCCAGTTCAGGGGAAAGCCTGTCATCCACTGATGACAGTTCTTATGACTCAGTTCCTTGGATTTCTCGGTAATTCATGGTGGTTGAAAGCTCCATGCCTCGGATGAGATGGTCTGAGTTTGAATCCTAACTGTACGTTTAGGGTGAATCCTAGCAATAGACTTACTGGCTGTATTCCCTTAGGTATATTACTCACCTTGGGAATTTGTAAGGGGTTATTTAAAGGGGTGGGAGTTTGATGGTTTCTATCCACATGGGGCAGTTTAGGCACAGCCTGAAATCCTTCTGCAAATTGACAAGAGAGCAATAGGCAGACAGCTAATATTAAAAGGACCCTCAGGGACAAGAAAGGCCACTGTCATAGCTCCTTCATCCAGGCAGCACACAAGACTCCCTCAGCAGACAGTCAATAGTCTTCGGGATGTTGGTGTGGTTTCCAGCTTTGGCCAAGTCTATCTGAAATCTCAAGTAACCCTGTGTCATTCCTCTAGCTCCCCGCCAGGGGGCAGGGTAGAGGCAACTCTACTCAAGGATGACCTCAATTTCTACTTCCTCATTCATTCTACTTGCATGGTGTAAATTATTCCTCGCATGCTTTAGGTTTTCCCTTTTGAATCTCAGTGCCCGATATTGGAAGTCAAGGAAACTGAACACTGACTCTTTCTTTTTTAAAATTTTATTTATTTATTTATTTATTTGTCAGAGAGAGAAAGAGAAAGAGAAAGAGAGCACAAGCAGGGGTAGTGTCAGGCAGAAGGAGACACAGACTCCCAACTGAGCAGGGAGCCCAATGTGGGAGGCATCCCTGAACACTGACTCTTTCTAGTTCTTTTTATTCCTTTTATAATATTCCTACTTCTTGGAGCAATATAGAAGTCTCTGATTAACTAGGGGGAAATAAATTGGGGGAAAGAGAAGCTCAACGAATAGTATCTCAAGATATAATCTCAGTTCTTAAGTATGGAGAATTGACTGATATGTAAGTGTTTTACGTTAGAGTTCTTTCTTTTTTTTTCTTTCTCTCTCTCTCTTTTTTTTTTTTTTTTTTTTTTTTTTTTTTTTNGAACACGGGCGGGAGCATCGGGGAGCGGAGGGAGAGGGAAAGAGAGGATCTCAAGCAGGCTCCATGCCACACCCAGCACAGCACCCAGTGCTCAATCCCACAACCCTGAGATCATGACCTCACATGAAATTAAGAGTCAGCCACTTAGCCAACTGAGCCCCTGAAGTCAGAGTTATTTCTAACATCATTTACATGGACAACAAAACGAAAGTGCCAGATTCAATTAATAATGATCATTTTGCTTTCAGCCACGTCCTTAGTTCCCTTTTCCGTCCTCCATGATTTTGCACATTAGTGTAATCCAAAGCTGCTCCTCTGAAGCGAGGCACTGACATTTTCTCCTGTGGTGGTAGACACTCCAGCAACGGAACGATGTTTATGTTCAGGGCAGGCTTTACTATCATGTCCGCTTTTCCACTCCTGTAACCACACACACCCACCACCACTGCCCCTTGTTCATGCTTAACGTTTTTGCCAATGTTTCTCCCACCTCTCACACCTGTATCAAATGATAATGGGAAATCTGTTTTATAAACCAAAGGCAAGTATGATCTAAATTCCAATGCTAGAAATTGCCTCAAATAACGAAAATGAGAGCATTCACATATAAAATGGAGTGCTGGAAGCCTGTCATAACGCATAAAATATCCTCTGTTATTGCTGTTGGAGATTAAGGCTTCAAAAGCACCTTCCCGTGCACTATTTGGTTTGATGTAACAACTCACTATCTCATTTGAAAGAAGTATCCCAATGAAAGGAAATGTTAGCGGTTTGTAATCTTAAGGAGAGCTGGCCTTCTCTCTTAGGCTGAATGCTCACAAAAGCAGGCACCTGGCCTTTCACCTAGTAAGTGAACCACACGCCAAGTTTGGAGAAGGTAGGCTGCAGGGACGTTTGTAGAATGAGACAGCCAATCCTCTAAATGCAGTTCTGTCTCTGGGAACTGTTTCTACCTGATCTTAATGTTCCCATTATTTCTATGATACAATTCAACCAACTAGGCACTTTAAATTTCTCAGCAATTTTTCCTGTGGAATTTTCATCACTAAAGCTGCCAAAATCAGTGTGTCCCAGCTATTGACGGTTCAGGTCACATCTCAGAATCATGAGATCAAGCCCCGCGTAGTAAGGCTTCACACTCAGCGTGGAAACTGCCTGAGATTCTCTCTACCCCTTCCCCCCCCAAAACAAAAATAAGAAAAAAAAAATTAAAAAAAAGAATTATTTAATTAAATAAATACCAAAGCAGAAAAAGCCTATAAGTCCTTTTGCCACCAGAATATGGTGGCCACATGGGATTAAGATTCAGGTCATGATACATAAAAACAATAATTTACATCATGTGGTTGATATATTATGACTTGCTAGAGTATAAAAACACCTCTATCACTTCTTTTTGTCCTTTATGCACCAACCTCAGGATCAAAGGGAGGAATAACTTCATCAATGAGATGCTAAGTATAGTACTTCTACAGACATCATCTCACTGAGCCAGGGAAGTCCCAGTTACACTAGAGGGGTGAGAAAAGGTCAACAGAGAACACAATCCATGGACAGCTCTTTGATAACAAAATAACGATAAGAATGGTGATTTTGAGGATGCTGATAGAGATGATGATATATAAAATAGGATGACAGCAAAGGAAAACAGCATTTCTGGTACTCTTCACTAAGCCACGTCCATCACTTCCTTTAAAACTCAGCTCAAGGGGCGCCTGGGGGGCTCAGTCAGTTAAGCGTCTGCTTTCTGCTCCAATCATGACCCCTAGGGTCCTGGAATGGAACCCCACAACAGGTCCCCTGCTCAGTGGGAAATCTTCTCCCTCTCCTGCTCTCCTTGCTTGGGCTCTCTCTCTGTCTGTCAAATAAATAAATAAAAATTTTTTAAAAAATTAAAAAATAAAACAAAACTCAGCTCAAGTGCTATCCCTCAACCCAGCCAACTTACATGAGTCTATAGCTGTCCACTGCTTTCCCATTCATGCGTTCTATCTTACCATTTGCACCAACGATTTCGCTTTACAAGTTTCCTAAAATTATTTCAGTTCTGCACATGTTGGTTTCCTATCTCCTAGCAAACCGAAACTGTGACTAATATTTTTTAATCCTACCAATTAAACCTGGTCCAGAGCTCTATATGTCATAGGTACTGCTTGACAATTAAATCCAAGTTTGCAAATATATACACATTGAAAACTTATTTGACATGAACAACAACAGGCTGTGGAAAACACAAAGATAAATAAGACACAGCCTTACCTTGCACTCACAAAACTTAACATTTAGTAGATAAGAGAGACTTGTGAACGATTAGCAATAATAAAGGTAAAATGCCATAATTGAGCATGTAATTAGCTAATGTATGCACGAATGCTTCAAAAAAAAAAAAAAGTAAGACATTTGCTATAGTGATTACAGACTAAGGCAATCCCTTTACACTTAAAAGACCAGGAAAAGTTTTGAAGTGAACAAAATCAAGTGTCTCAGGAGGATAAACATGAGAGGAGCGCGTATCAGACTGAGCCAGAGCAAGTAAGTGCATGGTGAGCTAAGAGTGCAAATTACACTAACCGAGAAGTATAACATGGCTACGTACAATGCACGTGGGGGGAAATGTAGCAAGTTGGAATTTTGGTTGAGATCATCATGGAAGATGTTGGAAGCCACACTAAATTGTTGGATTTTATTCTGCAGGACTCTATTCCCCAAACTGTATCCAAGGAATTCTACCCCAAGAGATTTTCTGATATTAAGCAGGTGTGTGGTCAGAAACTTGGGGGAAATATGCATACTATGATCTCCTCTTGAATATTCTTTATGCACATTAGTAGACGAAAATTTCTGAGAAGTCTGATAATAACAAAGATTCTTAGTATTTTTTTGTAATTGTTATTTTGTTATATTAGTCACCATACAGTACATCCCCAGTTTTTGATGCAATGTTCCATGATTCATTATTTGCGTAAAACACCCAATGCTCCATGCAATATGTGCCCTCCTTAATACCCATCACCGGCCTATCCCAATCCCCCATCCCCCTTCCCTCTGAAGCCCTCAGTTTGTTTCTCAGAGTCCATAGTCTCTCATGGTTCATTCCCCCTTCTGATTACCCCCCTTTCTTTATCCCTTTCTTCTCCTACCGATCTTCCTACTTCTTATGTTCCATAAATGAGTGAAACCATATGATAATTGTCTTTCTCTGCTTGACTTATTTCACTTAGCATAATATCCTCCAGTCCCGTGATTCTTAGTATTTTTAACTCACAGTTTCTCAAGCTTTATAATTCCTTCAATGATTTTTCAATGACATTTATTAATACCTTGTGGACCTAAGTTTCAGGAGAATATGGCTTGTGAAATGCTTCTAAGCAAAGAAGACCAATTATTTACCTGGATGGAAGTGAGTGATGGGGTCTGACGCATGTTTAATAAATGCTCATAGATTGCCCATTTCAAAAAAGGCATTTCAAGCAACATAGAATTATTAGTGAGATCCCTGAAACACAGCCACTAACATGTCAGCTCTGCAAGGGGGAGGTAGGGTAAGTTGGGATGACTCTTTTTTGTCTTGATGAAATATATGTAACATAAAGTTTGCCATCTTACCCATTTTTAAGAGTACATTTCAGCGACATTAGCTGCATTTACGTTGTTGTGAGATCATCACCACTAGCCATTTTGAGAACTTTCCCATCATCTGGGGCACCTGGGTGGTTTAGCCGGTTAAGCGTCTGACTCTTAAATTCGGCTCAGGTCATGATCTCAGGGTTGTGGGATTGAGCCCCACATCGGGCTCCTTGATCAGTGGGGAGTCTGCTTGAGATTCTCTCTCTCCCTCTCCGTCTGCCCCTGTCCACTCTCTCTCCCTCTCAAATAAATAAATAAATCTTTAATTAAAAAAAAATAACTTTTCCATCATCTCAGTCTGGAACTCTGTACCCATTTAAATAATTCCCATTCCCTCTCACCCACTCCAGCCCCTGGTGACCACTGTTCTTTTTGTCTCTCTGAATTTGACTATTACTGAGTAACTTATACAAATGGAATCACTCAATATTTGTCCTTTAATGTCTGACTTCGTTCACTTACTGTGTTATGGGGATGATTCATTTTTAAAAGAGATAGTCTGTGGTCTATGAAAAAATAAAACAAAACAAAAAACCATGAAGAACCACGTACAACAGGTCCTAGTAAGAATTACCAGCAAAAAAGCCAAGCAACATCAATCTAAATGTAAAGCACTGAAGGATATGAAAGCATCAGAACTTTCCTCAGGAGGGCAAACCTCTAATATAAAGGGCAAAAAGGTAAAGAGCTTAAGATTCAACTCACCGTGTTATGTAATTTCATAGGAGATTGTGTCATTCCCTGCCAGGTGTCTGGAGCCTAATTAACATTATCCGGGCCTTCAAAAGGTTTTGCTTGTGTTTAAATATCCGGAGTGCCTAAACATCACAGAAGCCATTGAGGCTACTGTAGTAGATCTCCCACAAGCAAGAGCATGCTTTCGTTTGTCCCATATGGTTACCTTTCAAGTCATACACAGCAGAACACAACCGTAGAACATCTGATTAGCACTCAGCTAGCAAAGGCCAAGCATAACTGTTTTGCTGCCCTGGGAAATTCTCACGGGGAAACAAAACAGAAAAATTAAGTGTACTTGTGGTAAGGAAAGAAATCTGAGAAAAAAGGAAAGTATTACAGTTTATCCTCTTTATCTTCTCCATGTCTCCTGAAATAGTATTGTGTGAAGCCCAAGTCCTGCATACCTACACAATTGTGAGCTTGGTCCTAAAGTCTTTCATCTTGGTCCTAACACCCCAGCTCCCATGGCCTAGTTCTCCTCGATGAAACCATCTCTCACGCGGCTGCCAAATTGTCTCCCGCTAAAGCAACACCATGACAGTTTTCCTCCCTTGCTGCAAAATCTCTAATGCTCTAGTGTGTCCCCATTGTCCAGCAGTTAAGTTCAACATTCATAATTCTCCATCCTTCAATCTTTTTTGAGGCCAGGTCAAACACCAGGAAGTCAGCCATGCCTTCTCTACTTCTGGAAAATCACCGTTCTGGTGTGTCATAAAGTGCTGTTTGGTGTAGATACTTACGTTTGTAGCCTTTGGAAAGATAACTGAGTGAAGGAAAAGGCTTTGGAGTCTGCATACTGAGGTTCAAATCCCACTTTGTACCTGTGTGACCCAGGGCTGGTTGTTTAATTTCTTTGTGCCTCAGTTTCCTCACCAAAAGAACAGGAAACTAACAATGTCTATGTGACTGGATGTGGGTACGGATTATAAGAGGTAACACAGACAAGGCTCTTAGAACAGGGCTGGATACTGTTAACTTGCACTATCACACACAACACAATATGAATCACTCAACAGTGTCTTCTGGATGAAAGGACCAGTTGAAATTAAATAATAATATAGCTAAATGGAAGATTCTTGGGGCACCTGGGTGACTCAGTCAGCTAAGCGTCCAACTCTTGATTTGGCTCAGGTCATGATCTCAGGGTCGTGAAATCAAGTCCCATGTCAGGCTCCGCACTCCATGCTGGGCATGGAACCTGTTTAAGATTCTCTCTCTCCCTCTGCCCCTTCAAAAAAAAAAAAAAGTATCAGATTCTTATGTTCAACACAAGATACCCTGTTAAAATTGAAAATTTCCCAACTATTTAGTCATGTCTCTCATGTTTATGAATTAAGAAAAGAAATAAAATTCTGATCTGCTCACTTTTTGCTCCTAGTAATAAAAGTGAGTCAAACAAAAGAAGAAAGAAAAAAAAGATTGATAGGGAAGAAAGGTCAACTGTCTATAGATGTCTCTTTTGTTTACTTGCATTCTTATGCAGACCCCACACAGCCTCTCTGCAAATGCTTGCATCACAGAATTTATGAACCAGACTCATCCAGAGATCAATTACTCTGCATCCTCACCATAGATGAAGCCTGGTTTCTCCCTGGGGACACAGTGTAGCTCTTAAAATCTTCCAGTGAGAGTAGACAGACCCCTAAGGCATTAAACAACAAAAAAGGATTTGCATACATTTTAGTGCCAAACTTCAGCAAGCAGTCACCTTCCCTTACCCATCTCTGGATTTTGTAATATTTGTTGTTTTGTTTAGTTGTGCTGTTTTACGTTCTTTTTATGAATTACTCTCACCTCTTCCATTATGGTTGCTGTCACCCATTGACCTCTAGAATCCTCTCTCACCTTCCTGGATTTTCTTATGACTATATTTAACCCAGTCCTTGTATTTGACTTTTGGGCTTTCATTAATATACTTGAAACTACCATTTGGACTGGGAAATAGAGAAAAGTGATCTGCAGAAACAGAAGAGGAAAACAGATGCACAGAGGGGGTGTCCTGGCTCTCTACAGCACTCCAGGTCGTGATAGCCCTCCACAGGCCACTCAGGATGCCTGCTCTTAGAGTCGAAAGAGACCTAGTATCCTTCCCTGTTAACTGAGGTTGTTCAAATGGAGTTTTTATTCTAACGAAACGACCCTTTTGCGGTATTATTTATTTGCCTGAAGTCAGAAAAAGTTACAGCTCTCATGTTCATACGGTCTTCATTTATGGCATGAAATCAATGTCTGACACCATCTTTGCCTCATTTTTCACTTCAGCAAAATGAGAGGTTGTATTTAACTGCTTCCTGGAGCTATCGGAAAGAACGACTATTCCATCAGCAGGACGTGTAGTGAGCACCCCAGCACTGGATGGCACAGTGTTCCTTCATGAACTGATGAGGACTCTAACTAGATCATCTCCCAGGAGCTTTTTAACTCGGGGGCTGGGGGAGGGGATTCCACTAGTACTGGATTCAACTTTGACTAGGACTCTTCCCTAACTCTGTGGCAAGTTACCCAGAGGGTTCAGTGATTGTCTGAGCAACCCAAGCTAAGGACTCAGGTGGTGAACCTAGATTAGGATGGTGAGTGTTAGAGATCCGAGTCATTGCACATCCGCAGACTCATCTAGCCTGGAAGTTAGGACCCCAGCTAGAGCAAGTATCTTACTCTAAGTGCTTTTCCCAATTACTTTCTACTCACTCATATCTTTGATGTGTCTGTTTTCTTTCTAATTTTTAGCCTTCAGCCTTAATTCTTTGATGTGTATCTCCTTATTTTTTAAGCTATTCAAATAAACACTTTACAGAGGGCTTAAATTTTGAATCCCTTCATGTTCTCTTAAATAGCAAGATTTTGTAATGGTTCTACCTTGATTATCTGAAAATATAACTGAAGTACATGACAACTAATTTTTGTGTGGCCTCTCTCCAAATTTGATCCAAACGCTGATGAAAACTCAAAGCAACACCAAAAACAAACAAATAAAAAAATACCCCATTTGATTTTATAGCCAATTAATCAGATTAAAGCCTCTATATCTCCCTTCTCTGATTTATCTTTCAAGGAGGATTTGACCATCTTGATGAAACAAGCACTAACCTAGATTTCGTCTGATTTAAGGGTCTCCATATAATTTCCAAGTGACAAAGATATATGATCTTTGGATATTCATTTGAAAAGAAAAAAATATAATGTAAAAGACTTTTGATCGAGCTTGAGGTGAAATCCTGCGGCTGCCCACTGGTGGAGGATGAATGCCATCAGCACCCTCCCCCATCCCTTCTCTTATTGATGTATGACTCCTAAATCCTGCTCCCTCCAATTTCACTCACGAATTGTGTCCCCCTGTGAGCAGCCATGTTTGCTAAAGCTGAAATGTCACGATGATGGATCACAACCAGACACTCCATTTGGGGCTAGATGCCTGCGATCTGTCATTATGTGCAAATTTGCTTCTCACTGGATCTGGGAGAGATAAATAAGGAAGATGAAATCGCACATTGTTTTATATCCTTTTTTAAGTAAACGAACATGTAACCCTATTAGAATCGGTCAGGCATGGCGCGAGTCCATGCAGCCTGTGAGTTATGGAGGTGGGCCAGCTAAGGCCCCTCTAAGCCCTTCTCTTGCTTTCTCTTGGTTTTCAGATGCACCTAAGAAACGCTTAAGGCCATCTGGCTTCAGCTCTATTTCATATTTGTTCACTTCATGCTTGAACCCTCGACCTACTCCTCATCTGCTCCAACTCACCCAGATCCTAATCCAAAGATGAGTCCTTGGATTCATTATAGATGATGCCATTTCAGTCTCCAGCAGGAGCCCTGGGGAAACTCGTACTGCATCTCCTTTATCTCCAGTGAATATCAAGTCATATTTCAACGTATAAAAGTGAGAAAGACTTTATCAGTTTTATTAAAGCTGTAAATTTTGTTTTTAAAACCTGCCAAAGCCTGTGCTCCTAGAACCCTCACAGAGCAAATTAACTTTTACCGCTCCTTTCTCTGCTGAGGCCTCCAACCGGCCAGACGACCAAGACACTCCACATGGCTCATGTGTGGGAATCGTCCTATGATTCAAGTTAGCAGCTTCTGTCAAGAGGGATATTTCTGTTTATTCTATCTAGATTCGTACTTGGCACTACACTGTAACTCAAAGAAAAAAACTGCAGGCCAGGAGGGCTATGGGCAGCTCTGGTCTTGCAAAGATGCAATGGTTACTTTGATTTGCTTGAAACCCCAAATGTACCTCCTGTTTTCACTTCTTTTTTTTTTTTTTCAGTAGGTTCCACACCCAGCATGGAGCCCAACATGGGGCCTGAACTGGTGACTCTGAGATCAAGAGTCAGCTGTTTAACAACTAAGCCACCTAGTTGCCCCTCCTATTCTCACTTCTTGTTACGACCTTCTCCACGCTCTATAGCGTGATCTGACCCCAGCCTGGCCTGGATCCCCCCATCGCCTGTCCCCTCCCACACCCTCACCAACCCTTGCAGGAGCCCCACAGACAGTGCTGTCTCCTGAACACAGGACGTACCTTCACACGGCTCAGATCTACTCTGAATAGTCCATCCAACTGCAACTATCTTTGTTTCCCGACTGTTGAAATTGTATACATTTTGTAAGCCCCAGGTCAGATACCCATGTTCTGGGCTCCTCGTTTGGATCCAATCGCCTTTCTTCCCTCTCCACATTCACCTAGCCATCCATATGTCTTCCTCATCTGCCTCCCTCCTTATGACCAATGCCCATGATCGCCCTGATTCTCTTAGCACCTAACACGGTCTTCCCAATCTAGGCATACAAAAAAATTTGCTGACGAAGTTCAGATTCCAATAGAAAGAAAGGGTGAATGGTTTCCAAGGCAGATTATGGAGCCAAAGAAGTTTGATGTGTGTTCTAGGGTAGACAGAGCAACAATGGCTCTATCGGCATGACGCTCTGAGGCTGCCCTACCAGGTGGCACTCAAGGATTCAATCTTTTACTCATCCATTTAGTCAAACAACGCCCTCTGGGGGTCAAGGCCGTTTTACAGATCTGAACAGTATCTCCGTAGTGGCATAGGGGGCGATATTTCCAAAACCTAAATAAACCCCCAAAGACTTCACTCACACTTACATTTTCCAACATTTCAAAAGACATAGAAAAAAAGATATTAGAAGACTAGCCCACTGATGGTGATGGAAATGTTGGTCATAGAGATAGTATCTTCCTGTCCCATGTGTAAACAATAGCACTAGGGCAAAGACCACAGAAGCCGTACCTTATGAGCCTTAGTTTCTTGAGTACCTAGAATACTCCCCGGGCCGTGACGGGTCTTAGGTATAAGTGAAATAAAGGATAGAAAATCAGCTGATAAATGTACACACACAATAAACCACACTCTCAGAGGCACACTCAAAAAGTGACCCGAAAGGCAGAGATGTTGGCCTGTTTCATTCACCACTGTGTATTCAAGCTTCAAACGTGTCTGCCAGGTGCTCAACAAACATTTGCCAAGTGAATGATTGAATGGCAGCCAGATCGTGGGGGCCTTATCACCAGGTTAAACTTTCAACTCCATCCTAATATCAGTCAGAAGTCATTAAAATGTTTAAGCTAGAAGGTTACCCGATCAGATTTCCTTTGAAAAGATTATACCAGTGGAAGAATAAGAAAAGGCCAAATGGAATGCTGGAAAAATATTTGGACACTATTGCACACGTACAGGTGACAGACAATACCACAGACGGTGGCGGCGCGGATGGAGAAATGCGGACTAATTGGACAGAGTTTGAGGAGGAAGAATTAATAGCATGTGGCTATTGATCAGGTGTGGGTGGCAGGGTAGAGAGGTCTAGGGCAGCTGCCAGTTAGGAACTGAAGGAACGGAGGGGATGGTGGTGCTGTTGACTGGATGCACTAGCAGCAGGACAGTGGGTTGTCCAGGGAAGACCGTGGAGCGGTTGTGTATTATATGTTGAACGTACGAGAACTCTACACATCTCAGGATGGAAGTCGAGTAGTTCATTGATTACTCAGGTCAGGAATTTAGGAGAGAGCACTCACCTAGAAATTAAGGCACAATTAAGTGGTTGTGAATCAATGGCCCACAGGCCAAATCCTCCCCACAAACTTGTTTAGCCAGCACAACTGGCTAATTTTTGTGTGAGCTGATAACTTGTAAACATGAGGAGACTGCACCTAAAAATCCAGATTTTCAGCTTTTCTTCAGAAACGTTGAAAATGTAGGAAAGTTCAACCCACGTTCGTTCCCTCAAGCTAGCAAAGAGTGAGGGTTAAGAAGCAGCCTCCCCCTTGGATGGACATGTTCAAGTCACCACAGAACCCTCCTTCCACACTGCCTGCCCCATGCCGAGAGTTCAGGTAGCACTGTCTTCCTGTTTGTGTGCCTTTTCTTCTTAGAGTCAAGATAAGGGGAAAATGAAATCTTTCGCGCACTACCATCTCTACTGAAAAAGCTGGAAAGTGAAAGCTAGAAAGAGGATTGAGTATTTCATGGAAAAACAATTTTTTTACACCTGTCCCATATCACGGTGTTATCTATCCAGCACCTAAAGGCATTTGACGTTGTGACCTCTAACATAGTTTCAGAAGCTCTTTTGAGTTACTATCGTGATATCTAGCTTAGAGATTCATTACCCAGAACTCAGCAGCAGACGGTTCTCTCTCATAAGCCTGCACCGATCTGGGGATCAAATTCCATTCTTCCTTCATCTTTATCTCTGATGCCATAGCAAGCTATTTTTACGGCCTTGTTAAATTGGTGGTAAGTAATTGATTTATAGTCAAATTGTATGTATTGATATTCTTTTCTGATGGTGTTACTGATATAAATGCAGACGAGACTGTCACTTGATGGGGTAAGTGGGAAAGCACCCCTCGTGAGCCAACATTAGGTGATGCTTATGTTAGCAATTACAGGCCTTGTGAATTTCCAAGAAATGCGGCACAGACCTGTTTACAGAATTCTAAAACCTCCTTACGGCAAACAATGAAGCACTTCTTATGTGAGGATGAAGCATAGAATAGCTTTATTTCTTTAAAAAACAAAACAAAACCAAAAGCAGGAACTTACTGTGCTCATTGGGCTCAGGTCCTCATTTTGCCACAAACTTACTGTCAGTCTTTGGACATGTTAATTAACCTACCTAAACCCTTCTATAAAATGAGGTTAAATAATAGCTGGAAAGCCTACTTCTTAGAACTGTGGGAATTAGTAAGTAAAAAATGTTTGATAAAGCTATATATGACATTTTACAAATTTTAGTTGTAGTTCTGTTTTCTGGCAATAACAACAATAATCGCCTATGTTGAATGTGCCTCTGGTTCAAACCAACCTTTCATCAGCTTTCTTCTGATTTACTAATAACTACGTTAATAGTTGAACTCATTGGTGAAAACAGAGACTTTGCATTGGTGTTTGATTAAAAATATATATTGGAAAGAAAAGCGTTTTCATATTGAACTGTCCTTTCAGAGGCAAAAGTTTCTGGCTTCCCTTCGGTACCCCTTAATGCTGACTTTATATCTAGTAATTTGAAACGTTTTCTGAAAAGCCTACCCCTTAGAGGCTGGAAGTTTGTGCAAGTTACTAAAAGGTGAGAAACAGCAACTAACATTGCAAAAGAAGTGTGCACGGTCACCCAGGTGATAGGAGTTGCAATGGTGCCCTCTGGTGAGGATGTTCTGTCACTGCACCTCGCGGATGGATGATGTAATACGCGATGTAATCCGTGTTATAGAAGGAGGACATTCTCAGCACCAATTTTAAGTGAATGAACTCTGCTTCTCTTTATTTTATGTTTAAGAGGTTCTCACATGTGACAATAATTGACTGTGATCCTCTAAGCCAAAAATGCAATCAGAGTTTGACTTTTACTATAGTATTTCTCGAGTTTTCTTTGAATCCGTGATGGTACTGGAAATTTTTGGTTAGGAAACAGGTTAAAAATTAATTAAACAGATAATAAACCAATTAAATTTTTAATTTATATTTTGATTTGAGTTTTATTTAAGTGTTATAAATACATATATCTGGGTCACCATTTTACTACTTTTATGAGAAGATGATAGGAATTAATAGTTATGATATACCCACTAAATGCAAAGCAATGGGGTCCATTTAAGTTTATTGTTAGTCAGTTCTTGTATCAACCAGATATTAACTTCTCCATTCTCCAAAAGGAAAATGAGTGTCAGAGAGAATATTACTCAAATTCATGCAAATAGTAAATAATAAAATTGGAATTCAAATCTTTGAGTCTTATTAATATTTAAGCATTCTACGGGCACCTGGCCAGCTCAGTTGGTAGAACATGTGACTTCTGATCTCAGAGTCATGAGCTTGAACCCCACGTTGCATGTAAAGTTTACTTTTAAAAAAAGATTTGGGGGGCGCCTGGGTGGCACAGCGGTTAAGCGTCTGCCTTCGGCTCAGGGCGTGATCATGGCGTTATGGGATCGAGCCCCACATCAGGCTCCTCTGCTATGAGCCTGCTTCTTCCTCTCCCACTCCCCCTGGCTTGTGTTCCCTCTCTCGCTGGCTGTCTCTATCTCTGTCAAATAAATAAAATCTTTAAAAAAAATAAAAATAAAAATAAAAAAAATTAAAAAAAAAATAAAAAAAGATTTGGATATGTCAATTATATATCTATAAAACTGAAAAAACAAAGATTAATTTAAAAATATTTAAGCATTATGAAGTAAGTATATAAATATATGTATGTATGTATGTATGTATGTATACTATCTTCATCCTCAAAAAATTTCATCATCTAAGGAGGGATAGTAACCACTGATATGCTGTGTTGACCAATGTGTATAAGGTCCCTTGGAACATGACCCAGACTAAGGAAAGCAGGGGC
Organism: Ailuropoda melanoleuca; assembly: GCF_002007445.2. Taxonomy (NCBI): domain Eukaryota; kingdom Metazoa; phylum Chordata; class Mammalia; order Carnivora; family Ursidae; genus Ailuropoda; species Ailuropoda melanoleuca. The sequence goes on along the minus strand of NC_048222.1, from coordinate 92,669,533 downwards.
AGCTTCTCAGGGAACATGACACCTGAGATCAGACATGAAGGCCGAGTAGAAGTTCACCAGGTGAAGAAAGAGGAAGGTAGAATGTTTTTCTCAAGCTCAAGCCTGGATTCTATTTTGGGATAACTAAGATTAGGTACAGATAACTCTAATAAACCAAAATATTAGTCTTTTTAAGAAGATGAAAGTTTGTTTCTTTTTCATGCAAGAGAAATCTAGCAATGACTAGGTCATGGCTGTAATGGCAGACCTGTGGTGTCAGTAGGGGACAGGCTACTGTCTTGCTGTCCCACTATCCATGCTTATGACTTCAGGTCCAAGATGACTCCTGGAAGTTCTGCAACCCCAGTGTCACATTCCCTGAGCAGTTATAAGAAGGAGGAAAGGGAAAGAGAAGCATAAAGGACACCTCCCACTGGATCTGTACCCTTTCAGATTTCTTCTCGTAAATCCCAAGCAGTACACCCACTCTCATTTTATTGGCCATAACCTGGATATACAGTCACACCTTGCTGTGGGAGTGGCAGGAAATGTATTTTATTCTGTGCCATGTGTGCAATTGAAAAGCAGTGGTCTGTTACCAAGGAAGAAGAGAGAATAAATGGATGGCCAAGCAGCTTCTACCAGAGTCCAAATCCCAAATTTCCACAAACTAGTTATTATCCACGTGAAATTTTTTAGGCAATTAATAAAAGAGAGTCATTGGATTTTCATTAGAGTAAATAAAAGTCAAAGGAACAGGAATCTTTTTCAATGATCAAATGAAATATTACAACAAAGAATATTTAGAATATATTTACATCTATTTCTCTTCCAACTAATAAGAACATGTTGAGTACATAGAATATGATATTTGCCTAAAAATTCATGCCTCTTAAACATTGACATTCATGAGTACACGAGAGCCTCTGCATCTTCCAGTATGAGTAGATATCTATCCAAGCAAATTATTAGAAATCTGGTAATGTGAAGTTAAACCATTGGGGATTACCTCACAAAACAGCAACACGTAAGGATGATGTAACTGCTTTGGTCAAAAAAATCACTTTCCCATACATTTCTTTTTCTGTTTTCGAAGACTTTTTTAAGATATGATACTTAATCACAAATTTTAAGCATTTTTAAAATATTAAAATACATGCTTGATGACATCCAAAGGAAAAACCCAGAATCACTGGAAATGTGTCCAGAAAAAAGCCAATTGCTAAGTCATCCGTGATGTTGAATTAAGCCTTACGCACCAAATCTGAAAACACGGGTGTGTTAAATATATGTACATTTTTTTTAAAGATTTTATTTATTTATTTGACAGAGAGAGAGACAGCCAACGAGAGAGGGAATGCAAGCAGGGGGAGTGGGAGAGGAAGAGGCAGGCTCCCAGCACAGGGGCCTGATGTGGGGCTCGATCCCAGGACTCTGGGATCACGCCCTGAGCCAAAGGCAGACGCTTAACGACTGAGCCACCCGGGCTCCCCTAAATGTATGAACATTTAAGTCACTAATGAGGGCGGGACTGTCCACAAGATGTCTAAAGCTTGCTTTTCCAAGTTCGAAGCTGTGTGTGCGCTCTCACCCCAGGTGTGAGGCCTGCGGTGGCAGCACAGCTCTTTCTTGTCAAAGATGCTATCACTCCTGGGTCAGGCCCCTCTCGTGCAGTGACACATGTGACGTGACTTACAAATCAAACTGCTGGAACATTTTCCTTTGTGCCAGACACAGACACATTTAATAAAGCAAAAATGGATGAGCATTTGTATTAGTTTTCTATCACTCGATAAAAATTACCAGAAAGTTAGTGGCTTAAAACACTACCAATTGTCACATGCTACAACGTGGATAAAACTTGAGGGCATAATGCTAAGTGAAATAAGCCAGTCACCTGCTGTATGATTCCACTTCTATCAGGTATCTGAAACAGTAAAATTTACAGAAACAGAAACGAAAATGGTGGGCACCAGGGGCTGGGAGTGCAGTGGGCGGGCAGGGGGTGGAGAGCTGTTTCATGGGTATAGAGCTTCCGAATTGCAAGATGAAAAAGTCCTGTAGATCTGTTTCACAACAGTGTTATGCACTTAACGCTGCTGAACTACACACTTAAAAATGGTTAGAAAGGGGACCCTGGGTGGCTCAGTCCCTTAAGCATCTGCCTTCAGCTCAGGTCGTGATCCCAGAGTCCTGGGATTGAGTCCAGCATCGGGCTCCTTGCTCACTGGGGAGTCTGCCTCTCCCTCTGCCTGCTGCTCCCCCTGCTTGTGTGCTCTCTCTCTCTGACAAATAAATAAATAAAATCTTAAAACAAAACAAAACAAAAATTGGTTAGCAAGGGGGTGCCTGGTGGCTCGGTTGGTTAAGTGTTGGCTCTTGATTTCAGCTCAGGTCATGATCTCAGGGTCATAAGATCAAGCATCTGGCTCTGTGCTGGGTGTGGATCCTGCTTGAGATTCTCTCTCTCCCTCTGTCTCTGCCCCTCCCCCCAGCTCAGTCACACACTCTCTCTCTCTAAAATAAATAAATAAAATATTTTTAAAAAATGATCAAGAGGTGGGGTGCCTGGATGGTTCACTCAGTTAAGTGTCTGATTCTTGGTCTCAGCTCAGCTTTTGATCTCAGGGTGGTGAGTTCAGCCCCATGCAGTGTGGCAGATTCTTAAAAAAAAAAAAAAAAAAAAATTAAGAGGGGAANAGGGTAAATTTTATATTATGCGTTTTTACCACAATTTTTTTTTAAAAAGGAAATACCTTTAAAAAAAAAAAGACCTTGGGGGGGGGCGCCTGGGTGGCACAGTTGTTAAGCAGCTGCCTTCGGCTCAGGGCGTGATCCCAGTGTTATGGGATCGAGCCCCACATCAGGCTTCTCCGCTGGGAGGCTGCTTCTTCCTCTCCCACTCCCCCTGCTTGTGTTCCCTCTTTCGCTGGCTATCTCTCTCTGTCAAATAAATAAATAAAATCTTTTAAAAAAAAAACCTTATGCAAATTTGGCAAAAATGATCTGAATGATGAGAAATATAATCTTCTGAATCTCCCTGTATGTTTGAATTATTCTGTATTTAAAATTTTTGAAGGACGAATTAAAAAACAAAAAATACCAACTTATTAGCTTACGTTGAAAGGTAAGAAGTTCGGCAAGGCATGACTGGATTCTCTACTCTAGGCATCACAGAGCTGAAATCAAGGTATCAGCTGGACTGAGTTCTCTTACAGAGCCTTGGGAGAAAATCCACTTCCAAATTCGTTCTTGCTGTGAACAAGAATTCAGATCCTTGTAGTTGTGACACTGAGTCCCCATCTCCTTGCTGGCTCTCAGCCAGCGGCCGCTCTCAGCTCCCAGATGCCACTCTGAGTTCTGTGCCACATGGTTCCCACAATCTCTAAGCCAGCCAGTGTGTCAAATTCTTCTCACACTTAGAATTTCTAAATTCCTTTCTGTGACCAGCTGGAGAAAACTGCTTTTCACAGACTCATAATTAGGCCAACCCACATGATCTATTTTAAGGCCAAGAGAGCCCCATAACAGAATCTAATCATGGGGGTGAAGTCCATGATACTCACGAAATCTTAGAATTCCGTCTGCCGTTGCACCCGTTCTGAACGTGGCTGGGGAAGGAGTGGCAGGCAGAGAATGGCGGGTATCTCTTGGAATCGTATCTCTAACATGAATAGCAAGTTGTTAAAGGCTGATTTTCCTAGAACTCCTACTGAAATGTCTAATTCCCATTTTAGACAAATATTCATTCTTTACTTTTCCTGATTCCTCTAAATTAAATGAAGCTTGAAAATACCCTAGAAGGGATTTGCTTGAGACTTGTCACCCGGGGGGTTGGGTCTAATAAAGCAGAAGATAGAGTTGTTACATATTCCCAAGCAGTACCGCAAAAAGCACTTAAGTGTCTGATTATTGGATAAATATCATCCCTTAGAGTCCTCACATGACACCGCTTGATAAACCTGCAAAGTAGGTGAAAGAAATAATTTTGTTTTAAGTTCCTTAAGGCGACCACCAGAGCTTGGAGGTTAAGCTTCCACATCACGAAGTTCCTTCCTCCATAAACCTCTGGTTTCTGGTCCTTGTTTTTATTCCAAATAATATTTCTAAACATGCGCATCTATAAAGTTCTAGACTTGTTAAATACATAATGGACCCCTTTTTAGAACCTACTTGTCACATTTCTTCTTTTTTTTAACTGTTACATTTCAAAGGAGAAAATTAACCTTAAGTATAATAGTAAAATAGCATTAAAATATTTACTCTGTTGAAAGAAGAAATTTGAGTGGATATGGAAGTTATACAGACCATCTCTAAGTTAAGTATTTTGGATTTGGTTGTAATTTGTATTGTCTGGCAATTAGATATTGCCTTTTTAATCTGTATTCATGCAAAAACAGCCTCAATATTACATTGCAGGAATTTGCTCAGTTTTCCCAAGGATTAAAGTAAGTGTTTCATTTTTCAATAGCACATTTTTTTTACTGTTAAAATGTGTGCTTTTATATTTTTGTCCTTTGTATTGCTTACAATAAAAAGATTATTTTAATAATTTTTAAACAAAAAATCTTTTAAAATCTATTAAGTTAGTTCAAACTTTTTAAAGAGGGAATTAAGCTAGAAAGCAAGCAGATGGAAACATTTTCAACCTCATTAATAATGAACAAAATTCAAAAACACTCAAGAAGGCAATACCACCTTTCTTATATANTTAAGCTAGAAAGCAAGCATATGGAAACATTTTCAACCTTATTAATAATGAACAAAATTCAAAAACACTCAAGAAGGCAATACCACCTTTCTTATATAACAATTTGATGAGACATAATTCACATACCATATAATTCATTATTTAAAGTGAATAATTCTGGAGGCCTGGCTGGCTCAGTCAGAGAAGAGTGCAACTCTTGATCTCAGGGTCATGAATGTGAGCCCAACATTGGGTGTTGAGATTGCTTAATAAAAATAAACTTTAAAAAAATAATAATAAAGTGTAAAACTCAATGGCTTTTAGTATATCCACAATGTTGCACAACCATCACCGCAATCAATTTTAGAATGTTTTCATCACCCCAAAAAGAAACCCCATATTTCTAACCAAACCACCCAGCCCTGGGCAACAACTAACCTAATTTCTATCTCTATAGATTTGCCTCTTACAGACATTTCATATAATACAATATCTATTTTTTTNCAAACATTGGGTGTTGAGATTGCTTAATAAAAATAAACTTTAAAAAAATAATAATAAAGTGTAAAACTCAATGGCTTTTAGTATATCCACAATGTTGCACAACCATCACCGCAATCAATTTTAGAATGTTTTCATCACCCCAAAAAGAAACCCCATATTTCTAACCAAACCACCCAGCCCTGGGCAACAACTAACCTAATTTCTATCTCTATAGATTTGCCTCTTACAGACATTTCATATAATACAATATCTATTTTTTTTGTGACTGGCTCCTTTCATTTAGCAATATTTTCAAGGTTCTTCTGTGTAACATGTATCAGTACTTGGTACCTTTTTTTAAAGATTTATTTATTTGAGAGAGAGCAAATGAACGTGTGCATGTGAGAGAGAGCACGGGTGGGGGTGGGAGTGGGGAGAGGCAGAGGGAGAGGGACAAGCAGACTTCTTGCTAAGCAGGGAGCCTGACATGGGGCTTGATTCCAGGACTCTGAGATCATGACCTGAGCTGAAGGCAGATACCCAAACGACTGAGCCACCCAGGTGCCCCAAATGGTACCATTTTTATTTAATAAATCATTTTCTAAAATTTAATGATGTGGGGGCTCCTGGGTGGCTCAGTTGGTTAAGCGTCTGCCTTCAGTTCAGGTCATGATCTCAGGGTCCTGGGATCGAGCCCCACATCTGGCTCCCTGCTCAGTGTGGAGTCTGCTTCTACCTCTCCCTCTATTCCTCCTCCTGGCTGCACTTGCTCTCTCTCACTCTCTCTCCCAAATAAAATCTTAAAAAAAAAAATTAATGATGTGGTATTGGTAACATGGTCCTCTATTGCTAATATCCTAGTTTTATAAAGAAATTTGATAATATGTACCAAGAGTCCACAGGACTCCCGTCTTGACCAAACTTTAGTCAGGCTCCCCTGAGCTATCTTTTTGACAAGGCCTTATCCTTGGCCTACGGTCCTTGGCTTGCTGAGCCCAGTTTAGGAAGAATTACCCTGCCCTTCATACCTAATCAAGTTCCTCATCTTCTGTACTATTGATATCTAATCAGATTCTCTTTCTCTCACCCTTGATGTCTAATCAAGTTCCTCCTAGTAATGAAAAAAAATTTTTTTTAAGTGATCTCTACACCCAACATGGTGCTTGAACTCATGACCCCAAGATCAAAAGCCACATGCTCTATCAACTGAGCAAGCCAGGCACCCCAGTAATCTTCTATCCAATGATTCCTCACTCTGTCCATCAGCTCCGTGTCCCCAGCTACCCTTGCTACATTCTGAGTTGAGGTCAGGTTTATACTAAACTCTCGCTCCCTTATTGCAGTAACTCAAATAAAATCTGTCATGCCTTTTTAAAACAAGTGTCTGATGCAATTTCTCTTTGACAAGTTCTAAAAATATTAAATGAACATTTTTTTAAAGATTTTATTTATTTATTTGAGAGAGAGTGAGTGAGAGTGAGCACAAGCTGGGGGAGGGGCAGAGGGAGAGGAAGGAGAAGACACTCCACTGAGCAGGGAGCCTGATGTGGGACTCGATCCCAGGACCCTAGGATCATGACCCAAGCTGAAGGCAGGCACTTAACCAACTGAGCCACCAAGGCACACTAAAAATATTAAATGAACTTTGCATAATTTCATTCCTGAGAGTTTGTCTTAAGGAAATAATTGAGTCCAGTAAAAAGATTTATTCATAAATTTGATAGCAGTGAATAAAATAGGAAAGGAATAGGTATGGATAGTCAGTTCTTCAAATGTCCAACTTCAGGGGAATGAGTGAGCAAGCCAAGGTGTAGTAATTCAGTGGTATACAGATATAGTTATGACATTATAGCAATACGAAAAATGTTTTATTATGTTATAGAGTGCTTGACACAGATTTGTGTACAGTATATTTTAAAGTACTTTTAAAATATAACTATAGTCTTTTCTACAAGTCAATGACTTTTTTGAAAAAAATTGGGGTTATTCAATATGAAAAGAGATATAAGATACGATAATCATATGTAATGTGTGGATCTGGTTTGTGATCTGATTTAAACAAAATAAGTGTAAAAAATATTTTAGGAACAACAATAGAATTTTGAAGGTGGGCTGGTTATAATATTATGTCAATATATTTTACATTATGTGGAGGAAAAATTTTCTTAATTTTTAGGAATAGAAAATGAACTAGGGGTGAAATATCATGGTCTGAGATTTGCTTTAAAATTCTGCAGGGGTGCATGGGTGGCTCAGTAGATCTGAAGCATCTGCCTTCGACTCAGGTCATGATCCCACGATCCTGGGACTGAGCCCTGCGACTGGCTCCTTACTCAGGGGGATGCCTGCTTCTCCTTCTCCCCCTGCCTGCTGCTCTCCCTGCTTGTGGTCTCTCTTTCTCTGTCAAATAAATAAAATCTTTTTAAAAATAGAATATAATTCTCCTGCAAAGAAAAAAATTACATGAACAAATATGGAACTCTGTTAATAATTTTATATCTGGGTATTCTAGTTAGCTATTGCTTTTTAATACACTGTCAGGAGACAGGGTCTCAAAACAATAACAATCATTATTTTGCTGACAGATTTGGTAGTTGACTGGGATCAGCTAGGCAGTCTGCTTCACGGTCTCTCCTGCAGCTGCATCAGATGCTGGCCGCACCTGGCTTCCTTCTTCACTGGAGCAGAGGGCTGGGAGAGCTGGGACTCTTCAAGTGTGTCCCTCCTTCCTCTTCTTCCCCCATCTCTTCATTTTCTTTCTTCCTTAGGTGATTTCTACACTTGGTGGCCTCAAAGAAAACAGAGTTCTTACATGGTAGCCGAGGCCCTGGCAGGTGTCCCAATAGAAACCAGCAGGAGACATACGTTCTCTGTTACTATCTAGAGTGTACTTCAGTCTACTCTAGACAAATGGTCTACTCACGTCAAGTGGAAGAATCATAGACTCCACGTTTTAATGGCGGAGTGGCAAGGTCACACTGGAAAAATAGCATGTGAGATAGAAATATTGTTCCAGGCATCTTTTAAAAATAACATCTGCCACAGTAGGTGGTGGATATTGGGGATTTGTTATCATATTCTCTCTACTTTTACATATTTTGAAATTTTTACTTTTTGAACTGAGGAAAAAAACTAAAAGGAAATGCATTAAAGTGTGCACAGTAAATCCTATTAAGTAATTTTCCATACTCTTAAATTGCCTATAATGTTATATTAATTATCTAACTTATTACAAATTATAATTTAAAAAGAAACTCTCTTAATCCCCTTCCAATAGCTAAAAGTAATCAGGATATCCTAATATTCTAAAATTAAGCTATAATAATATTATCATTAAGTGCTAGAGCCATTTTTTAATTTCTTTTATATCTTTTCCTTTTTACTATCCTAAGGTTGAAGCAAAGAGGGCAAGTATTTGTATCTCAGCTTGGCTAAGAATTAGATTTTATTTAAAGCAGGCATCCAGGGTCACTGAATGAGTTAATTAATATGTAAATCATCTAAAATGGTGTGCAAAATTGGGTGGACATGCATCAGTACATCTTACAAGGGAGAAGCCACAGTTTTTATCAAATTCTGGGATGAAAAGTTTGAGGATCACAACTGTTATTATTCTTCTTGCTAACTAAGTATCGCCTGTTTTTCTAGCTCTGTGGATTTACTAAAAACATAGAGATCACATTTCCACCTCTCTGACCTGTCATTTTCCCTTAATCATCCCCCACCTCATTCACACCCACCTACATAGATTATATTTGCCAACTTCTCCTCAAAACTATAAGATAAGAGGCAAGCATAAAGCTCTGGCCATCCTTTTAATAATAGCCAATAAATATTCACAAGTTTGTGACTCTGTAACTTGAAATGTAGGTATTTGAGGAAAAATATTCCTGGGTGCGACTGTCCTCTACCCAATAAATAGTATCCTGTATTTCATTAACAATTGGTGCTACTAAAAAGGTCACCAAATTGGCATTTTCATCAGATTCTCTATGTTTTTTCCCAAGAGGTTTTGGGTCTTTTTTTTAACTAATTTTTTTCAGGTTTGTGATACTCTGTCTAAATTACTGGCTCTGTAACCTACCAGGTTGTCTAGGTTGGACAGCATTTATGTTGTTCGGCAAAAGAGAACTTCTGCAGTTTACTTTAGTCATTAGTTTGCTCTTGTTTTGGGCGAAAAAATCTAATGAGGAATGAAAAAAATGAAACCAAAGAAATAAGAAAAACATACAAACACAGTTTTTCAAAAATGAATGTTTTAAAAAAATTAAAAAAAGAAAAGAATGTTCTAAGAAACCCAGCAAGAACATCATGCTGATGTTTCCTAGTCCCTTTGTGTGTCTTACTGGGAAAGTCCACTCACTTCACTCCAACTACCGTTTATGGGCCAATAGCCTTCAGGTCAATATTCCCAGAACTGACACAAAGAAAGTGTGCAGGTATAAAACCCATTATTCACAACTCCCAGATCCAACAACTACTCTGAAAATTCAGTGTGTTTCCATAACTCATTTGGCACTGAAACATGACCTGACTCATTTGGTAATAAAACATGACTTATATTGATGTGAGACTACTTTTAGTCATTTTATGTTCCTCTTAGTGTAAATACTCACAAATTTTACTGAAGAACTGTTAATACATTTGATCACTGGGTGCTCTCTTAGTCCTCCTCTGGGAGTTTTATATAACACAGGGGACACAAATCAATTAACATGTCTAAAATGGAAGATTTTTCCATACAAAACACAGCCAGACCCATGGGCTTTCTCTAACGGATTGTAGATCTAAACTAACATTTATTTAATATAGTCAGTCTAAATAATTTCAAACATTGAAACACTCCAAAGACATTTGAACAATATAATAAAGATAGAAAAACATATCAATTAACTCCATAGAGGCAATGTTTTAATGAACTCTCTAATGAGATTAAATGTGTTTATGAAGTTCTAAAAAATCTGAAAAAGAAGAGTAATAATCATAGCTAATATTTATTGAGCCCTGATAAGTTGCTAGGAATTCTATTAAACAATTTACATACATTATTTCATGAATTCCGCTAAGCAACCATATGAAATAGGTGTTTTTATTATACTACTTTGTAAATAAGGAAAGTTAGAAATATAACAGTTAAATACCATTCAAGGATACATTTAGAAGTGGTTGAGATAGAATCTGAGTCTGACTCCAGAGCCTGTACACCAAACCCATGGGTATATGGATTCTGTAATAGGAAACGGGACTTAAAAGGTATTATAATTCTACAGTGGTGACCAGTTTGGTACTGGCTCAAAAATAAACAAGTATGCTAAAGCTGATGAGTAAAAATGTAATGAGTGTTCCAGTGTGCCACACAACAGAAAACCATAAAACTTAGTGACTTGAAAAAATTATCTTTAATGGCTTTGTGACTTGACTAGGCTCAGCTTATTTGGGATTTTTCATATGGTTCTTATTTGGGATTTTTCACATAACTATAGCCTAATAGTGGTTGGAGCTAGAATCATTTGAAGATTCATCTGGGATTCATGTCCAAGAGGATCCACTCACATGGTTGGCAGTGGATGCCGGCTATCCGCTGAGGGTGTAAGCTGGAGCACCTGCAAAACACCTCTCCACGTGGCTTGGATTGTTAACAGGACAGTCACTAGTTTCTGAGAGGGAACATCCTCAAATAAGTGTTTTAAGAAATCTGGGAAGAACCTGTAAGACATCTTCTGACATAGCTTCAGAAGTCCCAGAACATCTCTTCTGCTGCATTCTCTGGGGCAAGCAGGTCATTGGGTCCATCCCAGATTCAAGAAGAGACTAACATGACCCCACCTCTTAACATGAGGGGCAGCATACGCACACAGAGAGGAAAGTAATTGATGGTGGACATCTCTCGTTAGTAGTTACCATAGTTCACCCTCTGGTCACCACAATGATACCTTTCTCATAGGCAAAATGGACGCACCACAACTCTTAAGATCCTCTACCATCTTATTTTATTATAGCATCAACTCAAAATCTGGGATCTCCTCATTTAAATCACAGTCAGATACAGATGATGTGGTTCCCTGGATATAACTCTTCAAGTATGCTCCTGCTCAGCTTGAAGACCTGTGAACTCAAGAGATCAGTTATCTTCCCCTCCCACACACATAAGTGCAAACCCTACATGCGTTGGTGATATAGGAATAGGATGACCACTATTCTCTTCAAAAACAGCAGGACGGAAGTGGAGGAACTAGTTAGGAGGCACAAAGCAGTCCCTGGTCCACAGAATTCTGAAATTCTGGAAGGCACATGCCACTAGTTCTTTGATTAGGAACTAATCTTCTCCCTGGGAGTGGTTCCCCATGAGTCTTGATTCTACCCTCTGGACTCTCAGCTCTTCATTTTGAGTCAACATTCCTTTTCTATAAGAAATTATGTTTTATAGCTGAGTAGCTTTCTCAAACTTTTTCTTGCCTGAAGAAGTCTGGAGACTCTTCAGGCCCTTTTCATTTTGAACTTTGTCCTTTCAATCCAAGCAAACTGTGCTTCTAACTACTTCTTGAAAACTTAACATATTCCCTACTGATCTTACTGGAGTTCGCTCCTTGATAGAAAAGTCACAACCAAAATCTCTTTAAGACATGCCTTCTTTACCTGCCTGAGAGCCAGGGTGTGTGGGAAAATGCCCTTAAGATTCTTAAAAGCTCTAATGTCCACCTGCCAGAGTCTACAAGGCCGACACTTAAATCTTTCTGACGACTCAACGATGGGTGATACAGCTGCAACTTTAATTCCATTTTTATCCTGTCACCAGAGTTACTAGTAATTCTCTATCTTTGATCTTTACCCAGGGCCTCTTTAATCTTAAGAAAATTTTACTTTCTGGGAAACTGTCCAAAAACAAGAGTATCTTTTTCTAGCTCATCTCTCTACATCCATTACTTTAGTATATGTTGCTAAAAGAAACAAGATGGCACTTTCAACATTGTACATGGAAAGTCTCCCTGGCCAAATCCTTTCGTTCATTTCTACTTCCCACATTTCTGCAGGCCACATTTTTGCCAAACTTTCTAAGACTACATAGCAAGAGTTCTCACTCCTCCAGTTTCCAACAATAACTTCCTCACTGTCCTTCAGGTTTTGCTAACCATTTCCTCAATGCCTTCCAATATTCACCTGCTGCCTAGTCTCAAAGTTAATGCCATAAGTTTTAGGTCTTTGTTACAACAGAATCTCAAATCCAGGTAATTTTTTTAAAGTTTTATTTTATGTAAGTAATCTCTACACCCAACATGGGGTTCGAACTCATGACCCTGAGATCAAGAATCACATACTCTTCCAACTGAGCCAGTCAGGTGCCCCTCAATTCCAGGTAATTTTTGTTTCACGTACCTAGTGCTGTGTGACAGATCAACCTATATTTAGAGGCTTAGGACAAAAATTTATTGTTACCTCTCATAGTCCTGTGGCTAGACAGGGCCAGGCTGTGTGGGTCTTACTTGGGGTCACTTGTACAGGTGCAGTCTGATGGCTTCTGGTGTCGGAGTTATCATATGCATCGAACCTCTGAAATGACTTACTGAAAAATGGCTGTCGATGTTGACTCTCAACAGGGAGTTCAGCTAGTACTGTCACCCACAGCACCTGCATATGACATCTCTAGACAGCCTGGGCCTCTCACAGCATGGTAGCTGAGTTCTGAGAGGGAGTGTCCGAAGAGCAAGACTTTCAAGAGGTTCATGTGGAGGTTGCCAAGCTCTTTATGATTTACCTTAGAAGCACCAGAATATCCTTTCCCCCTCATTCTATTAGGCAAGCAGATCACTGAGGGCAGCCCAGATTCAACAGAGGAAAATTAGATTTCACCTCTTGATGTGAGGAGCACTTGTGGTATAGAAAGAATTGATGGTGGCTGTCTTTACGCTATCTACCGTAATAAAACACAGAACATTTATATGGTCTCAAAGTCTCCTTACAGTGGGAAAAGCCATCAGACACTACCTTAACCAAATGATCAATGTTAACATTGCAGTGAGGTACTCAGCGTTACTCCCGTGTTGCTACNTTAACATTGCAGTGAGGTACTCAGCGTTACTCCCGTGTTCCTACCCAAAAAGCATAAGCTGTATCTAATCATGAGGAAATATCACACAAACCTCAAAGGAGAAAATGTACTCTTCAAAATGCCACGGTCATAAAACACACAAAAAGTGCTAAGAAACTCTCCAGATTACGATAAGGACGGCTGACAAATAAATGCAGAGCACAGTCCTGTGTTTGATCCTGGGCAAGGGGTTTCTTTTTCTTTTCTTTTTTTCTTTTGCTATAAAGTAAATTATTAGGAAAGTTGCAAAATTTAAATAAGGTCTTTAGTTAAGATGGATGCATTGAATCAGTGATAATTCCCTGCTTTTGATAATCATACTGAGGCTATTTGAGATTTAGGAAATACACAATGAAGTATTTAGGAATAAATTATCCTTATGTCTACAATTGACTGCCAAATGGTTCAGAAAGCAACAATAACAATAATAGAAAGATAAAGCAAATGTGGCAAAATGTAAACATTTGAGGAATTCCTTGTGCTATTCTTACATACTTTATGTAAGTCTGAGATTATTACAAAATACAAAGCTATGAACAAAACTAACAACATATACACAGATCAATAAAAAATACTAAAGAATTCAGAATTGGAATCAAAGAATGAAAACAATTGATATATAGGAAAGGACTAATAAAATGTCATGAAACAGCAAGCACACAGTCACACAAAGTCCAAATGTTTCTGAGGGAAATCTTGGCAGTGCAAATGACAGAAACCTCATTTCCTTAATTTTCGAAGGTAGTCACAAACAAGCAGCAAAAGACTAGCAGCATTAAAGAGTTGAGCAAAATACACAAGCAAGCGCTTCACGAAACAGTAAATACAAATAGCCAAAGTATGCAAAGAGACGCTTTAGGACTTACATTTTATGAGTTGAACACATGTGTCTTTCTCCATCCTTCCCAAATCCCCACTGAAATTAGAGTAGAGGGTTCTTTTTTAAGGCATAAATCTGTAGGTGCAAAGAGAGCATGAAACAAGACAACAGCGGACCAAAGAGATCACCAATTATAAAATCTAGAAAGCAGACAGGAAAGTAGCAACTATGGTACAACCAAAACACCTACAAATTAAGTGCCTATGGGAAGGGGCAGGTGGAGTGGGGGCAATTAAGAAGAATCACGCCTGTTTGCTTTGCCCCAGAATGACCCAAGAGTTGAGGCACCAGATATTACTAAAAGTTAAAATGCAGGGAAGATCATTCTATTTGCCAAGCTCTTCTGTTCATTGGGAAAACAGTATGAAATAAGAGGCAAAAATGCCTATCCTCATGGAGCTAATCTTCTAATAGGGAGCTTATAAAAATATGGGAATATATAATATGGGGGTAATATATATTATAATAAATTAATATATAATTACATGACATATAATTGCAGTATACTACATTATGATATTATATTTAATTATATATTATATTTATGTCATTTGGGAATAAGGGCCGTGAAAAAAAATCAGAACAGAGGTAGGCAGTACTGGGGGTGGGAGTACATTTTAAAATATAGTGATCTGGAAAGCCCTTGCTGAGGCTTTCATCTGAGCAAAGATTGAAGGAGTTGAGGGAGCCCACCATCTAGGAACCTGGGGAAAATGGTATCTCCAATGTAAATGTCTTGAGTTGGGACCAGGCCGGCGTGCTGGGGGCTAGTTTGGTGTGGGGTGGATGGTTAAGGACAGGCCTTAGGGGATGGTCAGGAAGTCCTTAGAAGACCTTGGAGGCCATTATAAAGTCTTTGGAATAAGACAAGGAGTCTTGAGGGTATTTGAAGCTGAAACCTGGAAAATTAATTGAAAATCATAAAAAAGAATAGTTTAACTCCCAGAAACTGTTCCTCTTCCAACACAGTGAGGCGAGGACCTCTCCCCAGCAACAGTAGAAGACTAGAGGCTGACATTCTTGGAAAGTGTGAACCATAGAGTATCTAGCCCCAAAGACATCAAGCATTCTTGGAAAGTGTGAACCATAGAGTATCTAGCCCCAAAGACATCAAGCAAAGCCCCAAACTGAAAACAGGCCAGTGTGTGGAAGTCTGCTCACCCACCATTGCCATCCCAGGCCATTTTCCCCACTAGCTCCCTACTCCCCCCACAATGATGGCTGCCCAGCAGACCATGGAGGGTTTCTGTTTGAGAAAACTAGCCAGCCCAAGAAAAAATAACTGTAGACTGACATTTGGTAATCTTTCAATGATATACCAGGTCCTTCTCCGATACCCCTGCAGTAAAACCCAACAGCTGATGAACGCCCCACTCTCCTAGAGCTTCCAGTCAACACTCTTAAATATGATCAGCCAATTAAAAATCACGAGACATTTGTGGAAAGTCTCCTTCATAAAAGACTAAAATAAGTAAACCAAAAAAGTTCAAAGAAAGTAGAGATAACACATGATACTGTGAAAAACAAAGACTTTTTAAAAATCTATAATTAACATTCTCAGAGAGAAAAAAAAAACAATATTGCAAATACAAAAAAAAAAAAAAAAA
>NC_048222.1:92585344-92653742 GCF_002007445.2 Ailuropoda melanoleuca | reverse complement strand
GCAGGATGACCAGCCTTCCTGGTTTGTCCAAGAATATCTCTGTTTTAGCACTGAAAGCCCCCTCTTCCAGGAAACCTCTCAGTCCCAGGCAAACCAGGAATGCTGGCGACCCTACTAAAAAGGGGGAAAGATTTATTAAATTAAAAATATAGGGTGAAGCCAGGGAACCCCCTAATCCCACAGGCTCACAGAATCCTGCCTATTCCTGGGCTTCTCTCTGTGCTTCTTCCCTCGTCTTCCCTGCTATGACATCAGGGAAACCAGCTAAGAAACTGTAGCAGAAATTCATTCAATAGATGGTCAGGTGGTAGAAGGTGGTAGAAGGAGGAAAAGAAAGAAAGGAACCAATTGAGATATCTAAGAGGTAGAATCCAAGGGGTTTTAGCCTTAGAATTTCAGACTGAAGAAAATACCTTCGAGATCATCTGGTCCAATCCTCTCTTTTTATAACATGGAGCCTGACCCATAGAAGTAGCTGAATATACTAAATCTTTGCTGAATAAATTAATGAATGAATGAGGGAAAAGCCCCAAAGATGTATTGACACCGTTGATTATCGCATACCTGGTGTAAGAACATCAACCTCCTGACTCCTAAATCAGTTTCTCGCCATTACGTCACACCTGGTTTCATCACGTATAAAAATGTTAAAGACATTATCAGAACCTCATTTTAGTGCCACAGCTTGATTCACCTCCTTCTCATTCTCAATGTCATTTATAAAGTACCACATAAGAATTAATAATTTTTTTTAAGAAGACATGACAACAGAAATAACAAACCAATAGAAGAGCTGGAAAATAAAATTGAGGCCATAAAGCAGGAGTAGAACAAAGACAAAAGTGAAAAACAGAAGAGAAAAAATATTTTTTGAAAGTAGAGAATCTGTCTAGGAGATCGATCATCAACTAATGCAAGAAACATTTCCTGGAAAGGAAGGATACCCGTTTCCAGACCAAAAGGGCTCACTGATGGCCCAGAACAGTGTTTGGGAACAAGAATGGCACCTAGGGACATTATCAAGGATGTTCAAAAGAAATGATCCCTAAAGCAGAGAAAGAGAAACAGGGAGGACAGACACAGAGAGAACAGATCAGATTCAAAGGGTTTAAAAGGAATCAAGATGAAAATTATCATATTTAGCTACTCCACAGCAATGCCAGGAGCTTTAATTCATAGAAGATCATGCCTTTAAATTTCTGAGAGAATTGATGTCAACATAGACTTCACACCTACTACACCAGAATGAATGAACAAGGGCAGTTGTGTGTATAGCAAAAATCCAGAAGCAATCTAAATATCTATTACTAGAGGTAAAATTAATTATAACAAATAAAAGTAACATTAAAAAGTAGTATAATTATACAAATAAAGTATAAAAAATTATAACATCTTATAATGGTTTCACCATTTAAAACCATTCACTCAACAAATTTTATTTAAGAATGAAATTAGTGATACGTACTGACATGGAAAGAATGCCATTATGTATTATTAGGTTAAAAAAGTAAATTTCAAAATAACAATGTACAGGATGTGATTGTCTATAAAGGAATATGTAGAAAAAAGAATATATAGAAAAAAGAATATATAGGTATAGAAATATACAGTTATATAGATAAAATAACTG
The DNA here is from genome assembly GCF_002007445.2 of Ailuropoda melanoleuca. NCBI lineage: Eukaryota > Metazoa > Chordata > Mammalia > Carnivora > Ursidae > Ailuropoda > Ailuropoda melanoleuca. The sequence goes on along the minus strand of NC_048222.1, from coordinate 92,652,112 downwards.
AGAAGAAAAATCTCTATGTCATCAGTGACTACCTTTAAGGAATAGTTCTTAGAGGCTTAGCATATCCTTTTTACTTTATACAGTTCTATAGTAGCTGGGGTTTTTTCCTTAAAATCTGCAAATTATTTTTTATGTATAGATTTCATTTCTTTGTGATGACAGCACCATCTAGTGGCCTGTGTCAGCTTTTTAATTATTTTAACTTTAATGTGAAATTTAGTAGTTTAATATTAAAATTAAAAATAGTAAAAAATAAATAAAAATTTAAAATAAAAACAAGTAACTACAGCACAGGAAAAAAATATTTTTAATGTGGCATTTAAATAACAAATCCTCATAACTTCATCTCTTAGAATAATTTCCAAGATAAATGGAAAATTCAAAATACAGAAAATATGTATAATAATCTATCATTTGTATTTAAAAAAAAGCAGAGTGTTTTTGCATATTTGATTGTATATGCATAAAATATCTCTGGAAACACACATAACTCTCTCACATACACACAGATACACACACACACACACACACCTATGAAGTTGGATGTCTTTAGTGAGTTTAAATAAATGGCTGAAAAATAGGAATGAAAGCAAGAACTTTGTCTATGTACCCTTTTGGGCCTTTTGAATTTTAAACCCTAATATAAAATGTAAATTAAAAATGAGCCTTTAGCCTCGTTGCATCCAAGAGAGCAAGATGGGTCCTAGAGCCATCCAAGAAAACCTGGCCAGGGTGCTCGTTCTTGCCATGTCTGCTTAAACAAGCGCCCTCTGATCTAGAAATGCGGCTTCAAACTGTGCCACCCATGTTTCCATCAGTACGTAGGATTAAGTTGGGTTAAGTGAGCCTCTTTGAACAGGTCATCTAAGACACCTACCTTAACTGTAGATATCCAACATATTTACCTTAATGCTGACTCTTTGAACATAAAATAAAAATACTTCAAAAAATTGTTATAAAAAAAGAAAAAAAGCAGAATGGAGGGTGCCTAGCTGCTTCAGCCATGGAGCATTGGACTTGATCTCAAGGTGGTGAGTTCAAGCGTCCTTAAAAAAAGAAGAAGAATGGAGAAGAGAAGTCTATAGACATCAGATAGAAGAGATCATTGTAAATGGAAAATCTGACAGATCAATTAAATAAGAATATATAGAATTGTGACTTCGTGTGAACATAAATTACACACATGTGGCTATGGGTTGGGTCATGATTCCAGGATCCTGGGATCAAGTCCCACATCCGGCTTCCTGCTCAGCAGGGAGTCTGCTTCTCCCTCTCCCTCTGCAGCCCTGCTTGTGTTCTCTCTCTCTCTCTGTCAAATAAATAAATAAAACCTTTAAAATAAAATAAAACAATAAAAGACAGAAGAGCACATATTGAGCAAGATTTTTCAACTTATAAATAATGTTCTGGACATATCAATTTAGCAGCCTCTTATAATAACTCCCTCCACTGAAAGGCCTCAGTCTGGGAATATTTATTTATTGCTAAAGTCATTCCAGAAATATTGCTCTTACTCCTTAATTAGTTAATTAATTAATGCTTTTAAAATAAAAAAATAATGCATAAGGAGAAAGTAATGAAATCTCCTGGTGGAGTAAACAGTAAATGGGCTACTTAAAATACAATAAAAACCAAGACAAAGTCCCAAGATAAACAGTAGTTGGAAAGTTAATTGTCTACCAAACTCTTATTTGTTCAGCCTGACTTAATTGTTAAAGAACACTACAGAAATTGACCTGTGTTCGGACACGTCACTCCCATAAACCACCTGTTGAGTCTCAAGTGTGCGTGGGTGGAAGGAACAGTCCGCTTGCTCAAAGCTGTGTATATTAGTGGTATTTACAGAAGGGCATGTGATAGAAAAGGTAAATAACTGAACTTCTTCACCGCTTCCTGTTTCCTTCTTGATTCTTCAGGAGGGGATGACTTCTTCTTTTGGAAGTACAGATTCTCCTTGGACAAATCATAATTAAAACTCTAGCTAGATTAGTAAACTTTGGTTAATGAACTGGCATCAGGAAGCACCTAAATTTTCATGGCCTTGTAGAGTTCAGTGAAAATGTTTATTAAGAGACACAGCCTGTCCTGCTCTGACCCCAAGACACTGAGGACTCTGTTCGAATCAGACTCATGGGTTTCTTCCTAGCCACTCTCAAGGACAGGAATGCTTCTGGTAAGTTTTTATAAAATCGTCATATTTTCTTTGCCTCAAAAGAAACTTTTTGTAATTAATCCATACTGACTAGTAATTAATGTCATTGCCATAGTTATGAAATTCTACTTATTGTTATTTTCTGGAGATTTTTTTTTGTTAGTATAAAAGAAATATAGCTAAAAAGGGAGAGAAGAAATCTACGCTTTGTGGGACACACTCAGAATATTTTTCTTCTCCTTTGCTATCTGTGACTGATTTCTTTGTGCTAGCTTTTTTTTTTTTCCCAAGTTAGAAGAAACGTATTTTCATTTACTTCCAAGGTACAATTAAGTAAATCTAACCACAGGACTTCATTCAGTTTTCATACTTTTCATACTTTCCTCTTGTTGAAATTATGATACCGTATTTTGGTGAAAGCAAGAAATAATTTCAAGAGAAATATTTCTGAGGGACATAGCTAAATAATGCTTCCTTTATTTTTAATTTAGGACTAAAAGCAGATAAATGATAACATTTCCTCCTGAATATTTCTAAAGACTTTTTGTAACGTAAATCTGATGGTGGAAATCTGTGACCAACATTATTTGGTTCTATGTACTCAACCAGCATTCCGAAGTAAAAATGTGATAAGATGTGCCTTGCAAATTCAGATTGGACTGAGGTTATTCAGTTGCCCATTGTGTCATGTGATGAGGTATAGAAAATCCATCCAGTCTCATAAGGCTCCTCTCTGTTGAGACAGAGCAGTAATCACATTACCAACAATTAAAAACAAAAATTCTCTGGGGTGCAAATTTATAATTAATCTACACAAACACACACACAAAATGCTAGGTATTTTTGGTATTTTCAAGTCCAACCAAGAGTATTTTATCCAGGACTTCAGCAGCGAAGTCTTTTTGCTCCCAAATTGTTGAAAATTTTCAAACATAGAAAAAATTTAAATGATTATACCATGAACACCCAAGTACCCACCACATAGATTCCACAACTAACATTTTGCTGTATTGGCTCCTTTCACATACTATCCAGTACCCCTCCATCTATTCATCCATCAATTCATATTCTTTATTTTTATTTTTTTAGAGAAGTTTTAGGTTCACAGCAAAATTAAAACTCGGGTACAAATATTTCTCATATACCCCCAGCCTCTCCCATTATCAAAATTCTCCCAGCACAATGGCACATCTGTTATAATTGATTAATCTAAATCAACACATCATAATCACCTAAAGCCCATAGTTTGTGTGAGGCTTCACCCTTGCTGTCACATATTTCTCCATCCCTAGCAACCACTAATGGTTTTGCTGTGTCCATAGTTTTGTCTTTTCCAGAACATCACGTAGTTGGAATCATACAGTATCTTGCCTTTTCAGATTGATTTCTTTCACTCAGTAACAGGCATTTGAGGTTCCTTAATGTCTTTTCCTAGCATGGTGGCTCATTTCTATTTAGAGCTGAATAATATTCCATTGTCTGGTATACCACAGTTTATCCATTCACCTGCTGAAGGACATCTTTGAAATTTTGGCAGTGAAATAGAGCTGTGTGCTGGGTTTTGTTTGGAGATAAGTTTTCAACTTCTTTGGTCAAACACCAGAGAGTAGTTGCTAGATCATGTAGCAAGAATATGTTTAGTTTTGTAAGAAACTGCCAAATTGTATTCAAAAGTGGCTGAACGGGGCGGGGGGGGGATGGCTCATTCCGTGAAGCACCCAACTCGGTTTCGTCTCAGGTCGTGATCTCACAGTCCCAAGATCGAGCCCCGCGCAGAGTCGGCTTGCCCCCCTCCAGAGGTAAGCATTCTTCCTCTCCTTCATGCAGTATGGATGCATGATGGTTTTTTAGGTTCATTCATGTTTTTGTGTGTATCAGTAAGTCGTTCCCTTTTCACTGATGAGTAGCAGCCCATTGTATGAATGTACTAGAGTTTGTCCACCTCTCGTTGATGGCTTCTGGAGCTTCACCCAGTTTTTGGCTATTATAAATAAACCTATTATAAACCTTCTTATCCAAATCTTTCCTTGGACATATGCTGCTGGGTCATAATGTAATAATAATCTTAGTTTTGGAGCCTTTTCCAAAGTGATTATGTCACTTTATCACTCTCACCAATACTGTGTGAGACTTTCAGTGACTCCGCATCCTTGTCAGTTTTGAGGGGCTCGGTTCTCAATCTGTGTGATTTGGCTGGTGGGGCAGTGCTAGCTCATGGTGGTTTGATGGGGATTTACTTAATGACTCATGTGGTTGAGCATTTTCCCATGCTCATTTGCATAGCATTGTTAAATATCTGTCTAAATATTTGGCCCATTTTTTTAAAAATTGGATTGTTAGTCTTTTTATTATTGAATTGCTTTTGTAAGTATATATCGCAGCTACAAGTCCTTCATCAAATGCAAATTTTGCAAATATTTTCTCCCAGTCTGTGGCTGGCTCATCATTTTCTTTTGTTTCATTTTGTTTTAAGATTTTATTTATTTTAGAGAGAGGGAGGGAGAGCACAAGCACGGGGAGCAGCAGAGAGAGGGGGAGAAGCTGGCTTCCCACTGAGCAGAGAGATTGATCCCAGGACCCTGGGATCGTGACCTGAGCTGAAGGCAGATACTTACCCACTGAGCCACCCAGGTGACCCTCATTCATTTTCTTAAAGGTGTAATTGGTGGGCACCAGTTTGAAAGTTTGATGAAGTCCAAGTACCTATTTTTTGTATAATCATTAATTTCTAAAAAAGTCTTGTTTTTTTCTCAAGTTGCAAAAATACTCTTCTATGTTTTGTTTTTTCTTTTTCCCTAGAAGTCTTATCATTTTAACTTTTACATTCAATTCTTAAACTATGTGTTTGTGTTTGGTGTGAAGCAGGAGTGGAAGTTCTTTGCTTTTTTTCTTTTTTAACAAATACCTAGTTGTTCCACCACCATTTAAAAAAAAAAACAAACACGTTTTTCCCCCTTTCTCCACTGGATTTCTTTGGAGACTTTGTAGAAAATCAAATGACCGTAAAGAGTAGATCGTAATTTTGTACTCTATTCAGTTCCATGAACTCATTTGTCTCTTCTTATGCAAACACCACATTTTTTTGATCACTGTAGCTTTATAATAAGTTATTATAATATAATAAAATCAAATGACCGTAAAGAGTAGATCATAATTTTGTACTCTATTCAGTTCCATTAACTCATTTGTCTCTTCTTATGCAAACACCACATTTTTTGATCATTGTAGCTTTATAATAAGTTATAATATAATAAAATCAAATGACCGTAAAGAGTAGATCGTAATTTTGTTCTCTATTCAGTTCCATTAACTCATTTGTCTCTTCTTATGCAAACACCACATTTTTTTGATCACTGTAGCTTTATAATAGCTTTGTAATAAGTCAGGTAATATGAGTCCTTTAAATTTACTTTTTTTTTTTCAAAAATATTTGGATGTGCTACCTCCTTTGCATTTCCATAGAAAGTTTAGAATCAGATTATCTATTTCTACAAGGGCATGGTAAGATTTTGACTATGATTTCATTGAATTTATAGATTAAGTTAGGAATAAGCTTAACAATACCGAGTCTTCCAATCTATAAACATGGTATATCTCTCAATTTATTTAGATCTTAATTTGATTTCTCTCAGAAGTGTTTTGTAGTTTTAAAGGTAGAGGTCTTTTCTTTTTTTATACAGATGGTCACAGAAGTTTTATTCATAATTGTCCCAAACTGGAAACAACCCAAATATGCATATTGACAGATGAATTGATAAGCAAAATGTGAGATTTTTCATAAAATGGAATACTACTCAGAACAAAAAGAATGAATTGAGTGGGATTTATCCCCAAGAGGGTTTTCCTTCAGGATGGAGGGTGAGGCTGATTGGGCGAGAGAGTACTCTGGCAAAAAGTAGGGCAAGGATCCCCTGCCATTGAGAAAGTTGAGAAGGGGCTAGGAATCACCTTCATTTAAACTAAATAGATAGATGATTGATAGATAGATTGATAGATAGATAAATGGATAGATAGCTCAGCCCTCCTTACAGTGACAACTCCACTTCTCCACTGGTCCAGAGGTCTCTCCAGTCCCCCCTCCCCACTAGTCTTAGGGAGCAGTTATGTGCCCTGCAGCTGTAGTCAGCTGATCCCACCCCACTCCAGTGAGGCCAAGCCAGCTTCCTTCCCCAGCAGTCTTCGTGTCACTTGAACTGTGCAGCCAACTCTTTAAGCTTTGTTGGCTTTTCCGTCTTCTGATCCCATCTGCATCCCGTGTTTCAGATTCCTCTAAATTGACATTCCATTCACCATCCATGTGCCTGCCCTCTACTACTGTGATGGATTTATTATTTAAAAATATACATCAGGGCGCCTGGATGACTCAGCTGGTTAAGCATCCGACTCTTGATTTCGACTCAGTCAGGATCTTATGGTCGTAAGATCAAGCCCTACATGGGGCTTTGCTCAGTGCAGAGTCTGCTTTCTCTCCCTCTGCTCCTGCCCCCCACCCACCTGCTCTCTCGATATATAAAATAAATAAATCTTAAAAATAAATAAAAATATACATCATTCCTTAAAAAAAAAAGATTTTATTTTTTAAGTAATCTCTACACCTAATGTGGGACTTGAACCCACAACCCCGAGATAAAAGTCTCACATTCCACCGACTAAGCCAACCAGGCAACCCCTCCCTTTCTTTTTACATCATTCTTTTTAATACTGCTGTATTTCACACTTAAAAATGGCTAAGGTGATAAATTTTATGTTATGTGTTTTTTACTGTAATAATAAAAAACCCTTGCATAGCTCTTGAATTGTTAATGACCTTTGGGAGGAAGGAAAGGTAAACATGTGGGCAAAACTCATAGTCTTGAATGAAAAGGTAATTGGAATCCTAAATGTGAAATGAACTAGGCAGATATTTCTCACTTTTAATTTCACTGTTAAAATAACATTTGGGGGTGCCTGGCTGGCTCAGCTGGTGAAGCATGTGACTCTTCATCTTGGGATTGTGAGTTATGCCCTGCATTGGATGTAGAGCTTACTCAAAAAAAGAAAAATATTTTAAATCTAATGTTCTTTCTAAGACTATGCAATGAAGATCAGCCATTTCTTTATATCATTATAAGTTTTGCCACTATATATGAAAAGTGTGCATTAAAATGCACTCCTTTGAAAAAAATGCAGTGCACACCTTTGGTTGAGATGACAGAAAACAAATTTGAACTAGCTTTATGATGGTAATAAAAATTAGAGTGTTTACGTGTACCAGACATATGGTAAGTGTTTAAATGTAAAGGTCTTGTACATCTTTTGTTCATTTATTCTTAAGTGTTTAAATTCCATTTTAAATGGAATTCTTATATTTTATTTTATAATTTTTGATACTGATCAAAATACAATTGATTTTTTAATACTGACCTTATATTCTGAGATCTTGACAAATTCTAATAATTCCTTTGTAGAATCCTTAGGATTTTCTACTTAAACCATCATGTCATCTGCAAATAGAGATAGTTTTATTTTGTTATGTTCTTCAGGCTTTTTTATTTTTATTTCTCACCTTATTGCAATGGCTAGAGCCACACCAGTATAACATTGAATAGAAGTGGTTGGAGTGGATATTATTGCTTAGGGGCAAAGCATTCAATATTTCACCTTTAATTATGATGGTAGCCAGAGATTTTTTAGAGTTTCACTTTATCAGATTGGGGAAGAGCCCTTCTATACCTATTTGCTGGGATTTTTTTTTTATCATGAATGGAGTTCAATTTTGTCAAATGAGTTTTCTGCATTGATTTAAATGGTTATATATGGGTTTTTTTCTTTATTCTCTTAATAGAGAAAATTACATTGATTGAATGTCAAATGTCAAACCAACCTTAGGATAACCTGGGATAAACTTGGTCATTCTGTTATCCTTTTTTGTACACCACTGGATCTTATTTTGCTCTTATTTTGTTAGGATTTTTCTGTTTATATTCGTTAGGAATATTAATCTGTAATTTTCTTTCGTTGTTGTTTTTGTAGTATATGTCCAGTTTATCACAATTAACGGAACCCTCATAAAACGATTGGGAATTATTTTCCTCTGCTTCTATTTTATGAAAGGTTTTAGGTAAGATTGGTGTGGTTTTTTTTCCTTAAGTGTTTGATAGAATGCACTCATCTTGTGAGAGCCTATCATCATATTCCTGTGGATAAGGAGATCAGACATAATAGTTTTCATTTTGTAAGATCCTACAACGGGTCAGTTACTATATTAAGTGTATTTATATGTTAATTCATTTAATCACCACAACAACCCTGTGAGATAGATATTATTATTCTTTTCTCAAGATTTATTTATCTATTTTAGAAAGAGAGAGAGAAAGCGTGAGAGGGGGGAGGGGCAGAAGGAGAGGGAGAGAAGCAGACTCCCCGCTTAGTTTTTAAAATGCTGTATTAAGACTAGACTTAAGCAAAGCAAGGGAGGAAGCTGAGAGATCATTCAGGAGGCTATTTCATTAAACCTTGTAAGAACTAAATGTACCTAAGGGTGCCTGATTGGCTCAGTCAGTAGAGCATGTGACCCTTAACTTCAGGGTCATGAGTTCAAGCCCCACATTAGGCAGTACTTTAAAAAAAAAAGTACCTTAAATAAGAGTGATTGAAATAGAAGTGGTGAAATTCCGAATATACTTTGAAGGTAAAGCCAACAGGATTCTTTGATGGAAGAGTAAATGGGGTGTGAAAGAAAGAGAAGAGTTGAGGATGACTTCAAGGGTTTTGTCCTGAGTAACCAGAACGGTGATGAAGTTGTTGTCAAATGAGAAGGGAAGAGTATGAATGGAAAGATCAGGGGGTGAGATAAAGCAGGAACACATTAAATTTGAGAAATGGTATATAAAAATCCAAGGACACGTGAGATGGTTGTCTAATGAAATCTCTTGAGTTCCTGTAGCATAGAAATATTGTCATTACGTATTTTCTCAAAGCAATTGCCCAGCTCTAAGTTTTTATTGCTATGCTAAGCCCAAGGGTTAAAGTGTCTTGGTTATTTTTAGGCCCTTTTAGAGCCCCACCATATATTCATTTACAGTATTTGAATGCCAACTCTTCATTAAAACACACACGCTCTCTCTCACACACACACACACACACACACACAGGATTTACTAGAAACTGAACTTCATGCTGTAGTATAACTTTATCAGAGAAATATTCTGGTGACCATTACTAATACAAAGAAGGAAACTAAAATTCATCTTAACACTTTCATAACATAATTGAATTGTTTTCTTGAGTTTATTTCTACGCTTCACATAATTCTTTTATCTTATCATCAAGTCATCATTACTATCACAAAAAATAGTTGTAAACTGGTGTTGAACCTTAGGGCTTATCTTGTAATTTTACAGAGGTAGTCATAAAAATAGACACAATTTCTGCCCTTTGGATCTAGCAATCTAGAAATCACAGCACTGACATACAGGGAAAGAAGCCATGGTCAATTACTCATTCCTAAAATAAAAGTCTGTAGTTGCCAAGAGTTAGGTCAGTAAGATTGTGCTGTCCAGCAACCCCATAGTCCACCATCACAGTTATGCCTGAGATGGGACAGGTAACCTCCAACCTGGACAGCAGACTCAATTTAATGAAGTATCTGATGCTTCATCTTGGCTCCCACTTCCAGGGCTCTGGCTAGCTCAGCCAATGTTTACAGGAAGGAGAAGAACATGCAAGAGGGCCACCTCAATCCATCCAGATTCCACCATCCCCAGCAATCACACCACACACACTCTGCAAGGCCAAGGAGTGTCAAATAGGAACCTCTCTTTAACTTTAAACGGAAACTTTGCAATGTAAAGCTTATGATTCAGAGGTGACATAAATATGTCTGCCTTAAAATGGCAAGAAGTACGGGCAAAACAAAATAGGATAGTTCCTGCTAAGTTTTAGGGAGCCCAAAGACTGGAGATAGACCAGACATCACCTGGAATTCAAGACACTGGAATTACAGTTATAATGTTCTAAATGTCTTTTTCTATTTTAACAAATACCTACCACAACCAAAATGATAAAATGTCTAATTCAACCAAAATAATAGAGAATACTCAGCAGCATCTAAATACAGCCAACAGTATTGCCATAAAATTAGATACAGAATACTTGTTAATATGTTACACAAAATTCATCTAAACTCTCTCAGGTTGAAAAGCATTGGAGTTACTCAGTTGTGGGTGGATTTATGTGATTCCACACTGCCTAGAAGAGTGAAACACTTTGAAGAACAAGCAAAGAGGAAAATCTAAAGATACCTGCATTAATGCTCTCCTGGGGCAAAAATAGACCTGAAATGGCCCTGAACTGAAAAGACTTCGGAGATCTATTATTTTCCAATCACAAAGGGATTCTGACTGTTTTTGATTAGAGGATGAATGTCTAACTAGAGACAAAAGAATAAAGAAAAAATGAAAGTTAATATTCTTAGCATGAACTTGAGTTAAATACAGCCTATATATATACACACACACACACACACACATACACACACACACACACACACACAAACACACACACACACACACACATACCCTTAGAAGGCAGAAGGGGGGGAAAAACCCTTAGGAAATCTACACTTCAGAGAATTGCAAATTTGGTGATGCTTCTTTCAGCAACATAAAGCCACTGCCTAAAGAATTCTCTGAGAATATCAAAATGAAAACACAAACCCTCCTGTGATTTTTTTTCCTCTTTTACTTTACTTTCCAAAATTCCCCAACAAATATAACATTTATAATCACTTAAAAATCAATAAATGTTATTTTTTAAATCACCCTTTAGCTGTCTCTCTCTCTCATCATAACATCACATGGGGGTTAGGATTTCAACATACGGATTCTAGGGGGACACAGACTTTCAGCCCACAACAGTGAGCCCACAACGTGAAGAGATAATTCAGTAGCATATAATACCGAGACAGATATGGTGGTGTTGTTTCAGAAATGGGAAAGATTACAGTTCAAGACCTTGTTTCAAGGCCATGACAGAAACTTATACATAACCATCTTCATTCCTACAAATACAACAGAGAGGTGCAAGTAGTGTCAGACCATTTAAATAAGGTAATTGCTCCACGCAGGGGCTGACTGTTGTTCAGACTTTTTAGAAGAGACAGAAATACTTTGTCTCAAAAACAGGAAGGGCAGACAACTCCAGCAGCTGAGGGGAATGGCATGGGTGTTGGCTTACGGCCAGAGCCCCGGTTTTAAAGGAGACTGTGAGTATCTGCAACGAGTGCAGCTTTCAGACTTTTCCCCCAAAGCCTCTGGAAACAAGAGGAGAAACGGCAGAACAACATAGAATTTTGTTCAGCCTATAGCTTTCTCATAGTGTTGGCTTTAGGATTTCAAAATACTGGGGTGCCTGGATGGCTCAGTCCGTTAAGCAGCCGACTCTTGGTTTCAGCTCAGGTCATGACCTCATAGGTTCTGGGATCTAGCCCTGCATCCAGCACCAGCCTCCCTGCTCAGCAGGGAGTCTGCTTGAGCAGCTCTCTCCTTCTGCCCCTCCCCCTCCTGATGTGCGCTCTCTCTCAAATAAACAACTAAATCTTAAAAAAAAAAAAAAACTAAAAAAACTAAAAAACTAAAAAAGTCCTTTGTACCCAGAAAAGTGTATTTACTTACTGTGAATGAGCCCTTTATGTTGACTCTGGCAGACTTTTCTTCAAAATAAGGCAGTCATTTTACACATTCCCTTTGGCTCTCGGGGCAAACACATGGCATTCGTGTGAGGAAGGTGATTGAACAAAAAGAGCATGTCCCACACGGTCCCCAAGCAATCATAACTGTGCTCCAGGGTTTATTCCAACATCCGTGCAATAAACGGATGGGGCAGCGAAAGAGCAGTGGGCACAGCCGGCCACCACCAGAGAGAAATAAAACAACAAAGCACCAGAAACACATCCCACCTTGCCAGCAATAACGCAGAGAGAAAAACCATCCATCCCAACAAGGCTGCCCATTTTATTGAAGCCTTAAGACCATTTTCAAAGCATACTTCTTGCCCTCTGGGTGGTATCTGCTCAAATAATAGAGCGCTTAATATCACCCAGATTTCTGAATATACCTATTTTCCGGATTTTCCCACAGCTATGACATTTGGACCTCCGCATCAACTTGCTGGTTGATGTGCTTGGTTTGTTGAAATATTTACGGCATACCAGTCGTTTCTTCAGAGCTCTACTGGTACAGAGATAAACAATTAGAGGGGTCTGCTTTCATAGGGCTTTATTTCGTGGAGACAGACAAGTACACGAAAAAGTGCAATGGGTAAGAACAACTTCGACGAAAATACAACCGGGCAATGAAGAGTGCTCAGAGCCCGCTTGAGAGGGAAAGCAAGAAGGGCCTCTGCGGGGGGCGGGGGGCAGTGCTTGAACTGAAGAGGGAGCGGTGCCCAAGAACGAGATACAGGGAAATGCAGAGGGACATTCTACGCTTGGGCTGGGGAGGACCTGTGTAGGCCTGGCAGGGTGCACACAGTATGACCAGGAACACAAACTAGGTCAGCCTGCTGGCCCATCGAAAGTCTCAGAGGCACCACCATCACAGAGGATGTGGGCCTGTGACCCAGGGCCAAGGAGGGAAGGGGGGAATTAAGATTCTATTCCCGGGGAGCCATTTGCAAGTTAAGCAGAAGAGCAGCACGGTCTGATTTACATTTTTAAAGGTCATTCTAGCTGCTGAAGGACAGCAGGGGTGTAGGAGGGTGGGGTATGATTAGTCTAATGACCCGGTTCCCTCCCCATATGGAGAAGATAATGTGTGAGTTTAATTGGTTTCTGGGGATTCTCTAAATAATAATGACAGATCAAGGTGACCAGGCTTTAATTATTAGTCAATGATTGCAACTTACATTAGCTTCAGTAAGCTTAGATGTGATATGATATTCAGTATGATGAAAGGAGTAAGATTTATTTTTTCTTATGTAAAAATGAATATGATTTGTCTACAGTCCGCTACTAAATACTAAGGGCGGTTAGTCCTATGCTGTGAGAAGCTACAGGGGAAAGTGATTTGTTTATACATCAGTAAACTGGGATGGACAAAAGTGTCCAGAGATCAGACTGTTCGGCACACAACCCAGGAAGAAATGCAGGTTGTACAACCAATTGGCTTTTAGGTGCCCCCACAATAATATTCCAGAGTGGGGAGAGCAGAGATAACATCATCCTCTAAAAGCATGTTTTTACCTTCAGACAATAAACTTCTGACTGGCTTTGAGACCCAGAAGATGGCCATGAAATGACCTTTTTTCTGGAATTATGGGCACAATGGCAGAGAGTTTCTAGTTAAGGGCTCTCTGCTCTGAGCACTCAACAAGGAGAGAATCAGGCTCCATTTTTTTAAGATTTTATTTATTTATGGAGAGAGAGGGAGAGAGCAAGAGCTCCCAAGCAGGGGGAGGGGCAGAGGCAGAGAGAGGGAATCTTAAGCAGGTTTCACACTCAGCACAGAGCCCCACGCGGAGCTGGATCTCAAGACGCTGATATCATGACCTGAGCCAAAACCAGAGTGAGACACTTAACTGACTGAGCCACCCAGGCACCCCAGTTTCCATTTTCGATAGCCATAAATAGCTATCGGACAATATTCATTATTCCATGACATCATTTGACAATGTTATCCCAGTACATCTGGCAACAAATGTTATCCCACTACATCTTTTCACCCAACTTTCAATTTCTGCTGACAATGCATAGGTCATTACTTTATGGTTTTATGCCTAGAATAACAGCATCCAGTATGATGAGCTAGAAATAACTCGTTGCTTCTGATCTATATGCATAGGAAACATTAATGGATTCTCCCTTCTAGAAGCAACTACATGAAAAGCAGTGAATGTTCTGAGCATGGGACAAAACTGAAGAATATGGGAAACTGTTCTGCAGAGATGTGTGATACCATAGACACAATATGAAATACCACAGAGAGCTTGGGCTAATCGTCCTCATTTGCTTCCAACCTCTAGCACTTAGTCACCACTAGATGGCACCATTTCTTTTCCTTTTCTGTTTTTACTTTGCTGGCTTCTATTTTTCCAAGAGGACGTAGTCCTCACAGGAATACTGGCAATAAAAATGATTTTTGTTCTCTGAGCTGCTTTAACAAACTTAGCCGTCTTCATAGTCTCTGAAGAGGCACAGCATGATCGATCTAATTTCCAAATGCTGAAGGACTGCAGAATGTACAGCAACATTTCTACATCTCTACTGACTGTGAGGAAATTTGAAGAATTCATATTCTCTGCTGCTGAATTCACACATGATATTATGGACCTTTTTTCCCCTGTGCTTTTCATCTCCCCTCTTCCTCATTGTACTGAATTTTAACTAGCGCTGGAGCACCGTCTGCACTCCATATAGCCAGCCAACTTCCAAGACCCTTCTGCCCTTCCTTTACAGTTCTTAGCTTCATCCCTTCCTCTCAATTCCTATTGCCAGACCCTAATACAGAGCTAAAAATCTCGCTTCAAGTTTATTCCAGATAGAGTTCTTTTCCTTCAAACTGTTCTTCACTTGGAGATGCAATTAATATTCTCAAAACACTACTTCGTCATGACATTGTACAATTTTTTTAAGTAATGCCTTATGCCTGCCCCAACATGGGGCTCAAACGCATGACCCCAGGATCAAGAGTTGCATGCTGTACCGACTGAGCCAGCCAGGCGCCCCATGACATTGTACCGTTAATGACATTATATTTACCTTCCAACAGCATTTAAGTCTAAGCTGTCACCATGACATTAAATTCTTTCAGTTGTCCTTTGCCTAACAATATCTTCTCCCACTACCTAACATAAACACTCCTTTCCAATTAATCCACATAATGATTTGCAAAACAGGATTCTAACTATGAGGATGGGTTTTGGTTTGTTTGCTTGCCTGCTTTCTTAGTGGTTGGCTCATGGCCTATATAGTGTATTAGATTAAGAGTGAGGATTTCTGGGAGAACCTGGGTGGCTCAGTAGTTAAGCATCTGCCTTTGGCTCAGGGCATGATCCTGGAGTTCTGAGATCGAGCCCCACGTCAGGCTCTTCTGCTGGGAGCCTGCTTCTTCCTCTCCGGCTTGTGTTCCCTCTCTCACTGGCTGTCTCTATCACTGTCGAATAAATAAATAAAAATCTTAAAAAAAAATATTTCTGTAAATCTAAGACTACAGTAAAAAAAAAACTAAGGCTATTTCTTATTTTAAGAAATTAAAATTATGTAGAGAAAAGAAAGCATATGTGACTTTGGAAACAGCCAAAATAACATGTTGACTTACTACAAAAATCACATGACATTCGTTTACTATTACAAAGAATCGTGCCTTTGAATAAATCATTAAATTCTGCTTATTTATGCCAAGATGACTTAATATCACCCAGTTCCTATAATATTGCCCAGACTGTTAATGTCAACATGATTTAGCAGATTCTGTCTGTACTCACAGACACACAGCTTGGGTTTTGGAAACACAACAGTGGCAAAACAAAACAAAACAAAACACCACAATAAATTCTTAGAGAAACAGCCAGAATTCATCCAAGATTATAGATCCTGGACATACTATAAAATAATATATTCACTTTTCCCTACATTCTGATTTCTGCAAACCATCCAGAACACCCACTTCTGTTTTCTTAATTACTGTGTTGGACAGCTCCTTCCCATGCCTTCTCAATCGGAGAATGAACTGTGAGTCTGGGTTTTAATGTGGCAGGGATGACAGGAAGCAATGGCGAGACTGTATGGGTGGCATCGCCAATTCTTTAGCAATGCAATGGTGTTCATAGGTAATAATTAATTTCAAATTCCTACCCCAGAGATGGCAAGACCCCAGAGAGAACTAGGAATGGGACCAGAGATGGACAAGGGCTTTTCAGTCAAGGTGGATTTAACTTCATAAAAATAAATTTTTTTTAAAAATCTGAATAACAAAAGATACCAGAAACAAAGACAAAAGATACTAAAATATGTATAACCAAAATACATATTGAGTGTCTACAAATCAGTGAGAGAAAATTACAGGGGCACCTGGGTGGCACAGCAGTTAAGCGTCTGCCTTCACCTCAGGGTGTGATCCCGGCGTTACGGGATCGAGCCCCACATCAGGCTCCTCCGCTGTGAGCCTGCTTCTTCCTCTCCCACTCCCCCTGCTTGTGTTCCCTCTCTCGCTGGCTGTCTCTGTCAAATAAATAAATAAAATCTTTAAAAAAAAAAATTACAAATGCCCAGTTTAAAATTGGACAAAGGATAGGAAGAAGGCTTTCACAGAGCAAACTATATAAATAATCAACATATGAAAAAATATTCAACCTCACTAAAAATCAGGGAAAAGCCAATTTAAACAGAAGTAGTATTTTCAACTTCAAACTGGTGAAAAAAACACTAAAGAGAGAGCGTTGGGGAAGGATTGAGGAAACAGTCCTTTACATATGGTATTGGTTGGTTGCAATTTCCGGGGAAATTTATGAAGAAATAATATTTCAAAGTTGTAGAGTTTCAGTAATTCTACCTTCATAAATCTTTCCTGGAGAAATCTAAACCTGTCTGCAAAGTTACATTTACAAAAAAAATCTTTTCTGCCGCATTGTTGGTAATGATAAAAAATTAGAAAAAGCCCAAATTTCCATCAATTCAAGAGTGGTTAAACACGTGATGGCAGAGTCATACTCTAGAAAGCTGGGCTCCCATTAACCAGAATAAACTGGATCAACATGCAATGATATTAAAAGGTTTTAAGATACATTTTAACCTCCATTGGTAGTATCTTTATATTTTATATTTTAAAACCTGCATACTGAGGCACCTGGGTGGCTTAGTCAATTAAGTGTCCAACTCTTGTTTTCAGCTCAGGCCATGATCTCAGGGTTGTGAGATCAAGCCCTGAGTTGGGCTCTGCGCTGGGCGTGGATTAAGATTCTCTCTCTCTCCTTCTGCCCCTCCACAGGAGTTCAAGCACTGTCTCTCTCTCTCTCTTTCTCTCTAAAAAAAGAAAAAAACAAACAAACAAAAAACATGTGGACCCATGACATAGAAATTCTGTCCTACAAGAATCTGTCCTAAAAAACACAAAAAGCTACAGACTTCTGATCAGTAGTTCCCAAAGTGTTTTCAAATATAAAAAAATAAGTCCAAAGGAAAAGAAATCTGTCAAAACCAGTAGATTTTTAATAACTCATGATTCCCTTACCCACCTCTATTCTGCAGGAGGCAAACCTAACTTTGGCCTCAAATGTTATCTCTCAGCTACAGGGTCTGATGAGATCATTTTAGAAATATATTCAAAGGAAATTTAACCCTTAGGTGAAAGACCTCAGTAAATCACTTCCACAAAATAGACAGTAACTGAAGAATTTGGGATGAATTACAGTGGAAGGATACGAAATCTCATTCTCTGAGTGTTCTTAAAATTATAACATCCCCACATATATCTGAAGTCATTTAAATATTTGGTATTTGTGTAGTAAACACTGAAAGACAGAAAGAAAAAGAGGGAGGTTACTTCCAACTAGATAATGCTATAATTTTCCCCCAATGGAGCTATTATTTCCTTTCTAAATACACGAGCCCTTCTTGTTTGAGTCTGATATTGGAAGTTCCATAGTTGAATTGTTAACACATTTGTCTTCGGTTAGGTCAGGTTTGATCCAACTACTATGAGGTCTATGGGTTTTTTCACTAAAAATTGCTTCAAATTGTATACTTACCACCTGGCTAGTAGATGCCAGGTAATTTCAGGCACATGAACCAAAGAGATTTTACTCCAAAGCTGGGTATAGTTGCGTTAGATAGCTATTCACATTATTACTTATTCCTTCATGAAATGAAATACACCCTATTTTTACTCTTAGAGTGGTATCCAAAAATTCACAAATGTATATAAACATACACTGGCTCTGCCATTCATTCACGTTCTCATCTAATCAGCACGGTAAAGACATAAGTTCAGTTATACCAATAGTGATGCCAAATTTCAAAACATGAGAGCACACTCCGTTTGTTGCCCAGGCCAAATGTATTGTCCCAGGTGCACAAAAGTATCTTACCAAGTTTCAGTAAATCTCACAAGTATTTAATTCTAAAATAAATAATTGTCGGGCAAGCTCTCTCTGGATCAGAGTGTGCTAAGCCAATGTTTGGTTTCTGTTACAGGTGAAGAAGTCTGTGGCGGCTCATGGAGCTTCCATTCACCAGGCTGGAAATGGCATTCATTTTATTGGCTTTTGTTATCTTTTCCTTATTTACTCTGGCTTCCATCTACACTAACCCAGACGAGAGGAATGAAGGTAAGAGAAAGCTCTTTGAGGCTAGTCTCCATTTCTTTTGCTTTCCAATCACCTTTTCATATGGTTTGAT
The DNA here is from genome assembly GCF_002007445.2 of Ailuropoda melanoleuca. Lineage (NCBI taxonomy): Eukaryota > Metazoa > Chordata > Mammalia > Carnivora > Ursidae > Ailuropoda > Ailuropoda melanoleuca. The sequence continues at coordinate 92,633,588 of NC_048222.1, read as the reverse complement.
TGCTTTGGTTTCTATTCTGTGTGTGAGGATGAGTTTGTTTTGGGGTGTGGTGTGCACATGAAAGAGAGAGAGAGAATTTCTTATCGAGTCGCATAAAAAACCTATTGTGGCACTTAACCACTATTTTTAAAGGGTTAAGAAATGGAAAAAAAATCATCACATGACATCTCATCCCAGAATTTGGCAGATCTTATGCCTTGAACCTAATATACATGTAATGTAAAATTAATATATATACTATAAAATTAGATATTTATTTATTTATCTAATTTTAACTTTCACCATCCTCCCATCCCTGCCCCAAATCAGAAATCTAAAATGTATAAAAAGCTCAATGTTTTAAAAAGTTTTTAAAGGTAATTTTTTTACAAGGCAAACAGAAATGAGTTTACAAAAAACAAATTCCAGAATAGCAGAGTATAGAGTGTGTGCCCCTGCATGTGTGCATGCATGTGTGTGTGCATGCATGTGTTCTCAACTATACACGGAAAGGAAAAGGCTTCGAGTTTTTTCTAACGATATCTTGTCAAAGCCCAAACATTTGAAAAATAGAAGCATTTTAAAAAAATTCGACACCACACGTTTACCTATTGCCAGTAATAACACTTGTTAGCAACAGAGCAGATAATTTAAATGGTTGTGCTTGGTATTTTACTCTAGTTCAAGGCTCTATACAAAATTGATGGTACTTGGACATTTCGAAGGCCAAAAATTTTATATATATATATATATAATATGCCAAGGAAATTATACACACTTGTAGAGATTAAGATAAAAATCATAAAAAGAAAATTGTGTTTCCTACAATGGTGATACCCCCATCAATTTTTGATTCTAAAAGAAGTTCTCNTGAAGGCCAAAAATTTTATATATATATATATATATAATATGCCAAGGAAATTATACACACTTGTAGAGATTAAGATAAAAATCATAAAAAGAAAATTGTGTTTCCTACAATGGTGATACCCCCATCAATTTTTGATTCTAAAAGAAGTTCTCTCAGTAAAACAAAATATTATTCTTTGTCTTGACATACAACACTTACGGAAGTAGAAAGCAAAAGTCACAGTGAATAGACAGTCCAATTCATACTGACATGCAGATTAGGAAACAAAACTGGAGTCCGCAAGTCTTTTCCTGCTCCACCCTTAAACCTAAGAGACGGGAGGCCTCTGTGTTCAACCTCCTCCTTGAAAGTGGAAATTTTCAAACTCTAATTTGCATACAAATCACCTAGAGATTTTAAGAAAAAGTATACTTTTATTCAGTAGGTCCGGGTGGGGACCAGGTAAGGACAACACTCCAGAAGATAAGTCAAGCCACTGATACACACATTCCTCGCCCCAGGGGTAGCCTAGGTCATCTACCTGCCGCTGGTGAGGAGAGAGCTTGGGAATGTGGCTGGGCCGTCCACGCGTCCACAAGCAAGGCCCCCCACTGTACAGGACAGATACAAAGGAAGGAAGAAAAGAGACCACAGACCCCACTCTATTCTTGCCTCAGCTCCTACAAATGTCAGGAATGGGTAAACTTATAGTTAAGAAAATATTTTTATATTTAGAAGATTCATAGTCATTCCTTAAAAATCAAAATATTTTAGTATTGCAAGATTCCTGCAACTCTTAATAGTTTATGAATCCCCTATTCTCATTTGTAATTAGCATTCTCAATTCTCTTTCTCTACACCTTCTTACAAGGAAACAGTTTAGACAACTTGCTTTGTGAAAAGAAGGTTTAAAGTATGACAAAGCCCTTAGATATTTCAGGAAAATTTATTTGTTGAGAAACTGACCAATAACCCATGTTTTTGTTCTTGTTACCATAAGGAGTCTCCACATAAAACTTTTCGAACATGGTCAATTCAACAATCTTCTCACTGGAATGAAAGCTCTGGCTATTCTGGTCTCCAACTGAATTTACCTAGATTATCTACCTTTGACTGCTTAGAGGTATTTAGGAATGTTGCTTTCATTCTGGACCATAACATATGTTTTAAATTATAAACCGAAAGCTTAAAATATAGCTCTTATTTGTACATTTGAATCCAAAAAAAAAAAAAAAAGAACAGAATTTAGTCACTGTAGAAAGTCGTGAAGCCCCAAGGAAATCTTGCCTGTTCAAGGACGCTTCGCCTACCACCACCATGATCAAAAGTCCCCTGTGGAGATCAAAACCACACTAACATATTCTAGCATTACATACACACCCATAACTCGTCATCCTAAGACCGATACTGTTTTCCTTTGAGATTCATTAAGTACCTATTTCACTCCTATATTGTCTTGAAAATAAGAAAATATGTGTAGCTTGATCATTATAGAATTAATTTACAAGGTACCTTTCCAAAGATATTTTAAGAATCCACTCAACCTGAAAAAAATAATTGTTGTCTCATTTTGATGACTTAAAAATTGAGAAAAATAAAAGTTACATCACAGCAGTGGAATTTAGAATGAGATAGACCTGCTTTTTCCCAGCCCAGGACACTGTTTACCAGACTACCCAGTCTCATTGTTAGCAAAAAAACAATGATGATGACAATGTTTACTAGGTGCCTTCCATGTAAAAGGCAGGATGCTAAGCGCTTAAGGTGTATCATTGTGTTTAATCTTGAAACAACCCTATGAGATAGGTAATAATAACCTCGCTATTTTACAAGTGAGGACACTGATGCTTTAAATCTTAACCTTAGATCACTTAGCTAATAAGCCACAGAACCAAAGTTGAACTCTGTTTATAGGACTTGAAAACCTGTATACATAACCAGCATCTTTTCTTTCCAGATTACCTTGAAAAAGATACTTGCTTTAAAAAAAAAGAAGAAAGAAAATGCCTCTCTTTAGTCCTACAAAGGACTTTAATTGGCTTAAAATATGTAACAAGATGAAACTACATTTCCAATAAGTAAAGAAGGGAATCTAGCCAAAGAGTAAAGTAAGGGTGGGAAACAGAAATGGGTGGTGGGGTGGTGAGGAGAAGGCTGGCATACCATTTCAGAAAACAGTACAAACTGTGTTATATTAAACACTCCTTCATTCATGTCCTGTCTCTGCCATTTGGTGACTCTGTGACTTAGGGCAAATGACACAAATTCTCAAAGCTCCCATTTTTTCATCTGGGTACTGGGGATGGTAATAACACCTGCCTCATAGAGTTGATGTGAGAACTGAATGAAATAAAGCATATAAAACACAGAGGGGTACCTGTTACTGGAGTTTTCTCATTCGAAGTATTCATAATTAGGAATTTAGATTCAGCAGTGAGGGTCTTTGTAAAGCAAAGGAAAATATTTACTACAGAACCCAAACAATTTGTGTTCATATAAACCATCCGCATACTGGGTAAATGTCTTTCTTTTAAATATCCGACCATACAATACATCCAGTATAAATCAACTACCTACGAAAGATATAAACCTGATGTAAGGGAAGGGTAAAACCACTGGAATTGCTCAGGCAAAGCCATTGACAAATGAGCATTTGATTGAATTAGAGCTAGCAAATGAAAAAGGGGAGGCTACACGGGCATTTCAAAAGAGAATAAAATGAATACTCAAGAACCAAAAGACATTTCAGAAAATTGATTAAGCCTTGAATATTTTTTTGCAAATGATGCTCTTTCTAAAATTTCCTATAAAAATAACAGAGAAGGGTATTGTGTGGAGCTACAATACCAGTGTGTCAGAAGAGTAACGCCCCCAAATCAACATCTCATCCATTCTTTGTTCTAAAATTAGCTGGAATACAAATTGCATTTTATTAAATGAGATAATAAATTTATTTTTATAATTTTAAGTTTTATTTTTCAAGACAGAGGTCCATTCAAACTTTTTTTTAAAGTTTATCTTCTATTAAATTCTGCTCTGAGGGGCGCCTGGATGGCTCAGACAGTTAAGCGTCTGTCTTGGGCTCAGGTCATGGTCCCAGGGTCCTGGGATCGAGCCCCTCATCGGACTCCTTGCTCAGGGTGTAGTCTGCTTCTCCCTTTCTCTCTGCCCCCCCCACCATGCTCTGTCTCTGCTCTCTCATTCTCTCAAACAAATAAATAAAAATCTTTAAAAAAATTTTTTGCCCTGAAAGTAGATTCACTTTAAATGAACTTTTCCAGTACTCATTATTCTCCAATTAAAAAGAAGTTTCCTCTTACAGAGGTGTATGTTCAACAGTGTTAGCCACCGTCAGTTGTCAGCCAAGAAATTAGCAGGTTACATGCTGTCAAGTTGCCCACTTTCAGGGAGTGGGTCAGAATTTGGGTCCTATACTTTCTATAAAGCCAACACAGAAGAGAAAACTGACACAAACTGACAATGTCAATGTTTACCTGAGCTCTGTGTTTCTGGAAAACAGCTCTAGTTAAGAAATTCCTCCAGCTCTTGTTTTCCAAAATTCCCTGACTCTTGTGTTGTGGGAAATGGCTTTCCACAAAGAACCGCCTTTTCCCCTTATGACGTTAATAAGACTGTCCACCCTTTCTCATGACTTCATAAGACTCTCCAGGACTCCTCTCTGTTTACCTGTGACAGAGCCAAACACAGACCTTTCCTCTTTTGCCTGAAGCTGCTGACAAGGACAGACATAGACGCTCCAACTCTCTGTTTTTGTCTCACGAACAATTAGCTGAGATTAGCACTGTTTGCCTTCCCGAAACTAGCTAGTCATAGGGATCCACATATCCTGCACAGCTAAATGACAGACTTGCTCTGATTACAAAACAGATTCAACTGTAAAGCCCTCGCTTGTGACTTTTCTACTCTTACCTCTCGTTGTCTAAGGTAAAACCACCTTGTTAAGAACGTCAACTTCAGATCTGGGGTCTTCTCCCTATTTCCAGAGCCTGAATAACATCTAGATCTTTACTTTTTTGAGTTCAGTCTTTAAGAAAAGCCCCCATGTCTTTGGGGGCATTGCATTTCTGACGCACTGGTATCATAGCTCCATACAATACTCTTCTCTGTCATTTTCATAGGCCAATTGGATTCATAGGATAATCTGATATGCATAGGATAAAAATAAATAATACAGGAGAAATACAACTATTTCTGGGATGGAGAAAGAGCAAAAAGAAATTGTGGTCGCTAGTAAGAATCTCATGGGGTCTCTAGCTCCGTGGTTTTGAACTTTTTTTACTTAAATCCACTTCTAGATCTGTTCCTACCCAGACGCACACACTCGTCCACATACGTACGACTGAAATGAGAGTTTCATAAGATAATACTTCACCTCACCCCAGGCGACAAACTTTAATACTTTGTGTTCTGTTCTCTTTGTCGTCGACGTCTTTTTTTTTTTTTAATACTGATGACGGTCCTCCTAATAGACTACATGACCCATTAAATTTCATTAGGTTCCAATCATTTCTAAACTCTAAATTCAGGCAATAGCAGCAAATACAGCTGGGAAGACAATTTTCACAAACTACATGTTAATCCCCCAGGCAGAAACCTTCACTCATTTACCATTGTCTAGAAAATAAAGTAAAAATTCCCAAAGCTCTTGGGATACATCCGAGTGGGATATTTCCACTTACCTATTAATAATGCCCTCCTCTTCTACCTAAATCTTATTTATTCTTTAAGGCCAAATTCATCTCCTCTCTTCTGTAATCACTCTAACCCAAAATGAGTTCCTTAGGCATCTCTGTTATATATCACTAATTTGGCACTTACCTGTATCACCTTGTATTATTAATTATTTTTGTTTGTATAGGAAGTGCAACCACAAAATAATGAGACAGAGCTCCATAAGTTGCTACTGGAATCGACAGGCCATTCAACACATATACTTTTATTTCATATTGTCTATAAGAAGACACTGTGCTAGGCACAGGGTGAGAACAACAAATTACCCAATTACTAGTCTTACCCTTAAACTCCAGAGTTTTGTAGGAGAGATGAAGTAGGTAGATAAGAGTACAAAATAATTTTGTTCACGTCAAAATAAAATTCTTCATCTCAATATGAAGGCTTTCCTTGAAACGCCAAAAAAAATAAAAAAGTAAGACAGTAAACCACCAAAATAAGTGTTTTAAAGAAAATGAGAAAGGTCACTCTGTGTGTCCCCTGGAATGTAAACTCCGTAACACAGAGATTTGCTCTTAGTCACTGCTCCATCCCAGCACTTACAACACGGCCTGGGACAGAGGAGGCTCTCAGTAACTCATTGCTGAATGAGGTAATAAATAACACCTGCATCTCGGGGCATCTGGGTGGCTCAGTCCGTTACGTATCTGCCTTCGGCTCAGGTCGTGATGTCGGGGTCCTGGGATTGAGCCCCGCATCGGGCTCCCTGCTCAGTGGGGAGTCTTCTTGTCTCTCTGCCCCCCACCCCCACTCAGGCTCTCTCTCTCTCTCTCAAATAAATAAATTTTTAATAATAATTATAATAACAATACCTGCAGCTCATTTAGACAAGCTCAACATGAGTTCCAAATATGATTCGCAGAGGACATTGTCTTCTCACTCATTCTATAACCCCTTCTACTGCTACTACTACTAATGGCTCAAACTGTTTTATGTATACTCGTCATTGATCCTCACATTAAACTTATGAGGCAGACGCTTCTACTATATTGTATCTAAACTCCTCAAAGACTGCCCACTGGAATCCTGTCTATAAAATCCAATGAACTTGTAAATGAGCAGAATGGTCATGACGTGTGCAAAGTTAATACCTGAACTATTTATACACCTCCTTCTGGACACCCAGTGACAGGCAGCATGAACTACATCGGAATAACACAACTCACTGCAGAGAGGCTCTTCATGACAGTACTCAAGGCATACCTGATCACACTTTATGATAGTCAGGCTTGATAGCCATGAATTGAAACCCAGTTTTAACCTCAAATAAAACCTAGCAAGCATCAGTCTGGCTGCTGGACAGAGGAAGTCATGCGATATGTGCCGCAGTCGTATAGAAATGCTTTTGCGGATTTCCTTTTTTCGATCATCCAGACCACTGCCTCCTTTTATGTCCTTGAATTATGAAGAATTGTTTTCCATCCATGGCATTGTTCTTCAGCTTTTAAGCTGGACACTGTGAAGCCACAGTTACAGTTTAGTGTCAGGGCTCTTTCTATCATTAGACACGAGCACATTGTGATGCAGCCTGGCTGTTTCCTGCCTGAATGACCTTGTTGCCCACCTGCTCACCCGGCCCTGGCTTTGAAAGCTCTCTGGTCTAATGACCCGTAGGAAGTGATAAAATGGAAGTGACCCATCAGGGAATTATAAGGATATTCTGGGTAGGTAATGATCCTTCACCAAAGGTGTGTCCAGCCTGCTGACAAACAGTAGCCTTTCCGACATCCCTGTGCCAGACGTCACCTTCCAGAACGGCGGGGGACTGCTGTGGAGCAGCCCTGGTGACTCTGGGCATGGTCCACCGAGCTTGAGGGAGAGAAATGAGGCTCGAGGCTGATAAACCCCACCCTGATGAAGATAAATTTCAAATTATCTTGGAACTCCTTAGCTTCAGTAACTTTTTATCCATTGAGAGTTTGTTTAGATGTTTCAGCTAACGCTAGCCAATTATGTGACCAAAAAGCCCTGCTCTCCTTTCCACCCTTCCTACCTGAAGAGACCAGGAGAAAATAACGGTTAGAATATTTGCATTACAAGTTGGTACAGCCACTCTGGAAAACAGCAGAGGTCCCTTAAAAAGTTAAAAATTGAGCTAACCTATGATCCAGCCATTGCACTACTGGGTGTTTACCCCAAAGATACAGACGTAGTGAAGAGAAGGGCCATATGCACCCCAATGTTCATAGCAGCACTGTCCACAATAGCTGAACTGTGGAAGGAGCCAAGATGCCCTTCAACAGATGACTGGATTAAGAAGGTGTGGTCCATATATACAATGGAATATTACTCAGCCATCAAAAAGAACGATTTCTCAACATTTGCTGCAGCATGGACGGGACTGGAGGAGATAATGCTAAGTGAAATAAGTCAAACAGACAAAGACAATTATCATATGGTTTCTCACATCTATGGAACATAAGAAGTAGGAAGATCGGTAGGAGAAGAAAGGGATAAAGAAAGGGGGGTAATCAGAAGGGGGAATGAAGCATGAGAGACTATGGACTCTGAGAAACAAACTGAGGGCTTCGGGGTGGGGGAATGGGATAGGCTGGTGATGGGTATTAAGGAAGGCATGTATTGCATGGTGCACTGGGTGTTATAAGCAACTAACAAATCATGGAACTTTACATCAAAAAATAGGGATGTACTATATGCTGACTAACATAATATAATAAAAAAATATTATTTAAAAAAAAAAGGATATTTTCATTAGCATCAGGTAGAAATGGCTCGAATCCTGTCCCTAGTACTTACTTGCAATGTGACTCAAGCAACTTGTATAAATGCTCCGAGGCTCACGTCATTTATATATTACTAATTACCCACGCAAGGCTGTTGTGAAAATTGAAACATGGTAATATATTTAAAACAAACAGAAACTGTTTAAGAATTAATAGATGCTGCTTTCATTATTTTACTGTTTTTGTTGGTGTTGTCCATGCTGTTCTTTGATTTTTGTGTATGACCTGCTATTTGTCAGATGGTATTGTTCATGACTGTAACTCTAACAGCCCACTGTAGTTAGGATGTCTTCTAGGTTGATCCATTTGCTGTTGTTAATGGAATACTCTTGGCATTTCTCCTATGCATACTGTTAATTTGCTCCAAAGCAGCAAGTTATACAGGCATAAATCTCACTTCTATATTAGCTTACAAGCTCGTTCTGGTTTTGTTTTCATTTGTGGCTTGTTGTTTGGTTTTTGGTTTAGGCTTTCATTTTCTTGGTGATGCTGGGTGCCAGTTAATAGTAAGAAGTGTTTGTTGGGGTACCTGGCTGGCTCAGTTGAAAGAGCATGCAACTCTTGATCTCAGGGTCATGAGTTCAAGCCCCACATTCCAGTGTGGAGATTACTTAAATTAAAACATTTTAAAAACTTAAATAAAAAAGAAGAAGCATCTCTTGAGTACGTGCTACTCAACTCTGTAGCAGACATTACAGTCCTTCAAAAGTAGAAAAGACACCTCCTTTGTTCCGGAAAGATCTTCTGGCTGGCAAAAATTTGTTGCAGGCACCAGTTTGAATTCTGGAATTTGGGTGGCTGTGTCCTTAAAGGAACATTGAACAAATACAAAACAGTGTCAACCAATAAAAACTGTTACAACACAGCCAGGGCTCTAGCCCAATCATCTCTTATGAGACCAGTAAAAGCCTCCATAGTTAATTCACTCAACAGCTCGTCTCCATGTATGTAACTGTTGACTGTAACTGCTTCACTGCCCTGACCGCAGTCTTTGAAATATTCATGAGGCAAAATTCTGGCCCATTCCAGTAAACACATAATATTTCGGTACTGATCTGATATTAAGGAATTCCTCTTACCTCTTACAAAGGAAGGTTTCATCCCACTTCAACCAAATCACACCATCTCGCAGACAGCACCGTGTGCACTCAGCAGTAACACAAGCGAAGTTTTATATAGTGAGCAGAATTTGGCAGGAAAGCTCTGCAGGGTTGGCTAGGGCACACCTGTCAGCCATTGCTAACTTAGATTGTGACAGGCACGCCTGGGTGGCTCAGTCGGTTAAGCAGCTGCCTTCGGCTCAGGTTATGATCCCAGGGTCCTGGGATCCAGCCCCACATAGAGCTTCCTGCTTTGCTGAGAGCCTGCTTCTCCGTCTCCCTTTGCTTGCTTCTGCCCTGTTTGTGCTCTCTCTCTCTCTCTGTCAAATAAATCAATAAAATCTTAGGAAAAAAAAACTTAGAATGTGACGACTCATAAACAAGGAATAACTAAAGAAATCTAACAATGTACTTACATCCACCTTTGTTTCTAGTGTATTGAGATGGACACCATAATAATTCAATACATGCTTACTTTAAAAAAATAACTAGCATATTGATAGCATCAAAAAATTGTAGCTGAATTAGCCTATGCAGACTTTTTTGGGAAGAGGTGGATTTTTAGAAATTTATATAGAGAGATAAGGAACATGTTTCAGTACAGGATTTGTAAAGGCGAAAAGATAAAATAAGAAAGTCACATGTAGAGAACAAGCCACCTTTGCCAGAGCAGGGAAGCTACACTAGAAACAAATCTGAAACTTCCCTGAAGCCAGAGGTAATATTATGAAGACAACTTCGGTTTTAGCGCTACTCGGTGAGCTCCACACTTCCGCCACGTGGCATGAGATGGAAGTGAGGAGGGCAAAAACAGGAAGCTGTTGAATGATTTTAATCAGAGAAGAGAAATCAAATTGGATGTTCCCTGAAGCACTGTTTACAGTAGGAAAAAAATGGAAACAAGCTCTTTATTGATCAATATGGAAATGAGATAAACTGTGACAGATGCACACAGTAGAATACTATGCAGTCACTAAAAGAACTCGACCCATACTGTCATTAAACTATCCAAGACACAGTAAGTGGAAAAATATATTGCTGAACTGTATTATGATCTGATTTGTGGTTTTGGGCTTGCATATATATTTATGCGTGTGTGTGTGTTTATAGACATACATATACACATTATACACACACACACACACATAGATCAACCAATCTATTGATCATATCTAGAAGGACAATAACACAGAGAAACTGGCAAAAGTGAGTAACTCTGGAGAGAAGCACTGGGAGAGGGGATTTCATGCCCTTCCGAACTGATGAACTATTTTACCAGCAACCTATTATAAATTCCTTCCGCAGTTAAATAATCATACATCTATAGCTGTTTACAGCTTACAAAGTACTTTCACATTTTTCATGGGACTCTCATAAGCCTATGATGTTGGTTGGGGAGGTAGGAAGATCCCTGTGTCCTTTCTGATCTAGGTATGTGACCTTCTGAAGTTACACAGCCAGCCAGTGACGGAACCATATATCCTGACGCAAGTGCAGTGCCCTCCAAACTCCGTAAATAAGCAAAACTGGAGGAACTCTCCACATACAAAAAACTCTAGTGAGCTGCTAAGCATCCAAATAGTCCATTACATATTCTCCCTGGGTTTCCATCATCCTCAGAGGGTCCTCTCACTGTGATTGACTAGACTCTCTCCCCCCTGCTGTAGCACCCCTTTTCTTTCTGAATAGACAACATTTCCATTTAGTCATCAAATACTGTTGAGCATTTGCTATATTTGAGACATTGACAACACAGTAATGAACATGTCATTCAATCATGTATTTGATAAATATCAATCAAATCTTAGCATGCATTCACTGTGGTAGCTGTTGACTATTTTGATAAATAAAATTTCCCTCATAAAGCTTACATACATAATGTTGGGGAAATTGAATATCTAGCCACATAACTATTTTCTTGCAGCTGTGATAAGTGTTAGGAAGAAATATAAAGTGCCAAGAGATATACAATATGAGAATCAGACCACACGTAAGAGACCAAGAAGAACTTCTCTGAGAAATGACATTTAAGCTGAGCATTGAAGGAGATGAGGGTAAGGCAATGGGGGAAGGAGAAAGAAAGAGAGCCGGTGTTCCATCTGTAGAAGACCAAGTGGGCAGGCCATTCGACGGCCTGATGAACCAACATGATGCCACATACGGTTTGGTCACAGAGGGTCAGGCAGAGTGGCTGCGATGAGGTAAGTCAGTGGGCTGGAAGCCAAGGTCAGGATTTCTGATTTTATCCATGAGCAAAAGGACAGCACAATTAAGTACATATTTTTAAAAGATCATTCAGACTAGACTGGAAAGATAATGCTGGACAGGGCAGGAAGATAAGCAAGAAGATGACATAGAGGCCGGCCAGGCAAGAAGTTGCCTCAATGAGGGAGAGACAATGAACGTGTCTCCACTCGGCACCACTGAAATTTTGAAAGACATTTCATTAAAAAATAAAAATTAAAAAAAAGATTTCAAAAACCATGAAATCAGATGGGCATAAAGTGAGTAGCATTCTGACCTTAGAACAAATTTCTCTGCTCCATAAGTCTTATGGGTCTGCCAATCATGAAAGTTTGATTTAATGTTAACGGTTCATGAAAGAAATCACCATCGCAGTGATTCCATGTTAATCAGACAGCACCAAACACATTTGTCATTTAAGGAAATTCCTACTTTTTCTAGATCAGTCTCACAAATCAGAGCCAACAAGTAGCCATAAGATATAAACCATACAGCAGTCAGGAGTAATGATGCAAAACCAATGGAAGGAGGGTGTAGATTTTATGCATGTAAATGAAGGGAAGGATTTTTTTTCTGCAGTAACAATACACCTTTGTCCGAACAACAGTAACAACAAATAAACCCCAAACAAAAAAATAAATACATGCCTCCAATAATACTGAATTAATTCAATAGTACCAGCACAACTGAGGGAGTTATAGTTGATGACTTGACAGAAGACTATTTTCTTTTGAACACAATTTGAGTTGTCTACAAAATAACGCATTTTCAAGAGTTGACAGTGTCCATAGAGCAAATAATAATAATATTTTGAGTGTTCAGTGCATGCCAAGCATATTTACTCCTCATTTGATCCTTGTCACCACATTATAAAGTAGGGATGTATTATTATCTGTACTTGACAGATGAGGAAAAGAAAGCTCCCAGAAGCCATGTGCACAAGGTCCTAGCTAGGAAGAAGAAGGTCGAGGTCTGAGTGCGTGATCATGATTCATGTTCTTAATCAGCACATCTGAGTCACATGCAAGTTTGGAAAGCAGAATTGATTCAGAAGTAGCTGTGTGACTGAGCTGCAAATTAACCCTCACATCTACATTTCAAGTGTCCTTGAGCAAAAATAATCTACCATTGTTTACTATGGTCGTGAACTTTTTGTGAAAAAAAAAGTGACCTCCTACCCTGAGGAAAATGTAAAATAATATTGAGAAAGGAAGGAACAAATGTAAATCCAGAGCCTTGACTACATCATTTTCAAATGAGGGCATCATTAACTCCCTTAAAGTGGTGTTTGCAATTACCCGAGTTTGAACGTAGATTAGCTAAAATGAAACATAAAGTAAATGTCTTTTGATCCCAGATAAGTTCACATTGGGATATGTATAACTGAAACAGTGTGGTCTTTTAAAGCACGCAGATGAGGACTGTGTGTGTTCATTTCCAATTCTCAAATAATTAGAGTTGGGTTTGTATTTTGGTCACCCCAGGCTATTTCTGTACTGTGTGGGTGAACTACCCAGCATGCTGAACTAATACTTCACAACGTAGTGCTTTGGGTGCCAAAGGCCACAGGCACTGAGGTTTCCAGTTAAATTGTTGGGAATCAAATGCCAAAATGTCTGGATCCCAAATTGTATGCCTCTGCCTTCACTTCGTAAAAGTGAGGAAAGCCCGCCTTAGCAAAAAGACCAAATTGAGATTGCTGACCAGTTTGTAGGTACACTCTTATTACACATAGTTTCAAGATTAATTTTCTGCAATCTTTCTGTTCCCATTAGATGCCATGAACCTTCTGCCCTTATGAATCAAATTGTCCAAAGTTAGCAAGCCACGGCCATTAGTGGGACAGAGGTCCTCCTGTCTATTTCTCTCACCTGGAAGACTTGAACGTGACTGGAATGATACAAGGTCACAGTTGGTTCTTTCTGATGGCAAGGTTCAAGTTTGTTGTAAATGAAATCATACCATCCTCTCAGCATCAATTCTCCTGACACACTTAATCTAGGGAAATAGGGGGATCAATAAGGTTATATTTAAAAGAAGGAAAAGATGCAAGAAACCATTTAATAAGGGTTGCTAGAGGTGGGAATACAGCAAATTGTGAGAGTAGGTAACTAGTTCCTTATGTGAATCTCAGAAGTGATTTCAGCAGCCAGCCAGTAAAGGAAAATGTTTTACAAACACTTGAATCTAAGAAAAAATAATTTTACATTGTTGTGTTTAAGAGCTGCCCCTGTGTTGGGGCACCTGGTTAGTGCAGTCGTTAAGCGTCTGCCTTCTGCTCAGGGCGTGATCCCGGCGTTCCGGGATCAAGTCCCACATCGGGCTCCTCCACTGGGAGCTTGCTTCTTCCTCTCCCACTCCCCTGCTGTGTTCCCTCTCTCGCTGGCTGTCTCTCTGTCACATAAATAAATAAAAAATCTAAAAAAAAAAAAAAAAAAAAAACAGCTGCCCCTGTGGAATTCACTTCATGCCAATGAGAACATCAAGGTTTTGTCCCTTTCCCCAGTGAACTATGAGAAGAGCATGCAACTCTTACAGATAGTCCTTTAATTATATTTAAAATGGGGATGGCTTCTCCTCCTCCTTCACCTTTTCTCCACGTCCATGTAGCCTGGGCCAGGCATGTGCAGAAGATCTTTGTAGATCAGTGAATCCTAACACTGGTAAGCTGGGTTCTCTTAAGATAGAAACTATAAAAGGATCAGTAGCTCTATACTGAGGAAGAACAGAATGAAAGTCTACAAAGACATTCATAACTTTGTGCCAATTATTACATACTTTATTTATGTAATACATTTTTTTTGAAATCTCAGAAAATGTGCATTAAATTCTAAAATTCTAAAAATTAACCAAAATGGGCATACCTAAAACTGCAATGAGCTACTACCACATATTCATTAGAATGACTAAATTTAAAAAAAAAAAGCAATACCCAATACCCAGTGCTGCCAAAGACACAGAGCAACTGGAACTCTCATATGTTGCTGGTGGCAAAGCAAAGAGTACAGCCCCTCTGAGAAACAGTTTGGATTTTTTATAAAGTTAAACATACACTCACCATATGATCAGGCAATCCTCCTCTCAGTACTGTGTTCACTGAAAACCTTTCAGAAGTGCCAAAGACTAAGAACAACCTAAATGTCCTTTAGTGGGTAAATGGATAAAGACTACGATGCATCCATACAACAGGCTATAAAAAGATCAATCTATGCAACAACGTGAAGGAATCTCAAATGCATTCTGCTAAGTTAGGGTTTCCCCACCTTAGCGCCATTGACGTTTTAGGCCAGATAATTCTTTGTTCTGGGAGGCTGCCCTGTGCATTATAGGGTATTTAACAGCTTTCCTGGCACTCCCCCAGTGCTCCCAGTTCTGACAACCAAATATGTCTCCAGATACGTCAGATGTCCTCCGTGGGGGCCAAGGATGCTCTCAGCTGAGAACTACTGTGCGAAGTGAAAGAAGCCAAACTCAAAAGGTTGCCTACCGTAGGATTCCATGTGTTTGACATTCTAGAAAATACAAAACTATGGGGACAGAAAACAATAGTTGTTGCTACCTGGAAGGATAGGAGGAAGATTTGACTACAAGAAATAGTACAAGGGAAATTGAATAAAGGGTCTTGTTCTGTATCCTGATTATGGTGATGCTTTCATCTTGGCAAAATTCATGGAACTCTCCACTAAAAAAAGTGAGTTGTACTTTTTGTAAATTAAAAAATAAAATTTAAAAAGCACACAAAACACTACTTTATCTCTAAAGCAATATAAATACTTTAGTTGAAATACGTAAATTTAAAAAGAATAATATTTAATGCAGCATTAAATGACAGAGCAGCATTAAATGTCATTTTCATGTCAAATATTGAAGAATGTAATATACAAAGGACAATAAAGCATATAAATAGTTCTGCAAAGTTTTAAAGTTCTTTATCTATGAATAAGTGTGTCTATCTGTACATAAAGGATAATATTAAAAGAACTGTAAGAGTTTCTTTACAGTAGTCATCCCAATAAAATGAATGTATTGGATATCTTAAATTCATTTCTGAATGCAAAGTTGTCTGCCAATATAGAAAAAGTGTATTCTTCAGATATTTGTATAAAAAGTTATAATTTTATCTTGCTGAAGTAAAATAATTTTTTCACCTAAACAGACATTTTTACTTCATTTATATACACTTCTTTATAGTTAGTTGTACAGAAAAACCTCAGAAAATGTAAAATACAGAAGCCATTTGTTTTATGACATAAATTTTTTTTTAGATTAACCATCAGAGCATTGCTTTAGTAACTTGGAAATGACAAGGATTCCAGGCATGATTTCCTCTCACCAGGGCATAATAAATCCTGCTGCTCACACACCATCTGCTGAAAAGCAAAGGATGGTGGACCTAAAAATAAAAATTAGAAGGAGCATAGCAGTAACTATGAAGAAAGAAAGTTGGAAGCAGAGGCTCAGCTGGGAGATGAGACTAACGGTGTGGGAGCTGTGAGGGGACATGAGGACTTTCTGACCACTCCCCAGGCAGATGTAAAATATATGATTTGACTACAAAAGACATTCCAACCTTGACTTCCAAGACTGTCCTTAAGCTATAGACTAATGACTGCAGCGTAGCTACCTTCTTGATTTGAACTCTGAAGCAAACAACCGTTTAATATGTGGCTGGTAAATGTAATCGCTAATGCCATTGGTTCTTGATATTAGAAAATGCCACAGGGGCGCCTGGCTGGCTCAGTCAGAGGAGCGTGCAACTCTTGATCTCGGGGTTGTGAGTTTTAACCCCACATCGGGTAGAGAAAGTACTTAAGAATTAAAAAAAAATTCTTAAAAAAAAAAAAAGAAAAGAAAATGCCTCATATCCAGATGAAGATTTTTTTTTAATGCAGAGAAGGCCATTTGATGGGTATAAGAAATCTTTTAAAAGATGGCAAAATCGGGGCACCTGGGTGGCTCAGTTCGTTGAGTGTCTACCTTCAGCTCAGATCATGATCCCAGGGTCCTAGGATCGAGCCCCATGTCTGGCTCCCTGCTCAGTGGGGAGCCTGCTTCTCCCTCTCCCTCTGCTCCTCCCCCTGCTTGTGCTCTCTTTCTCTGTCAAATAAATAAATAAAACCTTTAAAAAAAAAAAAGATGGCAAAATAACCCACAAACAGGTAGAATTAGATACTACATAATGAATTTCATATGAATGGAAATCCAGCAGTAAACCAGTAAATTCAAGAATATGGTTTGTTGACTCCTATTTAATAGACTACAAAAGATCTTGGAAGAAATAAAACCCATAGTTTACTTCCTCGGGTGTTGAGATGCAAATAAGAGAAAGCTAGTTTGGGAACCCTATATCCTATTTGCACACCTGGGAATCTTAACAAGAATCAATATGAAACCATCTCAAAGGAATGTGCCATAGTTGGGTTCATTCCACTAATTATATAGAGTGCCAGGGGTACTTCTGGGATTCTGTGTCTTTGGACAAAAAAAGCTTTGCTTTTAAGCTGCTGTTCCGGGTTCCCAACTCCCTCTCCCACCACATGGCAGGGGAAGGTCTTTTTTTTTTTTTTTTTTTTTAAATTCCCGTANTTTTTTTTTTTTTTTGTTAATTCCCTGAAAAGTTCAAACAATCTTGAAAGATTTACTAAAGGAAGAAGAAAGATTCCTTCAAGACAAAAACATTAAAAAATCACTCTAAAAAGGTTCTCTTTAGCTGTTTTTGTTGGTTTATACTGCTTTATTTCTCAAAAACTTTATTAACTCTGAAATTCAAGGTCAGTCATCAAACGTCTCTAAGCCTCAATCTCTGAATCTGTAAAATGCAGATAATACCACCTACCCTGCCTGGTGGGAGGATTCAGTGAAATGACACATTCAAGTAAACCCTGGAAACTACAAAATACTAATCATATTCAAGGAATTATTTATATAGGCAATAAATATTTTGTTTATTAATTAGATAGATTCTTGAGATAGAGATCCAACTTTAAAATATGCAATGTATATTTTTCATAAGCTTTTTTTTTTAAAGATTATTTATTTATCTATTTATTTGACAGAGACAGCCAGCGAGAGAGGGAACACAAGCAGGGGGAGTGGGAGAGGAAGAAGCAGGCTTCCAGCGGAGAAGCCTGATGTGGGCTCTATCCCAGAACGCTGGGATCACACCCTGAGCTGAAGGCAGACGCTTAACGACTACACCACCCAGGTGCCCCTTTACATAAGCTTGTTATATATGTCTCTTTAACGAATGGAAACCTATGTTTCAAGAATTATAAAATCAGGTCACCTGGGTGGCCCAGTCGGTTAAGCATCTGACTTCAGCTCAGGTCACGATCCCAGGGTCCTGGGACAGAGCCCCACATCAGACTCCCTGCTCAGCCAGGGAGTTTGCTTCTCCCTCTACCCCACCCCCACAAGCATGCTTGTGCACGCTCTCTCTCTCTCAAATAAATTTTTAAAAATCTTTTAAAAAACGGTAAGATCAGCCACTTTCTTACCGTGGTAGAAGCAGAGTATCATTTGGAATAGATTGTCAAATGTCATGGCTATAGATGGCACGGATCCTCTCAGTTCCCTAAATCCAATCCCAAACTTCAGTTTGTAGATAGTAAAAATTTTGTAGCACGAGGCATAGTAGTTATCCCTAAAGACCACATAAGCTATGGCTTTCCCATCTGAGATGGTCAAGAGACCAAGTATTTTTTTAAAAGTTATGTAGGTACAATAAACCAGTATCAAATTTACATCTAAAAATTGTACCCTAAGGAAAATCAAACTTTACAGATTTGAGGAAAGTAGAAGAATTTATTTTTACTTTTATGACACAATTTCCCAGGAACTCAATCCTAGTTGAAGGATTTTGCTAAACTATTTACCCAGTAAACCAACCACCCACCAGCAGTGACAGCCTTTGTGGTTCCAGTTTTAAGTCGTGGCTTATATGTAGATTGTCCTAAGAGATATTGCAAATGCCATTCAAGAGCTGCCTGGTGAAAGGGTGCATCAATGACATCTTTCTGGAAACCCTGATAACTACATATTTTTATGGGTAGTTAACATTCTGCCACTCAGTGGTCAGAATTATTGCCAGAAACCCTAGGATTTAGAAATACAAAGACAGAAGGGTGGGGGGAGAGGGAAAAAGATGAGTATTTGCTCACTTGAATATGTATTTTATTTTTTCAAGTTTTTATTTTAATTTTGAACATGTATTTTAGCTTATATGTATATTTCCTTCTAGAATTCTAGGGCCTTATTCTGGCATTCTTGGGCCAAAGACTGATTATCTGGAAAACGGACTCACCCTTTAGCTACTGAAGTTTTTCTTCCTTTGTGCCTAAATGCTAGTGGCAAGATTCTCTAGGTAGAACGCCCAAACCAGTAAACCTGGATTGAATTTTGCCCAAAGTGCTTTGTCACTACCTTGTTGGAATACTCTGGCGCTCTAGGTTCCGTCTAGAGGCTTAGAGCCTGCTTGACTGCACCCAGATGTAAAGTGTAAATGGGTATGTATAGGATGCAAAGATTTTTGTGAAAAAAATTGTTGAACCTTAGATTAGCACCCATAAACCATAGGAATCATAGCTCAAACTTTGTTCTTGGAATCTCTAGTGAAACCATGAGGTTACAATCAACACCAATAATTCTTTGCAGAAACTAAAGAACATTTTCCAGAAATGCTTGAGGACAGAAAATTAAGGGAAAGAAGAGTGACATTAAATCCTACCCTCAGGGTTAGATGGTTATATTTTAATAATTTTCAGTGTTTTTTGTTTACATCTCAGAATTTTCATTAAGTAATTCTTAAAATTACTTTTAAAAAATAGGAGAGTGGTACTTGTGGTAAATTGAAATTAATGTTGCTATTCCCTAGACAATACCAGGAAGGGGGGAGTTGCTAAATGGCGTGCTAAGATTTTTATAACTACTATGAGTTGTTTAGAGAAAGAAATGCATATTTTCACAGGATAAACATAGCTTTTCTCTGGTACTTTAATCTCTCCCTCTCTCCTTCCTTCCTCTTTTGTTTCCCTTTCTCTATACCTTTCTTTTTGTTTCAAGTTAAAAATAAACATTTGGGCCTTTTTTTTTTTTTTTTTTTTTTTTACAAAGCTAAAACTAGTGATAAAATCAGGGTAAGCCTTAATGTTCTCTGTGCTCTTTCTTCTCTGACAATTGAATCTCAAATACCATGAACTCACTTTACTTGGATAATGGCAATTCTACATTTCTTAATCCTGACCTCCAAATCCCGCCCTCTTTAGAAAACGCACTTTATATAAACATATGCACACCATCAACTGCCCAAGGATATAGGTCTGTTTTGTATCCTGTTCTGTTCTAGTCTCTTTAGTGCTTTAAGAAGGCAACCATTTAAGAGAAAGTCTTTGAATAGAACCTCAAGTTCTCATTTAGACACATACATGTGCTTTTCACGTCTATGACAATGTATGTGGTACATATGTGCCAGCTTGGGGCATGTGTTGTTGTCAATTTTTCAGGGCTGTAATTCCATTCCCAGTCTAGGCTCATTGCTCAGCTGTCTAACTCAGTCCTTTTCAAACACTCTCCCTACCATCGTCACTCTTGTATTATTAGGAAGACTTTCATTTGCACAAATGTTTTTCAGGTGTCTCTCCAAACCTTTTCTTTTCTTGGGAAGTAATAGATAGTGATAGATATTAACTAGAGTTATGACAAATCATTTCACAATATATACATATAGCAAACCATCACATTGTACATCTAAAACTAATATGTTTTATGTCAATTATATCTCACTTTAAAAAACTGAAAAAAAGAAAAAACAATTTGAAAGCTGAGTATAATTGCTTTCTGTAGTTAGGTTCATTAGAGCTAATTCTTCTGATAAATAATGATCTTTACAAAGATAAATGGTATCTTCACTAAATATCTTATATACACTCTTTGTTTTTCCATGTTGCAAATCCATGGAAAATATTAGAATTTCCATTTTATAAAAGAAGAAACAGAGTCTCAGAAATTAGTGCCCTAGCCATAGTACTCATAGTACATAGTACATAGTACTCATAGTACATAGTACATAGTACTCTTAGATGAAAAACATTTCAAGTCAACTACCTTCTAGTGTCCAGTCCTAATCTATAAAATTCATTTTCTCCCCATTTTTTAAAAAGATTTTATTTATTTATTTGACAGAGAGAACACAAGCAGGGGGAGTGGGAAAGGAAGAAGCAAGCTCTCTTAGTGGAGGAGCCCGATGTGGGGCTCGAACCCAGAACCCTGGGATCATGCCCTGAGCTGAAGGCAGATGCCCAACCACTGCGCTACCCAGGTGCCCCCATTTTCTCCCCATTTTTAAGGCTGTTTCTTGAGCTCATTTAAAGAAACTTATCCAATATTTTATATGTCGCTTTCAGAAATTTCAAATAATTTCACAGAGCATTCTATGGAATCCTTATCTACTATTTCAGGCATAAAATCCATCAGTTCAGAAAGTAAAATGCATTTGATTTTATGTCTTACCAGAAAATTTGGAGAGTTCTGTGACATAAATGCAACTTGAGAGTTAGGGAGCAATTGAAACAAAGCACTTATCTCTGTGTGATGCTGATGTTCTCACTTTAAAAGTTCTATGTGATCTGGGGGTAAAAAAACTCAAAAGGGACCATTTCTGTAACTTTTTTTCCTTATACACAACAAGAATTCAAGAATAATCTAATTATCGTAAGGAGTTTTTCAATCAGCTTCAGTGCTAGTCTCTGAATGTTTGCGGATTCCAAGGATCTGCAAATAATTAGCTGACAGCCCTGGAATGCAGACATAGATTTGTCAACAGCATCACTGTTGAGGGTGTTGAAGGAGAATCAAAGATAACAAAGGCATAAATGAGTTCAGTCAGGTGAAGACCTGGAGTCTCTCCCTTATCTATACTGACATTCTAGATGTAATATCAAAAATTTGGTCAAATGTCTACATGGAACGGATGAAGGAATAAATAATGTGATACTTACATGAAAGTCATGTAGTCATTCACCATGAACTGTTAAAATAATCATGTCTACCAAAATATTTGCCAACTCTAAGAGAACCTGCACTATGAAGAGGCATGATATTCTCAAGGTATAATTGTTAGTTATTGAACCTTTCAAGTTTTACTCCTACCTACATCTAGGACTTATATCTAGAAAAGAATGAAAGCAAATCACTCTGACCTCATAGTAATTACCAGAAACGTAAGAGTGTAGCTAAATCTGTATTAATCTGATGCTTCTTCATCAATGTGTTTGCATCACCACGGAGCATTTCTGCAACGCAGAGAAAAGCGGGTGGAAAGGTGGTTCTTATTCTTGAAAAAAAGTTTTCTTTAATCTTTTATCCTTCTCTTGACAAAAACTGGGGTTAATGTTTCCCTCTCTCAGATTCCCTATTCTCTGACACCTTTTAGTTATTTTCATGGTATGTCAACCCAGTCTAACACTTTTATGCAGGAGTTCCTTAAAAAGGAGGGCAGGATTAGAAACCCAGCTTTGCGGAGAGGACTCTCTTGAAAGACCCTTTTACTCATCTGGGACCACTCGAAGCTTCCCTTTCTTTAGGTGATGCCTACTTTTCTCTCACAATAAATAAAAGATAATCAGATAAGCAATGAAAGCATGGTCTTTGGCAAGCTGCCACAGCATCAGGATTCTTCTAGGCTTCTTTTGCTTACTTTTAAAAACGTACATGAAATGCTGTGATGACTAAAACACCTAATCAGGAAATTTGAAGAACTTATAAGCTAAACAATTTCTTTACGGTATCTTTACAGTATCACTCACTTGAATGATACTGTATTTAAAAGAGTTTTTTAAATGGGGGCGACTGGGTGGCTCAGTCAGTTAGGTGTCGGACTCTTGATATCTGCTCAAGTCTTGATCTCAGGGTTGTGAGTTCAAGCCCCACAGTGCGCTCCACAATGGGCGCAGAACCTACCTTAAAAATATGTATATTTTAGGCTCAGTCAGTTAAGTGCCTGCCTTAGGCTCAGGTCATGATCCCAGGGTCCTGGGACCGAGCCCCGCATGAGGCTCCTTGCTCAGCAGGGAACCTGCTTCTCCCTCTGCTTGCTGCTCCCCGTTCTTGTGCTCTCTTTCTCTCTGTCTGTCTCTGTCTCTCTGTCTCTCTGACAAATAAATAAAATCTTTTTTAAAAATCTGAAATGGGTTATCACTCATGTATTAAAAAAAACTCTGAAAATGGAGTTATTTGCCTATTTTACAGATTTCAAAATCTTTATTAAAGTAACTCAACAAATTTCAACATACGAGTGTTCTGCCTTGAACGACTTCACACAGTACTTATAAATTCTTATGGTTACAAATAAAGCAAAGAAGCATCAGGTTTGACTCCCATCATTTCAGAGCATGGTTTCTGAAAAATGAAAAACAGAAAACCTAAGGTGACTGAGATCAGTTTTATATGAAAAAAAAAAAGTTCCATTTTTACTTTATAGACTATTCAGGAGTAGATCTTAGTTAACCTTTAAAATACTTAGGGTTAATGTTATTCAGTCAAATAATTAGTGCTGTTCATTAGAAAAAAGTATTATCACCATACACACTGAAAAGGACCTATAAGTAAATATTTTATTTAAAAAAATTTTTTTAAGTTTACTTATTTTTTTTTCAGTAATCTCTACACCCAACATGGGGCTCAAACTCATGACTCCAAGATCAAAAGTCTTATGCTTTTCCCACTGAGCCTGCCAGGCACCTCGGTAAATACTTTTAATGTTTAAAAAAATAAATCCCATACAGATTACCTCAAAAAATTAAAATTAAAGACCTTAACAACTTTTAGAATAATATTGACCCAAAGGAAAATACATGAAGTCAATCAACAAATAGTAAGATTATATGTAAACTGACCATATGTAATTTGCATCCACTTCCATTATTAACTTACATCTAATGTTATCTTGGACTATTTTTTTCTTAGTCTCTATAAATTTACTACATTGAGTAGGTTAATGTTTAATTGTCATTAAAATTGTTAATTCTATTAAAAAAACAAATTTATTTGCCTATATGAAAAAAGACATAACATTGTAATCACTGAGTTTTCAAATTTATATTCTGGTAAGGTTAGTCATGTTTAACAAATTAGTCTACACTAATTGTCTATGACATTGGTGCTCAAACATTTTCATCTCAATATTATTGTCAGCTGCTTAAGATTTTCTGGGTGGGGGAAGGCAAGCTGATGCTTTAGATCCTTGCTACACAAAGTACCATTCAAGGGGCGCTTGGGTGGCTCAGTAGGTTAATCATCTGCCTTCACTTCAGGTCAGGACCCCAGGGTCCCTGCTCAGTAGGGAGTCTGCTTCTCCCTCTCCTCCTGGGCTTGTGCTCCCTCTCCTCCCTGCTTGTGTTTTCTCTCACTGTCTCTCTCTCAATCTCTCTCTCTCAAATAAATAAATTAATCTTTAAAAAAAGAAGTACCATTCAAATCAGATTGCATTGATCATCACTTCTTAAAACCTTACTGTGTATTTTATTCACTTGAGGATCTTGTTAGAATGCAAACTGCCATTTAGTAGGGTCAGGTTTGAGAGTCTACATTTTCAGCAAATAACATAAGCCAGCCACAAAAAGACAAATACTAGGGCCGCCTGGGTGGCTCAGTCGGTTAAACATCTGCATTCAGCTCGGGTCATGATTCCAGGGTCCTGGGATCAAGTCCCAGGTTGGGCTCCTTGCTCACCGGGGAGCCTGCTTCTCCCTCTCCCGCTGTCCCTCCCCACTGCTTGTGTGCCCTTGCATTCTCTCTCTCTCTCTTTCTCTAATTAAAAAAAAAAAAAGACAAATACCATATGATAACACTTATGTGAAATACTTAGAGTCAAATTCACAGAAACAGAAAGTAGAGTGCTGGTTACCAGGGGCTGGGATGACAGAGAAAAGGGGAGTTGCTTTCTAATGGGGATAGCGTTTCAAAGTTGCAAGATGAAAAAACTCCAGAGATCTATTTGACAACAATATGAGTATACTTCACGCTACCAAACTGCATACTTCAAAATGGTTAAGGCAGTGCATTTTATGTGTATGTATTTTAATCACAATTTTAAAAAATCCTCCAACAATCATGAAGCACTTCTACATACCTCATCCCATACATCTACATAATGGAAAGAGTAAAAAGTGCTTAGAGGTGGAAAAGTGAAGGAAGGAAAATGTATATACCCCAAGTCACTTCAAGCAGTAGCCGAGGGTAGAATAGCACTTTTCCAAATCTTCAGGCAGCCTACTGCAAAGGCTTACTCTACTCCCACCCAAAGGAACATGTTTAATGGACACTGGAGAACAAAAGGAAGGGAGAGAGAGAGAGAGCAGGGAGGGAGGGAGGAAGGGAAGAAGGAAAGAAGGAAGGAACCAAATGAATCAGAAAGATCTAGGAATTTGCATTCTGACTCTTTGGATAAAATGCTTAATATCACTAAGCTTCACATTTTTTTTCATCTATAAAAAGGGTTTAGGGACACCGGAGTGACTCAGTTGGTAGAGCATGTGACTCTTGATCTTGGGGTTGTGGGTTCAAGCCCCACGTTGGGTGTAGAGATCATTTAATAAAATCTTAAAAAAAAAGAGGGGGTTTAATGATATCTATCTCATAGGACTATTGAGAAGAGCAAATGATTAATAAATAAATTCAGATTATATTGTAATCACCTTTATATTCCCATGCCCTGACATGTCGTAAGCCATCAATAATTATTATTAATCATAAGCAGTTAATAATGCATGTAGTAACTATTTACTGATTGATTGCAACATGCCAGGGTTGTGCAACGTAAAGTTGATAAGAACAGTCTCTACCCTCATAGGAGTACAATCTAGTGATGTGTAACATCTCAGTTTTCTTCACTAACTTCTGGTCACACTCCTTCAGACATGCCACGGAGAAATTCCCACCTGAACTCCTTGTGGATCAGTGACATCCTCAGTGGGCTCTGAGGGGGGAGGCAATATTCTTCTAAATACGTAGACATGCCCAGCTTGTCGGCTACTTCTCAGCAGGTTTAGAACTAACGGCTGGGACGCCTAGGTGGCTCAGTGCATTAAGCGTCTGACTTTGGCTGAGGTACTGATCTTGAGGTCCTGGGATGGAGCTGCCCTGTGTCTGCTTCTCCCTCTAACCCTCCCCCCCACTCATGCACTCTCTTGCTCTCTCTCTCTCTCAAATAAATACATCTTAAAAAAAAAAAAAAAAAGAACTAACTGCTACAATACCCAAACTGGCCTATCCAAAATATAAATGAATTTGAATCATTCCTTCTGAGTAAACCTGGAAAAGTCCAACGGTAGTCATATATTTCTGTTGTTACTGTTATCATCAATGCACCATGTGAAAATTAAATCCTGTAATATCACTTTTCATTCTTTTCTTTTTCTTCAATTTGTGCGATTTCTTTTTTTTAAGATTTTATTTATTTTATTTTAGAAAGAAGGAAAGAGAGAGCAAGAGGGGGAGAGGGGCAGAGAGAGAGGGAGAGAGAATCCCAAGCAGGCTCCCTGCTGAGCACACTCACGAGCCTCACTGGGGGCTCAATCCCATGACCCTGAGATCATGACCTGAGCCAAAACCAAGATTGGGACGCTCCACTGACTGAGCCACCCAGGCTTGCCAAGTTGTGAAATTTCTAATTCATTCTCAGCTGCCAAAAGTTTTACTATAGTAAATTTGATTATAAATCTGAATTTCTTCAGGAATGAGAAATATATAAATATGCATTTATTTGGTTTCCTCTCACATCCTCTGTCATTCTTCATCTCTTTTGCAGCTTCCTCCTCATGTCGGAGGGATCAGGACTCAATCCTTGGACTTCTTCTCTTCTCTGTCTACACACACTCCCTTGGTGATCTCTTTCACCCAGTCTTTTGGCTTTAAACACCATCTCTAAATGGAAGACTCACAGGTATATATCCCCAGCCAGACCTCATTTCTCCTCAGCATCTCTACTTCAAACTTGAATAACCAAACTTAATTCCTGATATCACTCCCCAAATCTCTTGCACCTGTCACCTTCCTTCCAAAGTTGCTGACAGCTAGATCTTTCCAGTAGCTCAAGACAAATCTCTCTTTCTCTTATACCCATAGCTAAACTGTCAGTATATCCTGTTAGCTCTAGCTTCAAAATATAACCAGAATTTGATCACATTTTGTTAAACTTGCACCTATACCACCCTGGTCCACCGCCATCATTTCTCATCTGGAGTGCTGCAATAATTGATTGTATCGTCCCTTGGCTCAGAGCTTGTCATAGTTTCCTGCTTCACTGAGAGTAAAAGCCAAAATCTCTACAATGGCCCTCAGAGCCAAATGTCTTTCCCCTAGCCTTGTGACCTCATTCCCTATCTCTTTCCCCCAGATTCCCCTGTGCACGCTGCCGTCCTTGCTGTTTCTGGAACATTCAGACATGCTCCTGCCTTAGGTTCTTTCCACTGGTCACTCTCTCTGTTTGTATTACTCTTACAGCTCATATCCATATGGCTCACTTCTTCACCTTCTCCGGGTCTTACTCAATGTCATCTTCTCAATAAGCTTTATCCTAACTATCTCATTTAAATTTCAATCTCCTCCTCACCTCAGTACTCCTGATCCTCTTCGTCATGTTTTATTTTTTTAATACAGCACTTAGTATTTAATATAAATTTTCTTCTTGGTTTTTTGCTTGTTTATTGCCTATTTCCATCTGCAAGAAGGTGAGCTTGGGAGACGTGGGGAGAAGACAGGAATCTTTGTCAATTTTACTCATTGATGTATTCCAAGCATTTAGCACAGAGCCAGATGCACAGTGGGTGTTCAGTAGCAATTGCTGAAGGAGTGAATAAGTGAAGATTAGTAATAATTGACGTTAGCACTAAATGTAAATGGATAGCATGAATGATCACTGTTGATAGAATCTCAAAATCATAAGGTGCTTTAAAGCCCACCTGAGACAACTCATCTAAAAAATTTAGAAATGGGAACCAGAGAAATAAAAAGATTTATCAAAGATCATACTGTTAGTTCATGGCAAAGGAAAGAAAATCTGGATCTTTTGGTTTAATGGTTTTCCCCAGTTCTCGTGCCTATCCCCTAGGTTTAACCAAGACTCCTTGAGGCTCTGGAAGACAGTCGTAATTATGTCTAGTGGAGATTGACTTATTTCTCCCTAGAAATGGTAACTTGGTAGCTCCTACACTAGGTCCAAGGACCCTGTAGCAGACTGAGATCGGCCACCAGACCACCTAATAATGACCCTAGGACCTGAAGATCTGAGCACAGAGAGCTCCCAGAATCTATCACCCAGCCCTCTACAGCCCCCTCTGTCCTCACAGGTGACGTGTTTCTCACGTGCAGTTTACTTTAACGTCAACCTAAATGCTCAAATCCTGCAGAGACAGTTCACGTCTTATAAAGGACGTTATTAGCCTCGGTGGTAACAAAAACATTACCTGGAAAGAAACGAATGTTCAGCAATCTCTTCTCAGTGGTCGGATTTCTGTTTCCTCTTTGCTTTGCCCTCTTTCCCAAGGCCCACTTCCTTTCCTTAGCCGACAGGAAAAGCGACGATAGTGAGTACCCAAGTCCTTTTATAACCAAAGTTAACTTCTATTTTTCCAAGTGGTTGATTCTCAATCTTTTATTTCTAAATTCTTTTTTATTATAGAGGAAGAACACCAAATAAAGGACGAGAAAAAGAAAAGAAAAGAGTCTAAAAAGAAGAAAAATTGCCCAAAGGAAGAGCAGAAAACTGAAGTTGTTTAGGCTCAGAGAGGCCACCTATGACGTCACCAGCACGTATACTTCCCCCTAAGGACGTGGAGGAAGTGAGCCACGGGAGATACTTACCCACAGTAAATAAGAGGAAGAGATGATCGGGGAAGTTAAAAGATGCATTTACTGGTCAGACATGATGGTAACAACCATTAATGAAGGAAATACTGGGGAAAGGGCTTCCTCACATTTTTGGGACTCAGCTTTATTTTAAAATATTTATTATGCCTATTAAGAGCGATACGCCATGCTAGGTGCAATGGTTTATACAAAGGAATATGGCCAAAGTGGTAACAATAATAAGATAGTAGGAAGAGCAAGAAGAGCCCAAATTATGTGTTATAATTTGCTGAGAGGAAAAAAAAAGTGCATTTTAATCACTTGTTTAAAACTTGAGACTCATATGGTAACATGAAGGAGACTTAATTGTCCTTTTGCATGATTGTGTGCAAACTACAATTATAACTGTGTTGCTTCTTCTTATCCGAAATAAACATGAAATAGAAAGAACACCACATACTTTCACAGACTTAAGGTAGAAATTTTGAATTATTTACACTCAATGAAAATACTATCATTGTTTCAGCTAACATACATTTTTAAGTTCTGCAGCACAATATGGTTTACAGTGACATGAGTCTTTATAAACTTCTGATCTTAGTACTATGTAAATTCATAATGTGTAAGCATCTAGGAAAAAGTGTCATTCTGTGTCCATTTTTTCCCCTAAAAGTGAAATGTCCTGTATCTATCTTATAAATAGATATTAAGTCATCACAATCAATACTGAGCATTGTAGTGACAGGAAGGACTTCATAACACTGCCAAAGATAGCTAACATGCATTTAGTAAGAATCATAGCTTAGGTGTATATTGCTTCTGCTCTTGAGTTCCAGTATGTAAAAGACTCAGCTCATCTATACTTGTCCCTGTCCTGTACCTTTTGCTCTCAAGCAAGAGTTAATAAAAGCAGTTCCTTGTCATAGGTAGATATGCATATTACAGTAGGCATATTGTTTAGCCAAGTTAACCACGCAGTTACCCAGGTCATAGGTCAAAATACTAAAAATTCAAATGGACACATTAAGTTAGAAAGGGACAGAACATACACCTTAAGGACAAATAGATCTGGGTTTGAATCTACTCCAATTTTTCTTTATGTCCTTGGGCAAATTACTTCATTTCTCTGAGCCTTGATGTTCTCCGGGAAAAAATGAAGATAAAAAGACCTTCTTTGCTGGATTGATGAATGGATAAGACACAGTGTATATAAAATGTATAATTCAGTGCCTAAGATAGTTGCTCAAAAAGGCTAGCTGTTATTATTAGAAAGCACTGATATTCCTTTAGACTTTTGGGTTTACTTGATATGGTTTTTCCGGAAAGCAGAAAAGTCTACAACGTGGTTCAAAATACTCGGATGCTGCCCAGTCAGTCCCTTGACTCATCTTACGCTATGTTGCACTGAGTGGCCATGGGAAGCACTTAGCAATTAATTAAGAATATTTCAGTCCAGGGGCACCTGGGTGGCTCAGTCAGTTAAGCAGCTGCCTTCGGCTCAGGTCATGATCCTGGGGTCGTGAGATAGAGTCCTGCATCGGGAATCCCTGCTCAGTGGGGAGCCTGCTTCTCCAGAGCTCTCCCTCTGTCCCTCCCCTGCTCATGCTCTCTTTCTCTCGTACACTCTCTCTCTCAAATAAATAAATAAAATCTTAAAAAAAAAAAAAAGAGTATTTCACTCCAGATGGTAAAGAAGAGACATGAAATAAAATCTCCCTAACATGCTTAATAGAATAATTGCCAAATCTCTAGGCTATGCTTTTGTTGCCTGGAGTGTAACCAGCCTACCAAATCTATCAATTCAAATTGCTTCTGAAGCAACTGTACTACTCATTCCTGTTATTGTCTAATAGACATTACACTGAAAATAGGAATGTTGCTATTTCATGATTGCGTATAAGTTCTAAATAAACTGTCTCACATACATAATATATTCTTAAACATTATCCCCATCAAGCACAAAATTATATTTTTTTAAGTTTATTTAAGTAATCTCTACACCCAGCATGGGGCTCACAACACCAAGATCAAGAGAAAATCTTTTCCAACTGAACCAGCCAGGGCCTCAAAATTAATTTTTGAAATATTTTTACAAACTTTTCATCTTTTAGTTTATCTAAATGTTCTATCATTTCTGGTTTACTGCCAGAATAATAATAAATTGAACGAAAAACTGAATCTTCCAGAGACTGGAAGGTATTGGTATTCTCTCAAAAAATCCTGTTCTCATAGCTTCCCATCCTGGATTCTTGATAAAAGAGCTTGGATAGGGACACCTGGGTGTCTCAGTCAGTTAAGCGTCTGCCTTCAGCTCAGGACATGATCCAAGGGTCCTGGGATGGAGTCCCACAGCGGGCTCCTTGCTCAGCAGGGAGCCTGCTTCTCCCTCTGCCTGCCGCTCTCCCTGGTTGTACTCACTTCTCTTTCTGTCTCTCTCTCACTTTCTCTTTCTCTCTGACAAATAAATAAATAAAATCTTTTTTTAAAAAAAGAGCTTGGATAAGTACACAAGATGTACTTATCACATATGCCTCCTGTTTTGATGTGTGCAATTAACAGAATTTTAAATATATGAATGCCCTCTGAAAGTTACTATAAATATATAGACTTCGACCCCTTATTTTTATTCCATAATGAGAATGTTAGACTTTGTTCAAACTCTAATCACACTTGACAAAATGTCCTTTTGCTTTAATAGCAACTTTCAAGCAGCCACATACTAAAGAAAGAAACCCTGCTTCCCTTCATAGCTTTTCTTTGTGCATCTCTAAAAAAATTAGCTGTTTTTATTCGAACAAGTTTTCCATTTTGCAAAGTGTTTAAAAGGCAGTAAAAGAGAGCTAAGAATTGGAGAAATATGGTGGATAAGAACTGTATATATTTCAAACTCTTACTCTTGAAATAGACCCATGTTGGAGTTAATGGGTCCCTTTCATGTCCACTCAGAGAATAAGAGCCAAACAAAGAAAAATGTTTGCTCAGATAAGAGAAAAATTCCACCACCAAACAAGAAGATAGGAGAAAGAGGGAGAGAGAGACTCAAAGAAGATATAGTGTTTCCAGCAAGTAAACATTTTATTTTGCTTTACAATAGGCAGGAAAACAAGCTACTGTTTGTTATTTTCCCAACTATCAGTATTTTAACTGATTAAAGACTAGTATTTTATTTCTTTTTCGTCTGATTTGGGAAGAAAGGCCAAGGACAGGAAATCTAAATCACTCTATTCCTAAGAAAACCTTTGTATTGCAAGCACTCA
The DNA here is from genome assembly GCF_002007445.2 of Ailuropoda melanoleuca. NCBI lineage: Eukaryota > Metazoa > Chordata > Mammalia > Carnivora > Ursidae > Ailuropoda > Ailuropoda melanoleuca. The sequence continues at coordinate 92,601,820 of NC_048222.1, read as the reverse complement.
TGACCGTGATAAAATACATGGATGGGTTCCAAATGTTACCTCTGCATTTATCCACCCAAAGAAAATAATCATTGTGTAATCACTTGGAAATAGGAGTAAATTTTTCTAGAAGTAAAATTGACAATCCATTATTTGTGCTACCTGGAAATAGAGAAAGAATAACAAAAGTTTACAAATGATGCAAAAGCCAACTTTACTCAATGGTTTTGAGCTTTTTCTCAAACTTAATCTATTATTTGAAGAGCTAATCAGAAACTAGACCAACTAGCTTAAGTTTTAACTTTTTCCTCTTTCAATCCTAAATCCTTCTGGAAAAAAAGATATAAAAGTACAAGGAAAAGTCTAGAAGGCTTGCAGAAAATAAAAAGTAGAAAGGAAAATGCAGACAGACAGGTGAGCTGTGTTTTTTGCCAATTTCAGAATAGACTAATCCTGTCCTACATGATCCAGAAGTGACTCTTCAGTGTCCAACCTATGTGCTCAGACTGGACCCCACATGTTATGTACTGTGTTTGAGTCATTAATCTTCTAGGCACTGATTTTCTCCCAGAAATCACATGTCACCTCCCCTAAAGTGAGAAATATCTCCAGTGCTCCATCCCTTAGTTTTCCACCCAATGGAAAAGCTTATAAAAACTACCAGTGGGGCTATGTTAATTTAAAATACTGTTGGCATCAATTAAGTTATGAGAACATAAAACCATGGTTGAACTAGGGAATTAGAGAACACAAGAGGCAGGAACATGTGCTTTCAACCAGTCTTCAGGACCTGGGGGCAAGGTGGAATTAAAGGAGCCACAGACTAAAGATGCTAAATAAGGATAAAGAAATAGGGCTTCATGGACCACTGCTTACAATTTTCAAAGGCACAGCTTTCACGTTTCAGAGGAACCAGTTGATATCAATTACAAGATGGTTTTCTAGATCCCACAGACTTTCGCATCTATGGTTTGCAAAGGAATTAGCCATACAGGAAATGAGTTGCATGGCTATTTTCTGATTTCTCCCAAGGGTGATAGATAACTAGAGCCATCTCATTGCATGGAAGAGAACCTCATTCATTACATTAATTAATGTCTTAGGAAAGGTATTGACAAACTACAACCACACGGGGAAAATCCAGTTGCCCGCCTGTTTTTGTAAATGAAATTTGATTGGCACACAGCCATGCTCATTCATTTATGTATCATCTATGACTACTTTTGAGCTACAATGGCAGACTTGAGTAGTTATGCCAAATGCCACATGACCTTCAAAGCCAAAAATACTTACTACCTGGTCCTTCATAGAAAAGTTCATTAACCTCCATGTTAGGTAAAGAGAGCTTAATTCTCCCATAGAACGCCCATTGAGAAAGGCTGCTGGTGTGTGACTGAAGCAATAAATCCAAGAAAGAAACTGTGATGTTCTCAAAGCCTACCTCAAATGTGGGCGTGGGGGATGAAAACTAAAACTAAATGAAAACTAAACTAATAACTGGACTTCAGGAAAATGACCTATCACTCTGAATGAAGTGATAACACTAAGTAAAAATAAAATGTCTGCCTAGTCCTTCTATACCTATCTGCATGAAGTTTATGTTGGTAAATATAGCCAATAATTCTGCTACTGTCATTTTTCATTGAATGATCAGCTTCTTCAGATTTTTTTTTAATCTGATGTGTCATGTGATGTTTGTCCTTACTCTACTCGTTTCACCTTCTTAGAAAGTTAATCAGGAAAGTGTTATTTCTCTATATATCCCTTGGAATTCATTCAACTTTGGGGAATAAGGTAATCTTAGGAAAGAAGTCATGTGACATGAATATGAGCTGTTTAACACGTTATTGAAGATGTGGAGATATAGACACCCACATATGATTGATGAGATTATGATAGGGAGACAATTGAGCAATAGCTACTAAAGTCACAAAAGCAAATTACTTCGACCTAGTCTTTCTGTTTTTAGGAAATTACCCCTCAGATATACATCTTTCAAATATTGTCTTTTTACCAAAAGATTGAAAACAACCCAAATATCCCTCCGTTGGGGACTAGTTACATGTAGTAAGGTACATGCACCACTGGAATGCTAGGTAACCATTAAAAAAAGAATGGGACACATGTTTACGCACTAACATGGCAACTCATTTGTTTATTTTTTTTTTAATAAAAACCTATTGAGCACCTACCACTATGTTCTAAACAAAGAGGGTACAAATTGCAAAAAACAAAGTTCCTTCTCACATGGAATACCAACAATAAACAAATAAAAATGTATAAATGTCAAATGGGGTAAAACCAACCAAGGTAAGGGGGATAGGTAGTGGCCCAGATTGTTGCTCTTTATTTAGGATTGTCAGGGAAGTTCTCTATGTTAAGGTGGCATTTGAACAGAGACCTGAAAGAAGTGAGGATATTAGTCACACACATATCTGGAGAAGGAGCCATGCAGTGATAGAGCTCCCATAGAAAGTCCCTGAGACGGCACGTTTAAGGTCCAGCAAGGAGGCTGATGTGGCAGCTATACAGAGAACGAGGGGAGACATACATAGACAGCTGGAGATGAGAGGTGTGAGATGACACCTCACAGGTAGTGTGAGGAGTACCATCAGGACACTGTCTACACCAAAGCAAAGAATGTGACTTTCACTCTCAGTGTCATGGGAAGCCAACAAAGGTCCAGAACAGATGAATGACATGATCTGGCTTTTCTGTAAAGATCACTCTGTTTTATCCATGTGTTAGTTAGAAATCAATTGCTTTAATAGAATCAAGAGATGACACTAGCTTGAACCACCATGGTAATACAGGGAGTAGCAAGATATATTTGTATTCTGGATATATTTTAAATGATATCCAAAAATTATTGCTTCAGTGTTAAGAAGAATGTGTGGTATCGTTTGTGCTTAAAATAGATGGAGATGACAGCCATCTAGAAGAATGAAATCTTGCAATGACGTGAATGGAAATTGAGGGTAATTATGCTAAGCAAAATAAGTCAGTCAGAGAGAGACAAATATGTGATTTCACGCATATGTGGAATTTGAGAAACAAAACAGATGAATATAGGGCAAGGGAAGGAAAAATAAGACGAAAACAAAGAGGAGGGCAAGCAATAAGAGACACTTAACTATAGGAAACAAACTGAGGGTTGCTGGAGGGGAGGGGTGGAGGGACGGGGTAACTGGGTGATGGGCATTAAGGAGGCACGTGATGTGATGAGCACTGGACTGGGTGTTATATGCAACTGATGAATCACTAAATTCTATCTCTGAAACTAATAATACACTGTATGTTAATTAAATTGAATTTAAATTAAAAAAAATAGATGGAGAATATATATAAATATCATTGCATGTGAATACATAAAATCCCTGAAAGAATAAATAAGAAATTGGTAACTTTACTTGCTTCTAATAAGGAGAACTAAGGGTCTGGGGAACAAGGCTGGGAAAGAAACTTTTCAATGTACAGCCTTTTGTGTCTTTTGAACTTTGAACCACGTGACATACAAATGATTTTTTAAATTAATTATTTACATTAAAGTTTTTAAGCTTAATGAAGAAAAGCATGATCTCTAATTTGTATGGACTGTATCTTCATTTACTAGCATTTACTAGCATTTTAAAAATAATTACAGGAAAGAAAAATAGAAAAAAAACCTTTGAATCAAACCCCCCAATGCACCCTTTGATAGTTCTTCCTTCGAGTTATAAGAAGCTGAGGCCCTACTAACATAAAAAGAAATCCAATTTGAGTTAACAAATATAATATAATCTTTTATTCCCTTAGAAATTACCTTAAAATTTGCTGCATTCTTTTGTAATTTTCTTCAAACCCTTGGAAATTCTTAGTCTATTTTCATATAACCTTTCTTTTAACTACCTACAGTTGTCAACTAATATTCAGTAATTCGAAAAGCTCTTAACAGTACATGGAAAATAAAGTATACAGCCAAATTTGATAAGGATTCATGAAGACTTTAAAGTCTGGGAAAATATTAATTCAACAAGAAAGCAATTCAAAGTATATGATAATGCTGAGTGACAGAAGTACAACATTTATGTATCTTTGGCATTAGACTGAATTACTCAGGGTAAGCTATGCTATACTTCTCTGTTGTAACAAAAATACAAAAAGAAAGAAGAAAAATCTCAGTGGAAACAATATATTACCTCTCCTATAATAGTTGAACATGATTGGTAGTTTGGTCTGTGGGGGGCTGGGTTACTCAGATCCCAGTGGGGACTCAGAGACAAAGGCTACTCCCATCTTGTGGATGCCACTTCAACCCATGTCATCCAAAAAGAAAGGAGGAGAGCTGTGAGTGAGATTTTTATGGACCAGATCTGAAAATGCTTGTATCACTTCCACTGGTTTTCCATTGGCCAGAATTGGTGATATGAAATACTATTCAACTGCAAAGGAGCTGGGAAATACATCTTCTGGGGTGCTCAAGACAAAAATAAAATGGTTTGGTGAACACATCACAATATCTGCGTCCCATTGAGGAATCAAGAAAATACACAACTTAAAACAAATACATTTCAATGATGTTTATTGAATTTTAATGCTAATGTATTATATTCAATCCTGCCGAATTCAAAATAATCTTCCATTCATAATTACTATTATCAGAATACCCACATGTAGCTTATTTGAGTATTCTGGAATTCTATGTGGAGAAGTCATTTTAACTTACAACTTTCTCTAAGAATTTGTTTTCTAAGGAAGAGTTCTTCTGAGCTTAAGTGAATTCTCAAAACCTCTCAGGTTCCCAAAGCTACCTTCCTACATTTACAGCAGCCAAATGTGGACTCCAGAAGTAGATAAGCAAGTATATACTGTTTTAAAATGTAGAAAAATCTGAGGCACCTGGCTGGCTCAGCCAGTAAAGCACGTGACTCTTGATCTCGGGGTTGTTAAATTCAAGCCCCACATTGGGTGCAGAGATTACTTAAAAATAAAATGGTTAAAAAAAATTTAGTAAAATCTTTGTCAATTTAATAAAGTATAATTATGAAAAATAGTGCATAATGTTTCTATATTCATATGCAAACTTCCACATACTATTATGAACTGTTTACTTGTTTCCTTAATGAAATTGTAAGCATCTCACAGTACATTTTTTTTCTGCAGCAGTGCTTTACGTATAATCAGCACCCAGTTAAAATGAGCTACTTAATACAAATATATTNTATACTATTATGAACTGTTTACTTGTTTCCTTAATGAAATTGTAAGCATCTCACAGTACATTTTTTTTTTCTGCAGCAGTGCTTTACGTATAATCAGCACCCAGTTAAAATGAGCTACTTAATACAAATATATTACTTATCTGCTTTAAAGGATCTTTCCTCTTCTAAGTTACACTTGACTATTCACTTTCATCACTTAAAATATGAGTCAAATATGATAAATTATATTTGTTTCAATTATACATTTATTTATGAAACAAATATTTATTATGTACCTACAATGTGCCAGATAGTGTGGAGAGTGATAGGAACAAACTAAGAGATAGATATTGTCCTACCCTTATGGAATTTGCAGTTCTTAGGGATCATGAATAAATATTTACAATATATTGTAGTAAGTGTATATGCTGTCAAAAGTACCGTGAATTTGGAAGTACTTAGGAGAGGAATAAAGGGAGAATAAGAAGAACTTCCTACAAAAGTTCTGCCTAAAATAATTAACAACATCCCAGAACATGATACTAGGTCCCGGAAGTTTTCATTACCAAGTCAATCTTATTTCTTTTCAAGGAACCTCACATCTTATGCTAAGAAATATATTGTTATCTCAGCTTCTATTAAGATTATAGTCTGCTGACAAAATGAGTACTTTTATATTTATTTATTCATAGCACTGTGATATGGCTTTTTTTCCTTGGCTGTATCAAGAATTAGACCCCTCAACACTTTTTAAATCTTACAATCAATGAGGATTACTAGTAAATGTGTATAGTTATGTCTTTAATAGGATGAATCCGAATTCATCAAACCATAATTAATTGTTTAAGCTTTCATGGTCAATCATTAAAAGTGGATTTATAATTTAATTTCTCAAATCTGAGGTCAAAACTCATTACAGACACTTTTCCACAGGTTTTTAAAACGTTTAAAAAGGAATACCTGGGAACTCAAAAGGAATAGATTTAATTCCAGATAGATCTTTTTTAATTTTTGAAATTAACATTGTGCCCAATACCAAAATTACAGACTCTTTTTTCCCTGATACATGGCTCTTCCCAATGATACATGACATCTGTAGTAGTTTGCTTGGGCTGCCATAATAAAATATTCCAGACTGTGTCTCTAATAACAGAAATTTATTTTCTCTCACTTCTGAAGGCTAGAAGTCCAAGACTGTGATGTTCTGAGTTTGGCTTGGAGGGCCATTCTCCAGCACCCCAGTGTCTCTTCCTCTTCTTGTTCAGATACCAGTTATACCGAATTAGGGCCTCTCTCTAATGGCCTCCTAGTATCTCCAAATATGACTACATTCTAAGGTACCAGAGGTTAGGACTTTACCCTATGAATTTCAAGGGGGACACAATTCAGCCCATTATAGGATCCTAAAATGGTTTCACTTCTAAAGACAAAGGATTTCCAAATAAATAATTCTGCCCAAGAAAATGTTTACAGGACCTCCAAAGGCAATCTGTAAATGAGTGAGTGGTTACATCAAAATCACCTGGGAAGCATCTCACAAATGAAAACTCCTGTGGCATCTGCCTGGCTCAGTCAGTAAAGCAAGGAACCCTTGATCTCGTGAGTTCAAGCCCTGCACTGGGCACAGACCCTACTTAAAAAAAAAAAAAAAAAAAAAAAAAAATAAAAACCCCCCCCCCCCCCCCCCCCAAAAAAAAAANTGCCCCTACCTCCAATAGTTTCATTTAGTAGGTCTACGGTAGAATCCAGGAAGTTGCATTTTTGAAAAGTTCAGGAGACTCTGCTATGATGCCACATTTAAGAAGATCTGCTTTGGGGCACCTGGCTGGCTCAGTCAGTAGAGCATGTATCTCTTGACCTCAGAGCATGATGTTGGGCATGGAGCCTACTTAAAATTAAAAAACAAAAACAAAAACAAGCGGTGCCTGGGTGGCTCAGTCGTTAAGCATCTGCCTTCGGCTCAGGGTGTGATCCCAGAGCCCTGGGATCGAGCCCCACATCAGGCTCCTCTGTTGGGAGCCCTCTTCTTCCTCTCCCACTCCCCCTCTCTCACTGGCTGTCTCTCTCTCTGTCAAATAAATAAATAAAATCTTTCAAAAAAAAAAAAAAACCCTCTGCTTTATAGAGCTTCTCCTTCCTGAAACATCAGTGGAAGAAAACATTTATATGAACATGTCCCTGCCCATATAAGACTTCAAAAAGGAGAAGCAAATTAGGGGCCACATTACATAAGACTCAAAAATTTAAATTCAGAAGCTTAAAAAATTTTTAACAACTTATTAGTAATCAAACCATTAATGAAATAAAAGTAATCTTTCTACTCACACTGAAGATTTCCAATTACCTTTCAGTGAGGGAAAAGGCATTCTCCAAAGGAGAGGTGGAGATTGGCTCAGAAGATCATAAGTAAGATAAATTTGTAGGTATAGATTTCAGTCCATAATATCTCAGACCACAGGTTAATGTTTATAAAAGAACTGATGAAAAGTTTAGCCTCAGAGGTTTAACCTTGGGTATTCTATACCTTCTCATCCCTTTCCTTGGACATGTTCCATGCATGACTTTAGGATCTTGTAGTGTTGTATGTGTTGGGGGTGGGATGGTGGGAGGTGTTTGAATGAATATCTCATAATATTATCCAAGACCTTTGAAAGAACTAAAAACTGTTAATATTTGGCAAAGGAGAGTCAAACTACTCCTTGGGAAAAGCAAAGCAAAGCTAGAGGTACCACATTTCCAGACTTCAAGTTGTATTTCATAGGTGTAGTAATCAAAACAGTATGGTACTAGTACAAAAATAGACACATAGATCAATAGAACAGAATAGAAAACTCAGAAACAAAACCACAATTATATCAATTAATTAATCTTCTACAAAGCAGGAAAGAATATCCAATGGGAAAAAGCAGTCTCTTCAACAAATGGTGTTGGGAAAACTGGTCAGCTATATGCAAAAGAATGAAACTGAACCACTTTCTTACACCATACACAAAAATAAACTCAAAATAGATTAGAGATCTAAATGTGAGACCCGAAACCATAAAAACCCTAGAAGAGAGCACAGGCAGTAATTTCTCTGACACCGGCCATAGCAATATCTTTCCACATGTGTCCCCTGAGGCAAGAAAAATAAAAGGAGGGGCACCTGGGTGGCGCAGTCGTTAAGCGTCTGCCTTGGCTCAGGGCGTGATCCCGGCATTATGGGATCGAGCCCCACATCAGGCTCCTCCGCTGGGAGCCTGCGTCTTCCTCTCCCACTCCCCCTGCTTGTGTTCCCTCTCTCGCTGGCTGTCTCTCTGTCACATAAATAAATAAAAATCTTAAAAAAAAAAAAAAAAGAAAGAAAAAGAAAAGCAAACATAAACTATTAGGACTAAATAAAAAGCTTCTACACAACAAAAGAAGCAATCAACCAAACTAAAAGACAACCTATGGAATGGGAGAAGATATTTGCAAATGTGGCGTATCCAATAAAGGGTTAGTATACAAAATATATAAAGAACTTACATACCTCAAACACCCAAAAAATAAACAATCCCATTAAAAAATGGGCAGAAGACATGAATAGACATTTCTTCAAAGAGGATATCCAGATGGCCAACAGACACATGAAAAGATGCTCAACATCACTCATTACAGGGAAATGCAAATCAAAACTACAGTGAGATATCACCTCACACCTGTCAGAATGGCTAAAATCAAAAACACAAGAAATAGCAAGTGTTGATGAGAAGGTGGAGGAAAAAGGACACTCATGCACTATTGGTGGAAAATCAAACTGGTAGAGCCACTGGGGAAAACAGTGAGGAATTTCCTTAAAAGGTTAAAAATAGAACTACCCTATGATCCAGTAATTGCCCTAGTGGGTATTTATCCAAAAAATACAAAAACACTAATTCAAAGGGATACATGCAACCCTATGTTTATTGCAGCATTATTTACAATAGCCAAATTATGGAAGCAGCCCAAGTATCCATTGATTGAAGACTGAATAAAGAAGAGTAGCTATAGATAGATAGATACACATATATACATACACATTACACACATATACATACATACTTATATATATGTATGTATATATATATATATGTATGTATATAATGGGATATTACTCAGCCATATTCACTCAAATAAGATTTTGTTTGCTCATGGTCACTTCCTATCTTCGTTCTCCAAAATTTGGAGACTTCATTTGGAATTTTGCTATCAAATAAATATGCATGTTCTTAAATTAAAATTGCCACTGTGTGCTTTGGGTTGTAACTAAGCTGGCTGTATTGGGCAGCTCTGGGACGCATTTGAGGTTTTAAATGCATTCTGTTTTTGTCCTGTTCCCCTTTCTTTTCAAAGAAAAGGCCCAGGCCCTAGAATCTGGCTTTTCTTCTTCTAAGTGACAACCCTATCTAAAAGTGTCAAATAAATTATCTGAGTTTCTCAAAATAAGTAGGGCAAATAGGAAAAGCACAAAACTGTTCAGCACAAACTAGCCATTCGTTTCCCATTCAGTTCTGTCCTGCTTTCACAAAACCTTCCGAGGTAGGGTACGGGGATGGAAGCTGGTGGCCACAATGAACTCGGGATTAGTTTACTTTCTCCGCGGTTCTTCTGTTCTTTTTTTATGTTCATCTTTTATCAGCCCTCCCAATGCGTCCTTGATAGATCTTCCCTATTGTGTATCTCTGTGTATCTTTAGGAACTAATCTGCGTTTTACAAGCCCACTTTGTGTTCAGAAAAGAAGTTAAAAAGAAGTTTGTTTTTGTGATGTGATTAGCAACTTTTCATTATAATATGAATAGGAAAGGAATTTAGTACAGGTTTAAATTTACATCTCCTTTCACCTTCCCCTCCATGATCCACTCACTTAAAGGAAAGAACTGAAGGGAGGTATGTTTGGAAAAGCATCTCTTTCTTCCCCCATCGAACATCTAATAGAACTTCTAAAGCCAAAAGATTTCAATCAAGTCTGTAGGGGCACATAGGCCCCTACATTAGTTGAAAGTAATGATAATATTAATGCCACGTTACCGTTAAGCCCTTGACACAAAGAGCAGCATCAGTGGAACCCAGCAAGGGGGAAAAGGATGCCCTATAAGGAGAGAAAACCATTTTCCTTCCGTTTCTGACTCATAACCCAGTTGGGGGAAGGAAGTAACCACTGTTTGTTGTTTTGTTTGGGTTGGGTTTTTTGTTTGGTTTCTGTTTCTTTTTCTTTCAAGGATATTTCTTTGGAAATACCCTCACCAACATGCAAATATATATGTTCCAGAATGTTAATTATATGTTATAGCAAAATTTGGGGGACTACACAGTGGTATTCTGGTAAATGATATGAGTGTGGGTGGAGGTGGGAAAGGGGAGTCCTCATGTAGCAGTTACCAATTTTCAGGGTTATAAATACTGTCACCATGGCTGATTTCAAGCTACCAACATGATGTCAGCTGCACACAGAGTTAGGGAAAAGATGTGACAATCAACTTTTATGAGCTGGTATAAGCAACCTCCACCACAGCACTGAAACTACAATCAGTGGCCATCAGATAAGTATTGTTTAAATAAGGGTACATTTCTACAATATCACAATATTACCTACCATATCGTGCAACCACTGAATATCCATGGGTCATCTGGGTGGCTCAGTCAGTTAAGCGTCTGACTCTTGATTTTGGCTCAGCTCATGATCTCAGGGTCATGAGATTGAGCCCTGAGACAGGCTCCATGCTCAATGGGGAATCTGCTTGAGAGTCTTTCTCTCCCTCTCCCTCTGCCTCTATTCCACTCTTGATCTTTTTCTCTATATATAATATAAATAAATAAATCTTTTAAAAAAAGAATGTGATGAAAATTGGCAAGTATATCCATATAATATACATGAATTTCAAGGTGGTTGTTATTAAATAAATAAAATAAAATTTTCTATGGCTCTCATGACTATAAATTGATAAATAATACATATCATAAACAAAAAGTGGCTAAGTTTAAATAAAAACTTAATATAATGCCATGTGTACTGAACATCATATGTATTATCTCACTGAAGATTCACAACACCTTGATAAGGTAGGCGTATTATTACCACCACTTTTTTTAAAATATTTTATTTTTAAGTAATCTGTACACCCAACATGGGGCTCAAACTCACAACCCCGAGATCAAGAGTTGCCCGCTCTATTGACGGAACCAGTGATGAGTGTGCCCCAACCATCACTTAGAAACAAGGAAACAGCATCAACCAGTGTAGTGAGTGGCAGAATCAGAAGTTAAGACAATCAGACTTCAAAGCCCAAGCTCTTAGTGAGTTCTTTACCTGTATGTCTTACTGAAAATAATCACAGGGAAAATCTCTGATTTTTAACCAATTATTTCCACTGGTATGTGCGAAAGAGATTACAGACAAGTTTATGTTCTAAGTCAACATTCCTGGAATATTTGAACATTTATTGCATGTGTTATTTATTTTATATATACAATCAGGAAAAAAAAGTGAACTTTTGGGGTACCTGGCTAGCTCAATCAGAATAGCATGTGACTCTCAATCTCAGGGTTGTGAGTTTAAGCCCCATGTTAGGTGTAGAGATTACTGAAAAAATAAAATTTAAGGGGCAGCTGGGTGGCTCTGTCCATTGAGTGTCTGACTCTTGGTTTCAGCTCAGGTCGTAATCAGGTCGTGGGATAGAGCCTGGAGTCAGGCTCCCCGCTCAGCAGGGAGTCTGCTGGAGATTCTCTTCCTCGCTCTCCCTCTGCCCCTCCCCCACTTGCATATGCACTCATGCTCTCTCTCTCTAAAATAAATAAATAAATCTTTAAAAAATAAAATAAATTTTTAAAAAGTGATCTTTTAAAAGCCAATTACATCTTTGCCTCTTGCCAAATAAAACAAAAACAAAAACAAAAACCAGAGACATTTACCTGTTAGTGAAAATAGTGGGATTAAAAAACAGTACTTGGCTCTATTTGAAGTTCAACTACTAATAAACATGTTTGTAGTGTACATAGACACCTATAATATATGACAGCAGCAAGTATTCAATACTGTTAAAGACAAAACAACAGGCCCAAATGGAGTCACTTATCCTAAACCCCACATCCCCAAGCAGAAATTTAATTATAGTTCCAGCTCTCCCAGGAGTATCATCTTAAACCAGTCAATCAGGAACTGCCTGATTAGTATTAGCTAGGTGATCTGCCCAATAAACTCCTACCGTCCCTTGTCAGGAAAGCAACCTTGCAATAACCAATCCACTTTTATTGCTCAGTATAACTTCATTGTTCCTGCTCCCTTCTGCCTATAAAATCTCTTGCTTTATATAACTCTTTGCAGCTCTTTTTTATCTGCTGGATTAGATGCTGCCCAATTTGTGAATCACTGAATAAAACCAGTAAGATCTTCAAAATTTACTTATGTTGAATTTTTATTTTTAAATGATATGGTCCTGAGGGGCACCTGGGTGGCTCAGTCGGTTAAACGTCTGCCTTCGGCTCAGGTCATGATCCTGGGGTCCTGGAATGGAGCCCTGCATCGGGTTTCCTGCTCAGTGAGGAGTCTGTTTCTCCCTCTCCCTCTGCCTCTGTGCTCACTCTCTCTCAAATAAATTAATTTTTTAAAAAAAATCTTAAAAACAAAAAAAACCCCAATATGGTCCTGAAAGAATTCATAGCTATTGTACAAGCCTTGTTTTCTGGTTTTGATATTTCATATGAAAAGTTACAGGAGTAAAGGAGGGCCCCTCAGGATGGCAAAGGACAAAATATTCAAATCATGTCTTACAAAGATTCAGTGAAGAAACTAGAGATGTCCAGGCTGTAGAAGAGAAGGCTCATGGAGAGACAAAGTTTTTCTCCAAATACTGAAAGGTATTTTTCATAAAATATGATTTTAAAAGAGGAACTAGATTTATTCTAGAATGCCACAAAATTCAGAACTAGAAACAATGGCTAGGTATTTTAGAAAGATCTAGTTTATTACCATCTTAGAAAACAATTTTAGTAAAAACTTAAAATTTTTAGAATTAAAAATACATTTTGAAAAAATGTACATCTGGAGGTACCTGGCTGGCTCAGTTGGTAGAGCATGTGACTCTTGATATCAGGGTTGTAAGTTCAAGCACCACATTGGGTGTAGAGATTACTTAGAAAAATAAAATCTTTTAAAAAATTAATATAAAATAAACAATAAAAATGTACATCTGTTCAATGGGCTTCTTCATAACAAAATAATTAATACATAAATAAATTAACTTCTCATTGGTAAATTTGAGGATGAACATCTCTTTGGATATTGTAGAAGAAATTTTCCAGTGGGAGAAAAAGAGACTAATAACTAAAGTACATACCAGCCCTACAATTCTATGAAAAGTTGTGGCTTAAATCTCATTAGACCCATCAGAAAGTTTCAATGATAGCAAAACAGGTCCACTGTGACTCACCATTTGCCATCACAGTTATTCCTTTTCCCATCTAACCATGAAATTTGTATATTGACTGAGACAATCTCCAGGTTGGCACGGCCTAATAATATCTAATGTAGGAAACATCTCAGCGCTAAGTGCCTTTTCTAGGATATCATGGGGCACTTGGCTGGCTCATTCAGTAGAACATGGGACTCTTGATCTTGGGGTTGTAGATTCCAGCCCCACATTGGATGTAGAAATTACTTAAAAATAATTTTTATGTATTTATTTGACAGAGAGAAAGAGAGAGAGCACAAGCAAGGGGAGGGAGAAACAGACACCCCCCTGAGCCGAGCCCGATATGGGGCTCAGTCGCAGGACCCTGGGATCATAACCTGAGCCAAAGGCAGATGCTTAACTGATTGAGCCAGCCAGGTGCCCAAAAAATGAAATCTTAAAAAAAAAAAAAAAGCATTTTCTAGGACATCAGACCAACTCCTCAGCTCATGTTAAACTGAACACTCATGACCTCATGGAGCATCTTATCTAAAGTCCAAACTGAACTCAGAATCCATCTAACCCAAGCAATTGAAACTCACATTATGTCCTGGATTAAAGGAATTAAGTCAAAATCAAATCAATTTAGGAGATACAAAATCCAGATGCCCCAGTTTTTACCTCCCTTATAGTAAAGTTGTGTAATTAACAAGTAGGCTGTCCCATCTCAAAAATGTTCCTCAGGTCTTGGTGGTTGCAAGGATAAAAGGGAAACAGATTTATGATGACTCATTTTTTTTTTTAAGTTTCTATTATCATTCAAACTATGCTAATCAATGCCCAGGCTTCCTTCCAGATTGACATTCTACATTTCAAGAGCTTTCTCTGAAAGCAGATGGAAATGACTATCTGTAAACCCTGGACAAAATTTCAGTTACTAGACTCTTCTCTAACTCTTCAAAATACTGAGTAGAGGGTCACACATTTGGCAGTATTAAGGCCTTTTTCTACAGTTTCAGAATTGAGGGTTGTATGAGAATTCAAGTTAGAGGAATAAACAGCTTCCGTGATGACTGTTTATCTCCTCAGAAATGTGTGTTACATTCTCTGAGAATTTTTTGAATATAAAATATGCTCACCTTANCTAAACCCCACATCCCCAAGCAGAAATTTAATTATAGTTCCAGCTCTCCCAGGAGTATCATCTTAAACCAGTCAATCAGGAACTGCCTGATTAGTATTAGCTAGGTGATCTGCCCAATAAACTTCTACCGTCCCTTGTCAGGAAAGCAACCTTGCAATAACCAATCCACTTTTATTGCTCAGTATAACTTCATTGTTCCTGCTCCCTTCTGCCTATAAAATCTCTTGCTTTATATAACTCTTTGCAGCTCTTTTTTATCTGCTGGATTAGATGCTGCCCAATTTGTGAATCACTGAATAAAACCAGTAAGATCTTCAAAATTTACTTATGTTGAATTTTTATTTTTAAATGATATGGTCCTGAGGGGCACCTGGGTGGCTCAGTCGGTTAAACGTCTGCCTTCGGCTCAGGTCATGATCCTGGGGTCCTGGAATGGAGCCCTGCATCGGGTTTCCTGCTCAGTGAGGAGTCTGTTTCTCCCTCTCCCTCTGCCTCTGTGCTCACTCTCTCTCAAATAAATTAATTTTTTAAAAAAAATCTTAAAAACAAAAAAAACCCCAATATGGTCCTGAAAGAATTCATAGCTATTGTACAAGCCTTGTTTTCTGGTTTTGATATTTCATATGAAAAGTTACAGGAGTAAAGGAGGGCCCCTCAGGATGGCAAAGGACAAAATATTCAAATCATGTCTTACAAAGATTCAGTGAAGAAACTAGAGATGTCCAGGCTGTAGAAGAGAAGGCTCATGGAGAGACAAAGTTTTTCTCCAAATACTGAAAGGTATTTTTCATAAAATATGATTTTAAAAGAGGAACTAGATTTATTCTAGAATGCCACAAAATTCAGAACTAGAAACAATGGCTAGGTATTTTAGAAAGATCTAGTTTATTACCATCTTAGAAAACAATTTTAGTAAAAACTTAAAATTTTTAGAATTAAAAATACATTTTGAAAAAATGTACATCTGGAGGTACCTGGCTGGCTCAGTTGGTAGAGCATGTGACTCTTGATATCAGGGTTGTAAGTTCAAGCACCACATTGGGTGTAGAGATTACTTAGAAAAATAAAATCTTTTAAAAAATTAATATAAAATAAACAATAAAAATGTACATCTGTTCAATGGGCTTCTTCATAACAAAATAATTAATACATAAATAAATTAACTTCTCATTGGTAAATTTGAGGATGAACATCTCTTTGGATATTGTAGAAGAAATTTTCCAGTGGGAGAAAAAGAGACTAATAACTAAAGTACATACCAGCCCTACAATTCTATGAAAAGTTGTGGCTTAAATCTCATTAGACCCATCAGAAAGTTTCAATGATAGCAAAACAGGTCCACTGTGACTCACCATTTGCCATCACAGTTATTCCTTTTCCCATCTAACCATGAAATTTGTATATTGACTGAGACAATCTCCAGGTTGGCACGGCCTAATAATATCTAATGTAGGAAACATCTCAGCGCTAAGTGCCTTTTCTAGGATATCATGGGGCACTTGGCTGGCTCATTCAGTAGAACATGGGACTCTTGATCTTGGGGTTGTAGATTCCAGCCCCACATTGGATGTAGAAATTACTTAAAAATAATTTTTATGTATTTATTTGACAGAGAGAAAGAGAGAGAGCACAAGCAAGGGGAGGGAGAAACAGACACCCCCCTGAGCCGAGCCCGATATGGGGCTCAGTCGCAGGACCCTGGGATCATAACCTGAGCCAAAGGCAGATGCTTAACTGATTGAGCCAGCCAGGTGCCCAAAAAATGAAATCTTAAAAAAAAAAAAA
>NC_048222.1:92370592-92584454 GCF_002007445.2 Ailuropoda melanoleuca | reverse complement strand
GAAAAGAAAAGAAAAGAAAAGAAAAGAAAAGAAAAGAAAAGAAAAGAAAAAAGAAAAAAAGAAAATTTGTTTCCTAAACTAGTTCATTATCTGAGAGTCCTCAGTTCTGCCTTTGATAATGATCCATTCCCGTCAGAGTCGAGTATATGTCTTCAGCAGAGCGCCAGGCAGTTTTCATGATCACAGTTGTTATTAGATGAAAGATCTGGCAACTTATAGATGAAGCTTATTCTACTCTATTAGACTCATACGGGCTTAGAGGAGACAAACCTCTAACTCTGGATCTTCATCCATCTACCACAGAGTCTCCTGGGTGCACAGCTTAAGATTTGAAGAAGTACTGCATGTTCACATTCATTTTTTCTATTCCTCCCATGACCCCATTTACTGGTAAGAATATTTCTTTTGCCAGCTAGCTAGCGCTCTATAGATAAAAATCCTTATAGTTCTGAAAAAAAAAAAAACAACATTGCTTTGTAGCTTTCAAAATATGCAATACTCAAAATTCCACTTCTAGGAATTTATCCTGAAGAAATACAGCACATACACAAAGATACTTTATAGGGATAGTCATTATAGTCATGTTTATGAAAGTTAAAATTAGAAATATATAAAATGTACAAATATAGAAGATCATTTGAATAAGTCGTGAAACATAAAAATGATGGAATGCTATAGAGCTTAAAAAACTGATTTCCTGGGGCGCCTGAGTGGCACAGCGGTTGGGCGTCTGCCTTCAGCTCAGGGCGTGATCCCGGCGTTATGGGATCGAGCCCCACATCAGGCTCTTCTGCTATGAGCCTGCTTCTTCCTCTCCCACTCCCCCTGCTTGTGTTCTCCCTCTCGCTGGCTGCCTCTATCTCTCTGTTGAATAAATAAATAAAATCTTTAAAAAAAAAAAAACTGATTTCCTAAACCTATAACTTGGTAAGCATGAAAAGGCACATTCATACTTCATTAAATAAATAAAAGATTTTAAAGTATTATAACCTTATTTTTAAAATACATGTTAATATACACAACATAAAATCTGGGATAAAATGCACTAAAATATTAGTAACGATTATCTCTATGGGGTAGAATTTCTGTTGATTTTTTTTCTGTGTTTCCCGTTTTTAATAAATATGTATAATTTTCAATTCAAGCTATGGGTTTGGAGCAAAATACATAGGTGTGCATTTTACTCCACAAAATAAGTGAAGTGAAGATCACTATTGACTTGGACAAGAGCAGTTGGTGGGATAATGGGTCTGTATGACTGTTTAGAATACGCTCACTTCTCTGCCCCCGACCTTGAAATAATCTGGTGGAAGCCGAGGATGGGCATATGGATGTTCATTTGACAATTCTCTTTGTGTTTGTGTTTAATTTTTTTCATAATAAAGGTAAATAAAAAGAGAAAAGAGTAGGTTCAAGAGAAGATAAGAGGAAAGAGATCAGAGAAAAATCATCAAAAAAAAAAAAATACAGGCAATTCTTTCAAAAAGCTTGTTTTAAAGAAAAGGAGAGAAATGGGATGGTAGCTGGAGGGTATCCGAGATCCAGAGAGAATTTCTTTTAGGATGAAAGAAAGTGCAGTTGACCCTTGAACAATGCTGGGGTTGGACTGCTGCTCTTGCACACCCCCCACAGGCAAAAATCCACTTATATATAACTTTTCTTTTTTTTTTTTTTAAGATTTTATTTATTAATTTGACAGAGAGAGAGACAGCCAGCAAGAAAGGGAACACAGGCAGGGGAAGTGGGAGAGGAAGAAGCAGGCTCATAGCGGAGGAGCCTGATGCGGGGCTTGATCCCAGAATGCCGGGATCACACCCTGAGCCGAAGGCAGACGCTTAACGACTGCGCCACCCAGGCGCCCCTTCTTTTTTTTTTTTAAAGACAACTCTACACCCAACATGGGGCTCCAACTCACATCCCCGAGATCCAGAGTTGCATGCTGTACCAACTAGGCCAGACAGATGTCCCCACATGTAACTTTTGACTCACCCAAAACTTAAGTACTAATATCCTACTGTTGATAGCCTTGTTGATAACATAAACAGTCAATTCACACATATTTTGTCTGTTGTATGTGTTGTATACTGTATCCTCACAATAATGTAAGCTACAGGAAAGAAAATGTTATTAAGAAAAGCATAAGAAAGAGAAAGTACATTTATGATACTTCACTGTATTTGCCACAAAAAAATCTGTGTGTACGTGGACTCATGCAGTTCGAACCCATGTTGTTCAAGGGTCAACTGTATAGCATTTGTAAATGATTCAGGAAAGGGGGGGCTGATAATAACGCAGAAGAGGTTTGGGGCCAGCTGCTGTAAGAATGAGTTTAACTGGGTTAGGGAGGAAAAAGATTTATTTACACAAGTAGATGGGCAAGAAATAAGAGGAGAAAAGGTCCAGGCTAAGATAACAGAGACTTTAATGCCTTTATAGGAACTAGATTTTACGCAGCTAATTATTGGGAACCTTCAAAGGATTTCAAACAGGGAAGTGGCCTGTTAGATTTGTACTTCAGGTAACAACACTTTATCCAAAACAGGACTCAATTTAGAATGTGAATTGACCACTTCTTTTCAATAGTTGGTTATTTCTGATAGAGCACCCAACCCTAAAATACTCAAGTGAATTCTTGTGGATGGCATTTTGCACCTTTTTGGAAATCATTTGAGTGTCAACCTATAAAGTTTGTCTCACGAAAAGAATATCAACATTCACTGTGTGACTACCAAATGACCAATATTAGAAAGTGTATTTCTTCTTTGTAATTTCATATAGGAAGAATGGTATTCCATTACGGTTTTAAGTTCCATTTATTGAGCCTCTAATGAGAATAAACATTTCCATATGTGTATTCATTTTCTGTATTTTTTTCACTACATTGTTAGTAAACTTTACTGCGGTTAAAGGTGAAGTTGTACAATGTATTTTAATCCAAGAAGTCTCAAGCAAAACGAGAAAACTGTTTCTATCATCAGCCCAGAACTTCCTTCTCAAAGAACCCTAAGCTTTTAAATTGATGTAAAATATTTAGTTTTAACTATCTAAACATAGAGTGTAAGGAGCTGGACACACAGTAACCACAGGACACATCCTCCCTTGCAGAGAAATAGTCAGATCCCATGAGGAACCGTAGCTTGCCTGCCATTACAAATGATCTCCCTACAGACCCTCCGTTGATACGCTGTAAAAAGCTTTTCACGTCTGCCAGATGTAAACATCACCGTACAAGCTTTAATTTTTTGAAGAAAGGAATGTACAGACATTAAGCACAGTATTGAGCAAGAGAAAGAGGATAAAATCTGGACCTATTTTGGCTTAGTTGCAGTTTAGGGATGAGGTTTTGGTAGAGTCCTTAAAGATACTGAGATAACTGGTTCCTATTAAATAGCTATCTCGGTGTCGTGCACGTGTGGGGAGTGAGAGGGAAGAATAGTGTATCTGTTGCTGTAATGGAGGATGAGCAAACTTTTTCTGTAAAAGGCCAGATAGCAAATATTTTAAGCTTTGCAGGCCATCCAGTTTCTGTTGCAGCTATCCGAGTCTGTGGTGTATTGAGAATGTAGCCTTGGGGGCGCCCGGGGGGGCCAAGTAGGTTACGCGTCTGACTCCTGATTTCAGCCCAGGTCATGATCTCAGGGTCATGAGATTGAGCCCCAAACTGAGCTTCACATTCAGCAGGGAGTCTGCTTGAGGTTCTCTCTCTCTCTCTCTGCCCCTCCCCACCCATCTGCCCCACACTGTCTCTTTCTCTCTCTCAAATAAATTAATCTCTTTTAAAAATGCAAACTTAGACCTTACTTAAACAAAGGAGCATGGTGGTGTTCTCATAAAACCATGTAAACGGACACTAAAATATGAATTTCATATCATTTTCACATGTCACGAAATGCTATTCTTTTTTAATTTTTTTCCAGTTATTTCAAAATGTGAAAAACATTCTTTACTCATGGACTGTATAAAAACAGGCATGTGGCCAGATTTGGCCCATGGTCTGCAGTTTGCCTGCTTCTTCTGTAACAGATTGTTTCTTTTTGAAATGAATCAGTATTTCTGAAGAATTCTGAATATAAACAGCCCTTCTAATTTCCAAAGTGAAGATATTAGCATAAATACTACATAAATGACAAACTGCAAAGAGCAGATGATCACATGTGTGAAAGTTGAAGGTATTATTAAATTCAGTCATGCAAACAATTCACAATTCATAAGGATCCATTTATTTTTCCTAAAAAAGCTAGTCTGCACATTAAAATGCTTGTCTTTAATTACATTACTGTATCTACTTGGCAGCAAGATTGGTGGTAAAGGACAAAGTCCTGGGAAGAGAGTTCACAGCTATGATATGAACTAGTTGTGTGATTTGGAGCAAATCACTTAAACTTTTTTGACTTCCATCTCTAAAATAAGGTCACTAGACTAGGTATGAGTTCTTAATCAAGTATATTGAGTTACAGTATAAAGTATTTAATCTAGCTTATATTCTTGGAATTTATGGGCCCTGAATTGATAGAACATTTCTAAGTCATTTTTATCTTTGTTCATTATTGACTAAGTCCAGAATCGAGACAAGTACCTGAAACATAGTAGGAAGTTAATAAATGTATTGAATAAATAAGAAAAACATAAATTCTCTCTTAATAAAACTGCATAAAAAGTTAAAATAAGGTACTGTATTCATTTAGCAAATACTTTTTTGTAATTTAAGTAAACTCTACACCTCATGTGGGGCATGAACTAATGAGCCCAAGAATCACATGCTGTACCCACTGAGCCAGCCAGGCACCCCTTTTAGCAAATACTTTTTAAATAGGTACTTGTCAGGCACTGACACCAAGAGCGGTAAGACAATATAGCTGTTGAGGAAATTTCAGTCTGGTGGACCCAAGGGCAGAGTGGGGTTGGAGCACAAGGCATGGCGATAAAACTTACTTATGCCAATTACGTCTTCTACTGTCTTTTCATAGTTTTAGCATAAGCACTTAGCAGAAGGAGTGAAATAAGAAATAAAAGACTATAGGGGCGCCTGGGTGGCACAGCGGTTGGGCGTCTGCCTTTGGCTCAGGGTGTGATCCCGGCGTTGTGGGATCGAGCCCCACATCAGGCTCCTCTGCTATGAGCCTGCTTCTTCCTCTCCCACTCCCCCTGCTTGTATTCCCTCTCTCACTGGCTCTCTCTATCTCTGTTGAATAAATAAATAAAAATCTTAAAAAAAAAAAAAAGAAAGAAAGAAAGAAAAGACTACGGGCACCTGGGTGGCTCAGTCAGTTAAGTATCTGCCTTTGGCTCAGGTCATGATCCCAGGGTCCTGGGATCAAGTCCCACATTGGGCTCCCTGCTCAGTGGGGAGCCTGCTTCTCCCTCTGCCTGCTACTCCCCCTGCTCATGCTCTCTTTCTCTCTCTCTCTGACAAATAAATAAATAAACAACAAAAACAAACTAAAGATTCTGATCACCAATTACAACATATAGAGGAATTATTTTTTCCCACACCAAGCAATTCTCCACCACCAGTTGGGTGTTCTACAGCTCAACTCAATTCTGAAGCTTTTTACCCAGAGACAGCATCAGACCCCTCATGTTAAAGGTTCAGGCTCACAAGACTGCCCCCTGATCCTTCAGACACCAGTTGCAAGCACAGGTTTTCACCTGTCAACCAGCTACAGATTGGAGTTTCCAGCAACCCTATCCTTGGGTTCGATTAATTTGCTACAGCAACTCACAGAACTTATAGAAACATTTTACTTACTAGGTAACTGGTTTATTATAAAAGGTATACTCAGGAACAGCCAGATGGGAGAGATGTATAGGGCAAGGGGTGGCCACTGAACTCCCATGCTCCCGTGGAAGGCACCCCTGTCTCAGAATCTCTACAAGCTCACCAGCCCAAAGTCTCCGGAAACCTCTCCTTTTGGGTTTTATGGAGGCTTCATTACATAGGCATGACTGTTTAAATCATTGGCCATAGGTGACTGATTCAATGTCCAGTCCCTTCTCCCTTCCTCCGAAATCAGGGGATGGGACTGAAAGTTCTAATCCTACACTTAAGGTTGGTTCCCCCAGCAGCCAGCCCCCATCCTAGGTGCTTTCCAAAAATCAACTCATTAACATAAACCCAGTGGTGGTGGAAAGGGGCTTGCTCTCAATAACAAGTATCTATTTGATCTTTATGGCTCCGAAGTGACTTCAGGGGAGAACTACAGATGAAATATTGCTCTTATCTCTTATTCCATTGCTTTTATCACTCAGGAAATTCCAAGGATTTTGGAAGCTGTAAGCCAGGAACAGTGGATGAAGACCAACGTTGTATGAGAAATATATTTGGGTCATCTGAATGATTAAATACATTTCTTATTAATCACAATACCACACAACATAAATATATTATAATTTTAATTAAAATTATTCAAAGTTTAATAAATAAAATTATTCAAATTAAAATGTAAAATTTTATTGAAAAAGTGTCTCTTTTTTTGTTTATTTATCTTTTTTAGTAATCTCTACCCCCAACATGGGACTCAAATTCACAACCCCAAGATCAAGAGTTGCATGTTTTTCCAACTAAGCCAGCCAAGCACTCCAGGAAATGTATCTCTTGATGAATTAAAAAGGATCTTCTCTGACACCACAATTTTAACTGTCCTTTTGGGGGCAATATATCAGATTAAGATTCTGGANTTCAAATTAAAATGTAAAATTTTATTGAAAAAGTGTCTCTTTTTTTGTTTATTTATCTTTTTTAGTAATCTCAACATGGGGGTCAAATTCACAACCCCAAGATCAAGAGTTGCATGTTTTTCCAACTAAGCCAGCCAAGCACTCCAGGAAATGTATCTCTTGATGAATTAAAAAGGATCTTCTCTGACACCACAATTTTAACTGTCCTTTTGGGGGCAATATATCAGAGTAAGATTCTGGAAAAAAAAAAAAAAGAGAGAGAGAGAGAAATGACTTTGTTTTCTAAGTAGAAGCAAGATCATTTGAAAAAAAGAATAGGGAAACTCTCATCCCCCTTGCACAGGAGCGTACTGAAGCAGATGAATTTTAGGGAATACATACGTGGCAATCTAGCTTATGGAAAGTG
Organism: Ailuropoda melanoleuca; assembly: GCF_002007445.2. Lineage (NCBI taxonomy): Eukaryota > Metazoa > Chordata > Mammalia > Carnivora > Ursidae > Ailuropoda > Ailuropoda melanoleuca. The sequence continues at coordinate 92,577,370 of NC_048222.1, read as the reverse complement.
ATTCCCTTTAAATTACTTGAGCGTCCAAGTCTTGGTGGGCTGCGGTTTGAAACCACTGGTTTGCAAAGTGAGAGAGGGAATGGACTAGGGCAGTAATTCTCAGTGTGATCATCTNAAAAAAAGAATAGGGAAACTCTCATCCCCCTTGCACAGGAGCGTACTGAAGCAGATGAATTTTAGGGAATACATACGTGGCAATCTAGCTTATGGAAAGTGATTCCCTTTAAATTACTTGAGCGTCCAAGTCTTGGTGGGCTGCGGTTTGAAACCACTGGTTTGCAAAGTGAGAGAGGGAATGGACTAGGGCAGTAATTCTCAGTGTGATCATCTGACCAGCAGCATCAGCATCACCTGGAAACTTGGTAAAAATGCGAATTCTCAGGCCCCACCGTAGACTATTGTGGTAGCCAGCCTCCAAGATGGTCCTCAAGGACCCCTGCCTCCTGGTAGTCACATCCTTGTACATTTCCCTCCCACATTGTACAAGGGTATAATTGTGTTCTTTGTTCTGTGACCAATGGAATAAAACAGAGGCTTAAAAGACTGCAGCCTCTGGCTCATCCCCCACCCCTAGCCTCATCTCCATCATCTCTTTCATCTTACTCAGTAAGAAAACAACTACCATAGGGGCGCCTGGGTGGCACAGCAGTTAAGCGTCTGCCTTCGGCTCAGGGCGTGATCCCGGGGTTATGGGATCGAGCCCCATCAGGCTCCTCTGCTATGAGCCTGCTTCTTCCTCTCCCACTCCCCCTGCTTGTGTTCTCTCTCTTGCTGGCTGTCTCTATCTCTGTCAAATAAATAAATAAAATCTTAAAAAAAAAAAAAAACAGCTACCACAGAGAGGTCTATATGGCAAGATGTATAACCTTTTACCAACAACCACATATATGAGCTTGAAGGTGGATCCTCTAGGCCTTCAGATGACTGCAGCCCAACCAACAGCTTGACTGCAGCTTTGCCAGACCTTCAAGCTAAGCTTCTCCCAGGTTCCTGATCCTCAAAGATGGCATGAGGGTTTCAGAAAGATTTTAAGAAGAAAGAAAAAAGGGCATCTGAGTGACTCAGTGGGTTAAGCGTCTGCCTTCAGCTCAGGTCACGATCCCAGGGTCCTGGGATCAAGCCCCACATGGGGGGTGGAATCCCAGCTCAGTGGGGAAGTCTGCTTCTCCCTCTCCCTCTGCTGCTCTCCCTGCTTGTGCTCTCTTGTGCTTGCTCTCTGTCAAATAAATAAAATGTTTTAAAATACATACATATATACTTAGATAAATAAAAGAGAAGGAAGGAAGGAAAGGAGAGAAAGAAAGAAAAAGAAAGGAAGGAAGGAAGGAAGGAAGGAAGGAAGGAAGGAAGGAAGGAAGGAAGGAAGGGAGAAAAAGGAAAAAGTGTGCTGTAAGGTACTGAGTTTTGAAGTAATTTGTTATACAGCGATAGATGGCTAATACACCTACTGAATCAGAAGCTCAAGACAGGGCTCAGCAATCTGTATAAGACACAGGTGATTCTGATGCGGGTTTCACTCGGACACCCACTGGGTAGGGGAATGTAGAAGGATTGCAGAGAAGCACTAAAAGGAAGTGAGATCATGCAACAAGGTTATGTGTTAGTTCCAAGGATATGCACTCCCCAGGGACAGAATAGACAAGAGGGTAGATTTTAGCAGAGTTAGTGTTTTATCAGGGTTTCCTATCAAAGCAAGAAGGCAAAGACCTGGGTGCAAGCTGAAGAGTGATTATAGACTACGGAATTTAAGCTGCATAAGGAGGGAAGTAAAATGATGGGGTAACAGACTGAGAACTGCTACAGAGGCCAGTGAATTGAGAGCAAAACCGTAGAGAAGTATTTTATTCACAACCTTTAGAGTGAATCTGGAAAAGAAAAAAAGATAAATGAGAACTGAAATTCTTTCCTAATGGGAGAGGACTTTGTATCACAATGAAGCAAGCAGTTGCTGTCTATCCCATTTCTTTCCCAACTTTATGAGAGACTCACACTGAGAAATATATTTCATATGGTGGCCTATTGCAAACACATGTCTGTAACTGAAACAAGTTTCACCCAACAATTCTTGCCCTGACTATATATCCATGACACACTCTATATTCTAGAATATTCTATTCCAGTCCCTTCTGCTCCATTCTAATCCACCCTGTTTAGAAAATTTAAAAGTGATTTTTAAAAACGTCTAGTTATAGCTCATTAAATTGATTTGAGATTCTCTAGTAGATTTCAATTCACAGTTTAAAAAATCTCGGTCTACACCAAGGTTGTCCGGTAGCAATAAAATGTGAGCCACACGTGCAATTTTTAATTTTGTAATAGCTACATTTAAAAGTAAAAAGATATAAGTGAAATTAATTTTAAGAATATGTTTTTTATCATGTAACATATTCTAAATATTATCACTTCAACGTGTAACCAATATGAACAAATATTAATTAGAATGGAGATATTTTATGTATTCTTTTCACATACAATCTTCAAAATTTTATTTTTAAGTAATCTTTACACCCAACGTGGGACTCGAACATACACCCTGAGATCAAGAGTCACATGCTCAACTGACTGAGCCGGCCAGGTGCCCCTCATATACAAGCTTTAAAATCCAGAGTGTATTCCACATTTATGGGACGTCTTGACTTCGACTGTTCACATTTCAAGTGCTCGATGGCCCGGTAACTAGTGGCTGCTGTGTAAGACGGCACAGATGTACCCAATACTGTATCATGATAGTGAAGAGCAGAAGTCAGAAAGATCTGGTTTCCAAACTCAGCTTTACAAACACTGATCGGACCTCGATTAAGTTACTTCAACCTCCTGAGTTATTTTTTCAACTTTAAAATGCAGATAAAACAAAATCCGTCCTTGCAGAATTGAGAATTATATGCGATGATGTTGGAAAGCGTTTTCAGTAGTGTTAGTGTGTATGCAGTAGCGTTGGCTGCTGCTTCACACTCTCCGACTCAGATTAGTCAAGTCTCTCTGCTAAACAAAACCAAATTAAACTTGCAGTCTGGGGCACTCACTCCTCAGATATTTATGGAACTTGTAATACAAAAACGGTTTCCTCCTATAATGGAAACTTCAATCTTGGAAGATGGATTTTCAAAATATAAATTGTATTGTATTTCAACTACAAGAAATGTAAAGAGTATTAATAAAATGTCATAGATTCATATTACCTACGGGGAGGTAGGAAATCCTAGTAGAGCAACTGACATTTTTTTTTCAAGATTTTATTTATTCATCTATCAGAGAGAGAGAGCATAAGCAGGGAAGTGGCAGCCAGAGGGAGAAGCAGGCTCCTGGCTGAGCAGGGAGCCGGATGTAGGACTCGATCCCAGGACCCTGGGATCATGACCTGAACCAAAGGCAGATGCTTAACCCACTGAGCCACCCAAACATCCCAAGCGACTGACATTTGAGCTAAAAATTAAGCTTAGAGGCAGGGCTGAGGGAAAGAAGTAAAAGGCCCTTAAAGCCTATAGGCAAAGCTTATGCTCAAGCACAAAGAACTGTGTGAAATCACAGCAACAGTGAACCTGTACTGTGAGCCTACTGTGTGCTCTGTACCAGCCATTCACCAGGATTATTTTAGTGCATGACCCCTTCAGGGAAAAGGAAAGCATTCTGTTTTTCCCTGACTCCCAAAGGCTTGTCCTGATGCCAGCCACTACATGAGATATGAGAAAGTTTTACCATCCAAGGGAAAGTAAAAGTAAGAAAAATGTAGGGATTTTTTATAAAGCTACCTTGACTCAAGTTTTAAAACGTCCTTTACTTTGCAATTGTGGTCTTCCTAACTTTGTGGCATTGTAATATTTCTTTTATTAAATGAATGTTACAGGCATGTTGTTATAAATTTCTTTCTTTGTTTTTAATATCCTAGCTTAGCTCTTTCCTTCAGCAAATATTCAGTGAGTACCTTAGTCAGTTTGAGCTGCTATAACAAAAATGCCATAGGCCAAGTGGCTTAAACAACGAACATTTATTTTTCATAGCTCTGGAGGCTGGAAGTGCAAGATCAAGGTGTCAGCATGGTCAGGATATGAGAAGAGCCCTCTCTCTGGTTTGCAGACGGCTACCTTCTTGCTATTTCCTCACATCAGAGAGGGAATCTCTCCCTCTTATGCCTCATCTTATAAGGGCACTAATCCCAGTCATGAAGATTTCACCCTCATGTCCTAATCACCTGCCAAAGGCTCCCCCACCCAAATGCCATCACACTGGGCCTCACTATATGAATGGGGTGGGGGTGGGGGACATATTCGGCCTATAGCAGTGAGCTTTTGCTTTTCTGCCAGATGCAGTAATAAGCACAGCACATATACCAGTGAACAAGAGTTAAAAAAAAGATGGAACCTCTCCACACAGAGCTATAGTCTAATGGAAGAAACAGATAATAAGTAAACTAACAAACAAACCAATATTCAGATAATTATAGAGTGAGATATGACTTAGTAAGTCTAGAACATGGATGACATGATAATAATTGGGACTGCCTACTTCGGCTGATGGCATCAGGAAAACCCTTCTCAGGGAATAAAAGTAAAACTAAGAAAGTACAATGGAAACAAAACAAAATACCCGGCACAAAAACACTAATTACATGTTTGTTGGTTCTTCTTTTAGTTCTAAAACCGATTCCAGTGTGTGGGGGAGAAGACTGTAGTTTCCTTGCACCCAGCAAGCCTTTCTCTACACCAGCAGGGTGTCCAAGAATTCAACTCAGTTCTGACACTATCTACCCAAAGATAGCATCAGGTTCCACAGTTTAAGGTTTCAGTCCGGCAGACTATCCTCCCCACCCCCCTTCAGATGCCAGTCACAGGCCCAGGATGCTTCCTGTGCTTCTGACTGACTGGCTATAAATCAGAAAGTCCCATGATCTCCTCCTCATGTTCCATGAATTTGCTAGAGCAGCTCAGAGAACTCAAAAACATTTCACTTACTAGACACCAGTTTATTATAAAAGGATGTAACCCAGGAACAGCCGGAAGAAAGATGTGTGTTGGGAAATGTATGTGGGAAGGGGTCTGGAGTTTCTGTTCCCTCTTCAGGCACCTCCTAGACCTCACATGTTCATTAACCTTCAAGCTCTTTGAACGCTGTCCTTTTGGGGTTTTATGGAGGCTTTAATACATAGTCATGATTGATTGTATCATTGGCCAATGGGGATTGATTCTACTTCTAGGCTTTCTCTCCTCCTCAGAAGTCAGGGGGATGGGACTGAAAGTTCTAATCCTCTAATCACAAGGTTGTTTCCTCTGGAGACCAGCCTCCATCCTTAGGTGATCTAGGGGCATTCCAAAAGTCACCTCATTAACATAACAAAAGATACCTTTTCCACTCTAATCACTTAAGAAATTCCCTTGGAAATTCCAAGGGCTTTAGGATCTCTGCACCAGAAACGGAGGTAAAGATTAAATACATATTTCTCATTAGAAGTCACAGTATCACAGTTCCCCACTCTCTAGAGGCTCAACAATCAATTATATTGGATTATAGATCTCATATTTCAAAGCACTAAGCTATAGAGGTATGATTACATTTTGGCTTTAGGAAGATATATTATCAGCAGCAAAGAGGTTGCATCAAAAGAAGTAGTTTTGTGCAGAAACAAATGAGGAAACTATTATAATAAACCAAGACTTGAACAAAGTCAGAGATTATGATGATGAGATATTGTGAGGCCAGAATTAAGGCAAAGCCTTAATTAGAAAGGTAAAGCCAATAGGATTTTCTGGCTCGGATATGGCAAGAGGTTATGGGAAGTATCACGAATAATTCTGAGATCTCTTGCTTTTGTAGGCACGACTGTGGTGTCATTAACCAGGATAAAGCATCTTGGGGATAACAGTACTATGACTCGTTGGCCACCTGCTGTATGTCAGGTTAAGTGCTTCAGAAACATGAGCAATTGGATACATTTGGAGATAGACAAAGTCTGAATTTGCCCATGTGACTATGAAGTAAAAGGTACCTTACTGCCTGTTGTAGACTGAAAGTTTATATCTCCTCAGAATTCATTTGTTGCAACCTAATCTCCAGTGTGATGGTATTTGGAGGTGGGAGCTTTGGGGTGTGATTAGGTCATGGGATCAGAACCCTCATGAATAAGAGTAGTGCCCTTATAAAAGAGACTCCAGGGAGCTCCCTTACTCCTTCCGCCATGTAAAGACACAGTGAGTAAGATGGCCTACTATGAACCAGGAAATGGGCCCTCAACAGACATTGGATCTGCCAGTCTTTTTATTTTTTTTTTTTAAGATTTATTTATTTTAGAGAGAAAGAGGCAGGAGGAGGGAGAGAGAAACTTAAGTAGACTCCATGCTGGGGGTAGAGTCCAACACGGGACTGTATCTCCCAACTCCGAGATCATGACCTGAGCTGAAACCAAGAGTCGGATGCTTAACAGACTGCGCCACCCAGGTATGCCAGATCTGTCAGTCTTGATCTCAGACTTCCAGCCTCCAGAACTGTGACAATATTTGTTTTTTAAGCCACCCAGTCTATGGTATTTTTGTTATAACAGCTAGAAACACTAAGACACTGCCTTTCTGACCATGAACAATTTTATTAAGAAGAATAATATAAAATCACACCTACAAATTTCTAGGACCCTCCCACAGTCTTGGAAAATACCTGAGCAAGTGGAGAAACCTGAAGCCTATGCTTCATCATCCTGGTAAATCCTCCCTTGAATGCCCATTAGATAATGAGTTTGAGGGGCACCTGGCTGGCTCAGTTGGAAGAGGATGCGACTCTCGATCTCAAGGTCACGAGTTTGAGCCCCATGTTGTGCATAGAGATTACTCAAAAAAAAAAAAAAAAGATAATGAGTTTGAGTTGCTTTCAAGACACCATATGATAGGGCATCTGGGTTGCTCAGTTAGTTGAGTGTCTGCCTTTGGATCAGGTCATGATCCCAGGGTCCTAGGATAGAGTCCCACATTGGGCTTCATGCTCAGCAGGAGTCTGCATCTCCCTCTGCCCCTCCCCCCACTTGTACTTGTGCTCCCTCTCTCTCTCACACACACACAAAAATATATAAATAAAATCTTTAAAAAAGAAAAAAGACACCATATGAAAACATAATTGGAACGTTGGAATTTTGGGTCTATAGATTGAGAGAGATGGCCTTAGGAGTCACATGATTAAAACTTTGACAGATGGTAAAGTCTCCAAGTGAGAACATGTACAGCAAGGACAAAAAGGGTCATGTGTGGAGTTCTGAGGTAGCACAAGGTTTAGGAAAGAATTCATAAAGACACAGCATATTAGTTTCCTATTGTTGCTTTAACAAATTATCACAAATTTAGTGGCTTTAAATAACACACACTTACTCCTTACAGTTCTGCAGGCCAGAAGCTCGAAATCCATTTTATAGGGCTAACATCAAGGGCACAGGGCTAGTTTCTTCTGGACATTCTGAAGAGACAATCATTTCCTTGCCTTTCAGCATACAGTGGCTGCTTGAGGTACCACTTTCTCTTAATGCATCGCCCCAATGTCTGCTTGCATCATCACCAGGCCTTCTCCTGCTGTAACTCTGACTGCTGCTATATCACTCATATGAGGACCATTGTGATGATATCTGGTTTATGGGTTAATCCAAGATAATCTCCCCATCTCAAGAACCCTAATTTTTTTTTATTTTTATTTTTTTTTGGTAAGTATGCTTGACATCCAACATGGGGCTTGAACTCATGACCCTGAGATCAAGAGTCACATGCTCTCTGGACTGAGCCAGCCAGGCATCCCTCAAGACCCTTAACTGAATCATATCTGCAAACTCTCTTTTCTCACAAAAGGTAATATTCACAGGTTCTGGAGATTGGGACAGGGATAAATTTGGAGGCCATGACTCACCTACCACACATAGTAACAAAGGAAACTAAAATAGGGCACCTGGGTGGATCAGTCAGTTAAGCGTCTGTCTTCAGCTCAGGTCATGATGCCAGAGTCCTGGAATCGAGCCCCATGTCCAGCTCCCTGCTCAGCGGGGAGTCTGCTCCCTCTGTCCCTCGTCCACTTGTTCTCTCTCTCTCTTAAATAAATAAATAAAATCTTTAAAAAAAAAAAAGGAAACTAAAATAGAAGGGTAATAAAACAGAACCAAAAAAAAAAAAAAAACCAGTAAATGCAAGGAAAGAGGATGTCTGACTTAACTGCATCAGTTAACTGAGTCAAATAGAGGAGCAAATGGAAAATCACTGAGAGAAGGGCATTAGATTTATTAGTAAAGAGCTTTGCCAGGTTGGTTTCAAGGAGAAACTGTATCTCAGAAAATTGAAGAGCAAATGGGAGTGGAGCACATAAACCCAGTAAGAGTTGACTCAGTTATTTCAGGAAGAAAAGGTGAAAGATTTATTTTAGAAGACAACAAAATCCAGAGAAGTGTTTTGTTGTTTTCAAAGGGAGAAAGAGACTTGAGTATGTTTATACCCTTACAAAGAAGCCAGTGGAGAAAAATGGAAGAGAGAAAGGGAGGCGGAAAGAGGGTGCAGAGCAATCAGTGGAGGGCACAGCCAGCTAGTCTCTGTCAGGCCGTATTCCTTCCTCATGAGAAAACTGAGCAATGAATGGCTGAGTGGTGGAAAAATGTCACATCAAGTATAATCACTCACACTGCGGTAAATAATAGTCTCTAGACTCCAGACTCATGGTTTTAGATACTTCCCTTTAAAAAAAAAAATCCTCCTGATGAGATATTTGCATTCCCATGTCAATTGCAGTACTACTCATAATAGCTAAGACGTGGAAACAACCTGAATGTCTCCTCATGGGTGAATGAATAAAGAAAATGTGGTATATACATACAATGAAATATTTTGAGCCTTAAAATACAAGGAAATTCTGCCATGTGACAACATGGATTAACCGTGAAGACATTATGCTAAGTGAATTAAGTCTGTGGTGGAAGGAGAAATATTACATGATTCCACTTATCGGTGGTATCCAAAATGGAGTCTTTGCTCATGGAAGCAAAGAGAATTGTGTTGCCAGATGCTGGGCGGAGGGGAAAATAGGGAGCTGCTAATCGAAAGGTATCATTTCAGTTATGCAAGATAAGAAAGTTAGAGATCTGCCACACAGCAGTGTGCCTATAGATAAGAGTATCATTTCGTACCCTGAAAACTCTGTAAGAGGGTAGATCCCATGTTAAGTGTTTTTACCACAATAAAAATTTTCAGAATTCAACATGGCAAATATCCACTGTTTAGCACATGTACAGCATTAAAATCATTTTGATTGCATAACTAAAAATATTTTTGTAGAGAAAATTTTAAAGTACATACAAAAACAAGGAGAAATAGGGGCACCTGGGTGGCTCAGTTAGTTAAGCATCCAACTCTTGGCTTCCACTCAGGTCATGGTCTCAGAATTGTGACATGGAGCTCCATCTTGGGCTTCGCCCATAGCAGGGAGTTGGCTGGAGATTTTCTCCCTCTCCCTCAGCCCCTCCCCCTGTTCACATGCACGTGTGTGCTCTCTCTCTATCTCTAAACTAAATAAATAAACCTTTAAAAAAATAAAATAAATATCAAAAGTTGTTAAAATTTTGGTACATATTTTTCTAAATATATACATAATATATTCCTTGTCTGTGTTTTTTTCTTCAACAACATGTGATTATACTCAACAGTATGTTTTGTGATATTTTTCCCCATTTGCAATGTTTTATACATTTTTATTTTAATAAATATAGACTTTTTAAAATATAGACATGTTAATGGCTGTCTAACCTATTACTGTATTGCTAAACCATACTTATTTAACTGGTCTTCTATTTATTGGGAATTTAGTTTTGATTTTTAAATACATAACCAGAGCTGGATTAATATCTTTCCTTTAAAAAATTCCTAGAATTAGAATCACTGAGTCAAAGGTCATACACGTTTTTAAGGCATGTGATCATACACACTGACAAATTGTCCCTCAGAAGGGTGTTTAAAGCAGCTTTTTTCAACACACCAGCTGTGAATATCTCCCCTTAATAAATGTCATATAGCACGTTCTGAAAAGAATAGGTTCTAGACAGGCATGGTCTTAGTGTGAATCTTAACTCTAAAACTTATTATTGTTTCCCTGCTGTAATCTTGGGCAAGAAATTCAACTCCTCTGGGTTCAGTTTCCACTTCTATGAAATGAAAATAATAGGTTTCTGGGGATGCCAGTGTGGCTCAGCCAGTTAAGCGTCTGCCCTTGGCTCAGGTCCTGGGATAGAGTCCCACATCAGGCTCCTTGCTCAGCCCGGAGCCTGCTTCTCCCTCTGCCTCTGCTGCCCACCCCTTGTGCTCTCTCTCTCTCTCTCTCTCTCTCTCTGTATCTGTCTCTCTCTGACAAATAAATAAATAAAATATTTAAAATTTTAAAAAAAGTTTCCACATCATGAGACCATTGCCAGAGTTAAAAGTGAAAAAGGGGTGCCTGGCCGGCTCAATCAGTAGAGCGTAAGACTGCTGATCTCATGGATTTGAGTACAAGCCCCACATTGGGGGTAGAGTTTACATGAAAGGAAGAAAGAAAGAAAGAAAAGAAAGAAAGAAAAGAAAGAAAGAAAGAAAGAAAAAAGAAAGAAAGAAAGAAAGAAAGAAAGAAAGAAAGAAAGAAAGAAAGAAAAAGAGAAAGAAAGAAAAAGAAGGAAGGAAAGAGAAGAAATANAGAAAGAAAGAAAGAAAGAAAGAAAGAAAGAAAGAAAGAAAGAAAGAAAAAGAAAGAAAGGGAAAGAAAGAAGAAGGAAGGAAGGAAAGAGAAGAAATGTACTTGACTAGTGCCTTATAGTTATTATAATTATGTTATCTGCTTTAAATTACATTTTTATTGATAGTGAGATCAATAGAAAATTATATAAATATTCAGTTTTCTATTTATTTATTGTCCATTCTTGTTTTTCCTTTTATGACTTGACTGTTCATTTCCTTTGTCTATTTTTATTGGAGTGTTCACCTTTGTTTCTTGATTCATAAGTGATTTATATTTTAAGGATAATAACTTATAGGATATATATTTAGCAAATATTTTCCAAATTTGTCAGTTGAATCTTAACTTAGCATTTTGTGATTATCAAGTAGAAGAGTTTTTCAACTTTTTATTATGAAAATTTATACACAAAAAAAGTTGGAAGAACAGTAAATGAAACACATTTACCTATTAGATTCAACAATACTTTAATGAATGTCCTTTCTCTATCTCTATATATTTTGCTGAGACATTTCAAAATATTTTGCAGTCATCATACCACTCCCATCCACATGGTTTAGCATACCCCTCCTAAGAACTGAGACATTCTCATTTTTATCCACAAACATCATTGCTTCAAATATCGGATACACCTAGTTTAGAGAAGTTTCTAGTTGTCTCATTAAAATTCTAAGGATAAACAAATAAATAAGCCTATTAGCCTTCAAAATTGAAGATCTTTCTGGGACTAAGTTCTCCCTTCCAGTAAAATTTCTAGTAAGCCTGTAATAATCTACAGAAATCACAAGTGAAAATCACCGGATCTGACTTTTGCCCGCAGCAAACTTCGCACCACAGCTGCTGCGAAGAAAAGCAAAAGCAGAGAATTTTCCTGAAGCCATGAGAAACCCAAATCACCCTTCATCACCCCACTCCCTCTCTTTTCTAAATATTCCTCATAAAGTAATTCAAATGAGCTTAAGAGCTAAACAGAAGACACCTGGGAACAACTGCTTGAAAGGCCTTCGTGGAAGTTGTTAGCCTCATATAAACACGAGCAAACAGACCAAATAGCCTGGAATATTGAGTTCAACCCTCCGTGAATCTACCGGATGTACAACTCATTTGTCTGGTAATTACCTCCCATCTCCTAGGCACAAAGTTATCTGCTTCAAACATTCCCCAGCAGAGCAGTCTTCCTTTATTCATCTTGGTGCAGTTAAAAAAGAAGGCGTGATATTCCCAGAATTTTTGTGCAACCACACTTGCAACACAGACAGATTTGTGTTTTTTTCCAGTCATTTCTCTTTACTCAATATGCCGCCAGAAGAAGGGAATATTGTTATTGAAATCTAAACCAAATGATGCAAAATAGAGGTTATGAAATATGTGCTCGTTTTAACTCTCACTAATGTGACTATTGAAAGTTAGGGGGAATTCAAATATTTTACTTTTAAATATGACTTAGCAGAGGCTGGAAGTCATTAAAGACTGCAGAGCTCAGCACCTGTTCAGTGACATTTAATGAAAAGCAGAAATATCTCCCTTTAGCCATGAATTCTAACAATTTTAAATTATTACCAGTAATGGGCCTGAAACCCATTATGAAAAGTGTGGGGTTTTTGTGCCCTGGAATTTATATCATCAGCAATTCCTTGGAAGCAGGGACTTGGGCCGCATTTGCAAGAGAGGAGGCAGCATCCACAATACCTTGCAACCAACAGGCATTCGTGAGAGCCCCTTCCCACCCGCCCAGCAAGCTGAATGCAAAGGGTACTTCCTCCTCCCCTCAGCCACACTCCTTCCTTGCATTTAGGACTCAAATTCTATTTTCACACACAGGTGTTACTTCTTCACATCTTATTAATGCATCAAAAAAAAAAAAAGACACAATAATTACAGTACTAGCTAATACCTATGATTATTTAGTTATGGGATCCCTCAGTATAAATTGTCTTAAAACAGGACATTTAAGGGCGCCTGGGTGGCTCCGTCTCTTAAGTGTCTGCCTTCGGCTGGGGTCATGATCCCAGGGCGCTGGGATGGAGCCCTGCGGACTCCCTGCTCAACGGAGAGTCTGCTTCTCCCTCTGCCCCTCCCCACTGCTCACGTGCGCACTCTCTCTCTCAAATAAATACATGAACTATTTTAAAAATATATATGACATGTAATAGACATGCAAGAGAGTTCTGTTAAATCATTTTTTTCATTTTTCGGTATTTCACAATGATCCTTCAAGAGTCTATAGATAAATAATATACCCATTCAACAGGTAATAAAAGTGGGGCTCAAGGCGATTTCATGACTTTCTCAAGTCACACAGGAAAATGATGCTAGGCCTGTCTCAGGAGGTAAGTGACAGAACTGAGACATCACCAAAATTTTCTGTCAACCCGCTGCTTGTGCACCATGACACTTAGGTAGTACTTTAATTCTTTTCGAAAGCGCCAGGACTCTGGATGTTTCTACCCTGGGCACCATCCACCACTAGGGGGAGCAATCTGGGAGGGGCTGCAGGAAATCTACTCGCGGTAGTCAAGTCAAATCCCTGCTAAATGGAAAACACAGACGTCAACATCCATCACTGTGAGAAGGAGCGAGAGAATTTGGGTGTTTCACGGAGCAGGTGATTAAGGAAATGGAAACCACACTGCTGAGTTTCAAAGAGACATCACTATGCTCCAATACAGTGTGCATTTCTGGTAGAGGATTGAAGTCAGAGCTCTGGAAAGATAATTATTAGACACTTGCAGTCAAAGGGCCAAGATGGTTAAGGATCCGAGGAATCACGAAAAGCTTAATGTTACTCAGTTCAGTATGTGATGCCATGTCCCCCTACCTTCTGCCCCTGGATAAAAAGATTCTGTTTTGTTCCTTCTTGTTATTGTCAAATCTTCGGGGTACCTGTCTAGCTCAGTCAGTACATCATATGACTCCTAATCTTGGGGTGTAAATTTGAGTTCCATGTTGGCACTGAGAGTACTTAATAAAAAATTTGGGGGGGATGCCTGGGTGGCTCAGTCGATTGAGCATCTTGCCTTCAGCTCAGCTCATGATCTCAGGGTCCTGGGATCGAGTCCCACTTCAGGCTCCTTGCTCAGCAGCGAGCCTGCTTCTCCCTCTTCCGCCCCCCCCCCCCCCCCGCTTGTGCTCTCTATCTCTCTGATAAATAAATAAATAAATAAAATCTTTAAAAAAACAATTTAAAAAAAAAATCTGGGGGTGCCGGGGCGCCTGGGTGGCACAGCGGTTAAGTGTCTGCCTTCGGCTCAGGGCATGATCCCGGCGTGATAGGATCGAGCCCCACATCAGGCTCCTCTGCTATGAGCCTGCTTCTTCCTCTCCCACTCCCCCTGCTTGTGTTCCCTCTCTCGCTGGCTGTCTCTATCTCTGTCAAATAAATAAATAAAATCTTTAAAAAAAAAAAATCTGGGGGTGCCTGGCTGGCTCAGTCAGGAGAGCATGAGGCTCTTGATCTCAGGGTTGTGAGTTCAAGCCCCATGTTGGGTATAGAGATTACTTAAAAAATTAAAAAATAAAAAGTTAAGGGCTCCTGGGTGGCTCAGTTGGTTAAGTGTCTGCCTTCTGCTCAGATCATGTTTGTAGAGTCTTGGGATCAAGCCTCGAGTTGGGCTCCCCTGCTTGGTGGGGAGCCTGTTTCTCCCTTTCCCTCTGCCTGCCATTCCCCCTGCTTGTGCTTTCTCTCTTTCTGTCAAATAAATAAATAAAGTCTTTTTAAAAAATTAAAAATAAAATCTTCTATTCCTCCTCACACACTTCCTACCCTGACAGGTGAATCAGGCATCAGGAAAAGGGATTAATGTGTCATGTTATCAAGAATGAAAGAACTGGACATTTGCAAGATTGTGCTCACACTATCATTTGCCAACTGTTGTTTTCTCAACCTGAATGTAATTTAAAGTATAGTAGAGCTGCCATTAATAGTGGAAGTCAGGGGCACCTGGGTGGCTCAGTCCATAGAGCATGTGACTCTTGATCTTGGGGTTGTGAGTTTAAGCCCTATGTTGGGTGTAGACATTTCTTAAAAAGAAAAAAAAGAAAGAATAAAAGCTGGCATTTTGTTCGCTAGGCCCTGCACTGTGTGCTTGACCTGCATTCTCATTTATTCTTCACCCCTTTCCTACTAGACTTTGTCTCTATTTACAGAGAAGAAATCTTAAAACACAGTTAACATGAGGTAAAATTTGCACCCAGTCTTTCTGATGGAAGATTATGGGGCTCTTAACTATTTTATTATACTTTCTTTACTGAAATAAAATGGGATATCTAAAAATTAAAATAACTGAAAAGAGAGGGAAATAGAAAAATACATGAGATGTTATTCACATTTTGTTAAAAGGCACACTTCATTTTCATTTTTTTTTAAGGTTTTATTTATTTATTTGTCAGAGAGAGAGCACACACAAGGGGAGAAGGGGCAGGGGGAGAAGCAGGCTTCCTGCTAAGCAAGGAGCCCAATGTGGGACTCCATCCCAGGGTCCAGGGATTATAACCCAAGCCAAAGGCAGATGCTCAACCGACTGAGCCACCCAGGTGTCCCATTGCTTTCATGTGAAATATGCACATGATGTTTCCTGTCACATGCACAAGATGTCACTGTAAATGATGTCAATAAAACATTTTTTACACCACATGCACGCCTGGCCCAGCATTGGGGGGGGGGGCTGTGATGTCCCCTGGGACAGCTGCTATAAACTGTTTGGAGGAGGTAAAGACTTTACTGTTCTCTCCTGACTGGATTTCCAATGGAAAATATGTATCTGCTTTCTCACTGCAAATGGCAACGTCTCAATGCTTCCTGATTTAGTAACAAGAGTCAAAATATGTCACACAGAGAAAGAATAAAAGACAGACATCAGCCTGTTGGGGGGGAAATCATAATCTATATTACCGTCCACATTCCAAAGCTGAAAAGTACTGCTTTGCAAGGAATGTTTATGGGGCATCAAAGTCTTCTTGACAAGGATAATTTGATTTGATGGCAAAGACAGTGAGAAGATCTAGTCTGCAAAAGCAAAGGCGATTTCATTTTTTATTCTTTAGTTTGGGTAGGGCGATTAGGTATTTCTACATTGATGGTTAAAGCTAATTTGATCAAATGAAAAAGTTTGGAAATAAAACCATAGACAGCTAAATTTGTTGGGATTATTCTAAAACATGAAATGCTGATATCTTTAAGAGTAGACCTTCTTAAAAGAAAAAGAAAAAAAAGGTGAGCTTTTCAAAAGTACCTGAGACAAAAACAGTACAGGTGGCCTTAATAAGTATTTCAGGTAGTTAAGAGAGGTACAAAGTTATTTGTTGCGCTGTTTTTTAAAGTTAATGTTTGTTGACCATTTTGTGACAATAGCCAAGTTTATTTCAAAATGCTTTACTCAATTACACTTACTAGAAGAGACTTTTGAAAGAGAAATTATAGATCTATACATTTAAGTACAACCCATGAAAATACTGAAAAAGTAATAAGGATTTCAATATAAACATTTTGGAAGCTAGTTCTTTGCCTTATATGTAACTATAACTTTCCCCCCGGGGCAGGAGTTATCTGGGAAGATTTAAAAAAAAAAAAAAAAAACCTGCATAAAGGTCTTGACTATAACTCCTCCCTATCCCTTAAAATAATGGAAATAAGATTGGCTCTTTTCACATCTATACAGATCCCTATTAGTCCTAAACAATGATAAGCACCCTACCATTTAAAAATTCTCTAAGTTGGGGCGACTGGGTGGCTCAGCCGGTTAAGCATCTGCCTTGGGCTTGGATTGTGATCTCGGGGTCCTAGGATAGAGCCCCGAGTCACGCTCTCCCCTCAGCAGTGAGTCTGTTTCTCCTTCTTCCCCAACCTCTGTGCTCTCTCTCGCTCTCTCTCAAACAAATAAATAAAACCTTTTCAAAAAATTCTCTAAGTTTATAGGGTACCTGGCAGGCTGAGTTGAGCATGTGACTCTTGATCTCAGGGTTGTGAGCTCAAGCCCCACTTTGGGAGTAGAGAGTACTTAAAAATAAAATCTTTAGGGGCACCTGCTTGGCTCAGTCTGTTAAGCATTGAACTCTTGGTTTCAGCTCAGTTCATGATCTCAGGGTTTTGAGATTGAACCCTGTGTTTGGCTGCATGCTGGGCACAGAGCCTGCTTAGGATTCTCTCTCTCCCTCTCCCTCTGCCCTTCCCCTTCCCTCTCTCTCAATCCCTCCCTAAAAAAATTAGAATAAAATAAAACCTTTAAATATATATATATTTTTTAATTCTCTATGTTTATATGAAAATTACTTTTCATATGTAAATTCCATAGAAAGAAATGGCTGAGAAGAGTAATGGTCAGAGCAGAAGGCCAGCAATTCAGTTAATTCAGAATTTGTCCCTCCCATGCCCCCACCCACCATACACACTAAGTACTCTTGACTTGTCTGTATCAATATATAGGTCATATATTCTGATAAGATCTCTTTTAATGAGAATGAAACTAATACCAGCTACACAAAAAAACATTTATCTTATCTTATGCTGGGTCAAAGAAAAATAGAAACAGCTTTGTGATTGAGCTATGATACTGTGGAGTGAAATAAAGTTAGTCTAGTAGGTTCTCATTTCATGATTTGAGATTTAATTTAGAACTTTATATTTTATACACAAATGGAAACTAGTGAGAAGTCAAATGCTGGTCTTCTATGAGTCTCAGCACCAATTTTAATTAACTGGAAACCACTAACAGTCCTCTCTTTATTCCTTTACCATATTTTTTAAGTCTTTTTCTCAAGATTTTATTTATTTATTAGAGAGAGAGAGAGAGAGCGCACGCACTCCTGCACTTGAGTAGGAGGGAAGGGCCGGAAGAAGCAGACTCCCCATCGAGCAGGGAGCCTGATGCAAGGTTCCATCCCAGGACCCTGAGATCATGACCCAAGCCAAAGGCAGACATTTAACTGACCGAGCCACCACATGCCCCTCTTTACTGTATTTTCTACTCAAAACCTGGATTCCTTCCAAAAGGAACTCCATTAATTGAGGGGAATCTTTCCTAAGTTTTTGTTTCTCTCTCTAGAAATAAATACCACATATTACCCTAATTTGGAATAATGTAATTTCATAGCAGAATATTTATTTTCTCTATAAATCATTTATTTATTTATAAATTAGTCTGAGCTATCATTAAAAAAAAAAGGAAAACATCTAAAACCAGGCCCAATTTTGTTTAAAAAAAAGCCATTTCTGGGGCGACTGGGTGGCTCAGTCATTAAGCGTCTGCCTTCGGCTCAGGGAGTGATCCTGGAGTTCTGGGATGGAGCCCCACGTCAGGCTCTTCTGCTGGGAGCCTGCTTCTTTCTCTCCCACTCCTCCTGCTTGTGTTCCCTCTCTCGCTGGCTGTCTCTCTCTCTGTCAAATGAATAAATAAAATCTTAAAAAAAAAAAAGCCATTTCTGACTCTTTTTTTTTTAAGATTTTATTTATTTATTTATTTATTTGAGAGAGAGAGAAAGAGAGAACAAGCAGGGGAAGGGCAGGCAGAGGGAGAGGGAGAAGCAGGCTCCCCGATGAGCAAGGAGCCCGATGCAGAACTCGATCCCAGGACTGGATCCCAGGACTCTGGGATCATGACCTGAGCCAAACGCAGATGCTTAATGGACTGAGCCACCCAGGCACCCCAGGCACGATTTTTTAAGGCTATTCATTACAGGACAAAATTTAGCCAGAGAAGCACTCTCCTGTGGACTATTACTCTGAAGTACAGACTGATGGAACAAGTCAATCATCAAATGTGTAGAGCGACATTTTCATTAGAATACAGGGTAACATGAGAATGAGAAGAATAGGGGGAAATATCTTTTTTAAAAGGAAGGAATAAAAAAAAAAGGAAGGGGGGCGCCTGGGTGGCGCAGTCGTTAAGCGTCTGCCTTAGGCTCAGGGCGTGATCCCAGCGTTCTGGGATCAAGCCTCACATCAGGCTCCTCCACTTTGAGCCTGCTGCTTCCTCTCCCACTCCCCTGCTTGTGTTCCCTCTCTCGCTGGCTGTCTCTCTCTGTCAAATAAATAAATAAAATCTTAAAAAAAAAAAAAGGAAGGAATACTCCAAAATATTAATAGTAATGCCTCTAAGTGGTAATATGATGAGTCATTTTTTCTTACTCCTTGCACTTTTTCTACACTCTAAGCCTTATTAAATTTGACGAGGGTGCAGAAAGATCAATGACCCGAATTTCAAAATCGTAACAAAGGAGGTTTAGATGTCATTGATCAGGAGTCTTAGTGCCAAGCTAGTAAGTTACTATCTTATGTCCCATATGCGACCCCCCTGTTAGCGCTGGCCACTCTCACAGAGAATGAGACCAGCAGTTTTGCCAACATGATAAAATAATAATTAAATTCAAATACTTCTTTATACTTAAACCCTAAGATTTCAGAGGAAATAAAAATAATACGAAAGGGCCTTTTTGATACCCCTTCTGTAGTTTATTATCAGAAAGCCAGGACGCGGTTTTGAAACAAAAGTGATTTCTTCAGACCTAAGTGTTTTAGTTTCTCAGGGTTTACAAAAATCCCCGAAATGGGTACTATTAATCCAATTTGTAAAGTACATAGATTGAAGCTTTATACATTTGCATAAATTAAATGTACCAGTCATTAATCCAGAGCTGACCTTTGTCACTTGGCGGTTGTTTTCTGATTCTCTGGACACAAAGGGAGTAGACAGTATATTTGAATGGCTCCCTTTGTCTGGCATTTTGTGATCCCCCAGACAGGTCTTCAGCATACAATGAGTCAGCCCTGGGCTGTATTCCCTCTTCTGTGTGGACAGTGACAGAGTACTCTTGTGGGATTTAACCCTTACCTTAGTCTGGAGGCCGTGAAAATTAGATGCTTTCACAAAGTAAGAAAAATAACTTCCCAAGTACATTGCAATATAAACATTTTCCCCTGAACTTAATGCAGTTGAGTCATAAAAATGGTTTGTAGCATGGGTGGTCAGAATATAAAAGCATATACAAAAAAGATAGAATCTATCCTGGAAAACATCATTTCCCAATCTAGTAAAGGCCTTCAAAAGTCAGCTATTTTTGAAGAAATGTTAAATTACAATCTGTTTGTTTTTTATCTTTCAACCCTTCTTTGCCTTATGATTACTAAAAATAAATCGGTTCCCTTGTATATAGTGCAGATATAGTGCATATAAAAAGTGCATGCATCACTTTTTCTATTTTGCTGCTTGGAGTTAGGTGTTTGGGACTTACAAAGGTTAATATTTATGAACACAGGTGAAGGTATTATCATGCAGTATTAAAGCAAAAGTCGAGGGGGTTCCTGCAGTGACAACAAAGTCTTCAAATCGGCCTTCTCCACAGCAAAAATTTACTTTGGAGTTCTTGTGGTAAAGCTTGGCTGTTCAAGTCTGACTGACAGGGTAAACACAGAGCAGCAGATGGCACGACCCCTGCAGAGAATGTCTTTGCATTCCTTAGCTGTTAAGTACGTACTGAGTGCCTACTATGTACCACACATTCCTCTAGGGTCTATGGACAGAATGAGCACAGAAGACAAGATCCCTACTTTCAAAGAACTTATATTCTACTGGGGAGACACCATTGAACAAATAAATAAATTTAAGATTGTATTAAATGTGCCAAAGATGAGAAAACAGGGCAGTACGAGAGAATGTAAGTAGAGGGAGTGGCCGAGAGCACAGGGATAAACTATCGTACAGAAGGAAAAAGTTTTCCTTGACCACCTGAGTGTCCCTGGCTGGGTCTGAACATTGAAGTGACAGAGTAACAGGAGAAAAGCATATAAATTTATTTAATATAAGTTTTACATGACATGGGAGCCTTCTGAAGGAAATGAAGAACCAAAGAAACAGGTACTTCTCTGCTAGGTTTGCTGTAGAGTGGACGGTCAGGCAGATTTGTGATAGGGTCGAGCATGAACTTAGTTTAAACTGGGGAAATGTTAGGAGGGCCTATTTTCTCGGGGCCTCTTTGACTTAGAAGATAAAGATGCTCCTTTCCTCTAGGTATAGGAAGGGAACCTCTCACATAAACTCTTTATCAGCTGTTTCATGAGGTATGGGAAAGAGGGAACATCAGAGTGACCTTCCGGCTTCTATGTTCTCAAACTCCTTCAGCTTAAAATATTTGATATGCCAGGTGACATATTTTGGGGTATCATGTCCTAAATCCCATTACTGTCCATGTGAAGATAGAAGAAGAGAATTCTAAGAAGGGGGGACAGCAGGGGCAAAGACCCTGTGGGAAGAACATGTGTGGGTTTTATAAGCAATGAAACATGCGAAGGGAAGGGGACTAGAGTAGAAGGTAAGGATAGACAGATACGCTACACTACAAAGGATTTGGAAGGAATTGGTGCCATATTTGATTTTCTTCTGTGTGGGAAATCTATCCAAAATGCCCCTCACCATTTATGACTTTGCTAAAGAAGAACAATGTAATCTTTACTCAAGAAGAGCATTTTCTGGGGGCGCCTGGGTGGCGCAGTCCTTAAGTGTCTGCCTTCGGCTCAGGGCGTGATCCCAGCGTTCTGGGATCAAGCCCCACATCAGGCTCCTCCACTGGGAGCCTGCTTCTTCCTCTCCCACTCCCCCTGCTTGTGTTCCCTCTCTCGCTGGCTATCTCTGTCAGATAAAAAAATCAAAAACCTTAAAAAAAAAAAAAAAAAAGCATTTTCTTCAAGTTTTTTTTTTTTTAAGTAATCTTCACACCCAATATGGGGCTCAAACTCACAACCCTGAGATCAAGAGTCAAACGCTCTACTTACTGAGCCAGCCAGGCACCCCATGATGCATTTATCTTTACATTCCTAATGTTTATTCTTTGTATATGTCCAGCATAGCTGAACTGTGTTGTGTTGAGAGTAATTTCCATATTGGTAAGCCAGCTACATTATTGGAAACTGCAGGTTAATACAGTGGTTACGAGTGTGTGCTCTGGGTTCTGACCCAGCCTCTTAGCCCTCAGGAGACAGGCAAGTTATTAAGCATTCTGTGGCTCAATTTCACTGCTAGTAAAATGGAGAAAGAGGAGCACCTGGCCAGCTCAGACTGTAGAGCACGTGACTCTTGATCCCTAGGTTGTGAGTTCAAGCCCCACGTTGGGTATAGAGCTTACTTTAAAAATAAAGGAGAAAGAATGTTCCCCCTACTTTATTTTATTTATTTATTTATTTATTTATTTATTTATTTATTTATTTATTTATTCATTTATTTATTTATTTATTTATTTTTGAAAGAATAGTTTCTACTTCCTAGTGTCATTAGGGATAACTTAGAACAATATATAAACTCATGGTGCTTGTCACATACCTGAGCTCAGTAAATGGTTGTTATTTTTATTATTGAAGCATTTGTTATTGGTGAACTGAACTTTTCAGCCAAATGATAAAATACCAAGGATGTTGATTTAACTTCCCCCAAGGCTGTATACAGCACCTTTGGTAGGTCACTGACTTACAACTGTATAACTCAGAAAGCATATTTGGGGGTGCCTGGCTGGCTCAGTTGGTAAACCTCAGTTGGTAGAGCATGCGACTCTTTTTATTTTTAAGATTTTATTTATTTATTTGTCAGAGAGAAAGAGAAAGAACACAAGCAGGAGGTGTGGCAGGCAGAGGGAGAAGCAGGCTCCCCACTGAGCAAGCAAGGAGCCCAAAGCAAGACTCGATCCATGACCTGAGAGCCGAAGGCAGACACTTAACCAACTGAGCCACCCAGGCACCCCAGAACATGGTTGATCTCAGGGTTGTAAGTCCAAGCCTCTCTTTGTGTATAGAGATTACTTAAAAATAAAACTCTTTAGAAAGCATATTTGCTGTTAAGTCATTAGTTGAATTTAGACCATGAAGTCATGTTCTCATCCTTATTTATGAATCAGTGTATACTATCTAATATGTATTTGAATAACACCATTTAGCAATGCTATTTATGTTGAAAATATTAGGTCTCTATGTGTATTCAAGTGGGGCTGGCTAGAATCTGATCAACACTCATTCCCAGGTGGAAGAAGGAAAAGCCATTGGTGTGGAAATAAAAAACATAGTACCTTTCACTATCAACCATGGCAGGACTATAAGAGCAGGAAGAATTTTGCTAACACAGATCTTCATGACAATTTGAGAGATAGTTTATGCAAACTACCCATAGTGTTATCTATCCTTCATTTTTAATCTGTAGGTAGCGTTGAGAAATCATTAAACATAAATGGTCTCCAAAAAGAGGTGAAAGCCAACTCTTTAGTAACTCTGCCTTGAGATTCCCCACCCCCTCATTTTGTTGATTGAAATAAAATGATTTAAAAAAAAAATGAGGCTTAAAAGGAATCCGAGAAACAGAGCAGGGATTCAGCAGAAAACAAAGTGAAGAGGTTTGATCACCTTAGTCAATTTTATTTTTAAAGTGAGATTTTAAAGAAAATAACACTCCCTTATGTAACACTCTGCTACAATCAGGAGGAAACATTGATATGTTAACGATGCTCTTTGCCTGTCTTGCTGAGGTGTGATTAGATGACTAGCAAAGTATTTTCAAAACTTAAAGTTGTTTCCATGAAATTGTAATTCCAGCTCCACAACTTCCTTAAATTCATTTAACTTGCTATGGCTTTTGTGTTACATTTTACCAAGAGCAATCATGTTGTATGGTAACTACACTTGCAAAACAGATTTTCCTAGAAGTAAACAAATATAGTCTCCATCGAAATTCCTTCACAGTCAAGCTCTCTCCGTTTAGCCTCCTCTCTGTTGTGTTACCTCAGCTCTTTCTCTCGTTACATCTTCCCATTCTTCCCTTTTTCCTCACACTTTATTCTTTTCCTTTTCAAATGACCAGATTGCCATAAACATTTTTCCTTCACACACACACACTGCATCTGCTGCTGATTGGCTTCTTCCAAAAAGGACAAAGGGTCAGGTTAGAGGAGCCATTCCTCAGTTTGCTTCTAGAGATTTGGCAGACTGGCTGAAATCAGTAGAAGTGACTGTCATTACAACTCTGCAGACAATTAAGTAATTGGATCCGTATGTGCTGGCTTACAAGATTTTAAAAAGAAGTTAACTTCACAGTGGAGTTCTGATCTCAGTAAGAAAGGGTGCAGAAGTAAAAGGACGCACCTATAGTTATTTATCTAGTTTACTTCTTGCCAAGTTAGTATCCCAGTCTTTTATAGAGAATTTGTATTCATGCTGTAACACATTTTTGCACTTGTGCTATAGAGGAACTGGATGTTTTAAAGTATTCGCAAGAAAGTCGTAGGCTAACCTAAATAATTAAATTTCTTTAAGTACATACCTATATACCTATATATTCTCTAACCATTATATTTCTGAAAAACAACATTTGACAAGGAGTTCAGCAGAGTCAGAAATCCAATATGATTTATTCATTGGAAGACAAGTGCATTAATAAGACTTAACATTCAAATAAAGCTTCATTAAAAATACAAAATTATCTTCACTGTAAATACTTAGGGAAACTTCACCAAGCTTAAGGTATGATAAGGACTGTTTTACACCTGCATCTGTAGAGAAGTAGCTAGCAACTCAGAACAGCAACGCTGGGGTCTCCCTGCCTGGATTCAAACACTACGTCTGTTGTTGACTCACTGTGTAACCTAGGAAAACCATCTTAAACCTCTATACAGATGTTGCCCAATTTGTAAAACAAGCAGAAGAGGGTTATTATGAAGATTAAATCAGTTAATTCAAGTGAAGTTCCTATAATGCTTGGCATATAGCAGGTGATACAGAAAGGATCTTTCCCATTATACTTGCTTCTAACAAGAACCCTAACTGGGGCATGTTCATTCTATCATTGACGTGCTTGGGCTTTCAGCAAGCCAATGAATGCCAGTTTTCTCACTGGGAGAAAGAAAGCAGATTGGACTTCATTCATTTCTTTCTTTCTTTCTTTCTTTCTTTCTTTCTTTCTTTCTTTCTTTTTTTTGACTTCATTTCTAACACTTCTTCTAGATCTGTTTCTAGACTCTTATCAGACTTCAAAAGCACATAAACTGGTTTAAATATTTGTGTGTGTGTGTGTGTGTGTGTGTGTGTGTGTGTAATATGGGCTCAACAAATCTAAAACAGTCACAGTTACTGAGTAATTGATCACAAACATTTCCAGTTCAGGTGCCAAGTTTGGGGAATTCACAAGTCACAACATAATAATAAACAATAAAATACCCATTCCAGCCGGGTCAAGAGGCATGACAGAGAACTGTATCCAACATTCTTATCAAATAGCCCCTGTGGGCACTTCCTGTAGAAAGGGAGTTGGAAACTGTTCTGGACTAGTTATCGGGAAGACAGTCAGGCAAAGTGTGGCAGAGCTAGACAACTGGGCTAAGCATCCGGGGATAACATAATTGGACTGGATTCTCTGAGAAAGAGAAATGATATTTTGCAGCAAACTACTAGGGAGTGAAATAAGGGTCAGGGTTGAAAGGATAAAATACTTGGAAATTGATCAACAAAATTTTCTGTACTCTGTCAACCACACATCAGTTAGTGTGATACCACCCTACTGTTCTATTTGCGACATGGATGCTCTGGGCTTACATTTTTTTCTTTCTCATGAACTGCAACAAAATCTCTGCATATATAAAGTATTCATTTCGTGTTTATTAAATAAATTAATGAAACCTCTTAAATTTGCAGCCAAAGGAAATTAAAGTAGAACCAAAACCTGGGGTTTCAGAGAACTTAAGATTCTAGAAATTTTAAGTCTAAATACCTCACATTTTAAAAGAAGGATCTGACAAAATAACTTGGCCAAAACCATATGACTTAGTGACAGGAACCAGTTGCCTGACTCCCAAGGTCATGCTATTTTCATGACATCAAACTACCTTTATTTTTGGTGATGAACAAAATTATCACAAGCCAAGTTTCTTATCTGTCAGTTTAATATTGCACTCTAGACCACTCAAGCTTTATGGTTCAAAAAACTTTCAAAATTCCACAATCTCAAAGTCTTAAATACACCCTTAAAGAATTCTAACACAAGGTTTACTAGCAGTTTTATATCATATATAATGCATCCAATAAACAGTAATTGTTGCTTAGGAGCTCCTTGGTTATATTATGAAAATTCCTGAGACATTTTTGATAGAAATGAGCATATAAGCAACGTTAAAAGTAGGGGTAGAGAAGATAAACCCAAATGCTCACTTACTTTTTATTTTTTAAATTCTTTTAAGATTGTATTTATTTATTTGAGAGAGAGAGAGTGGGAGGAGGAGCAGAAGGAGAGGGAGAAGCAGATTCCCTGCTGAGTGTGCACGGGATGCGGGGCTCAATCCCAGGACCCTGGGATCATGACCTGAGCCAAAGTCAGAGGCTTAACCGACTGAGCCACCCAGGTGCCCCTCACTTATTTTTTTCTTTTAAGAGAGAAATACTACTAAGGGGAATCTCTTCTATGTCAATTGAATAATTTTTACCTGATTTGGTTTTCATTGGAAAAATATGTAAAGATCACCAATATCCTTCTTAATGTACCACAATAGCAAATTCTTGGTGCCATTTGGTCAACCACTTTAACCCAGTAAATAAGAACCACTATCAGCAGCAACCTCTATGACATCAGCCACAGCAACATTTTTCATGACACATCTCCAAAGGCAAGAGAAACAAAAGATAAAATGAACTTGTGGGACTTCATCAAGATAAAAAGCTTCTGCACAGCCAAGGAAACAATCAAAAAAACTAAGAGGCAGCCCACGGAATGGGAGAATATATTTGCAAAGGACACTACAGATAAAAGACTGGTATCCAAGATCTACAAAGAACTTCTCAAACTCAATACACGAGAAACAAATAAATCATAAAATGGGCAAAAGATATGAACAGACACTTTTCCAATGAAGACATACAAATGGCTAACAGACACATGAAAAAATGTTCAAAATCATCAACCATCAGGGAAATTCAAATCAAAATCACACTAAGATATCACCTTACGCCAGTTAGAATGGCAAAAATTGACAAGGCAAGAAACAACAATTGTTGGAGGGGATGTGGAGAAAAAGGATCCCTCCTACATTGTTGGTGGGAAGCCAAGTTGGTACAGCCACTCTGGAAAACAGTGTGGAGGTCCCTTAAAAAGTTAAAAATTGAGCTACCCTATGATCCAGCCATTGCACTACTGGGTGTTTACCCCAAAGATACAGACGTAGTGAAGAGAAGGGCCATATGCACCCCAATGTTCATAGCAGCATTGTCCACAATAGCTAAATCGTGGAAGGAGCCGAGATGCCCTTCAACAGATGACTGGATTAAGAAGCTGTGGTCCATATATACAATGGAATATTACTCAGCTATCAGAAAGAACGAATTCTCAACATTTGCTGCAACATGGACGGCACTGGAGGAGATAATGCTAAGTGAAATAAGTCAAGCAGAGAAAGACAATTATCATATGGTTTCTCTCATCTATGGAACATAAGAAGTAGGAAGATTGATAGGAGAAGAAAGGGATAAAGAAAGGGGGGTAATCAGAAGGGGGAATGAAGCATGAGAGACTATGGACTCTGGGAAACAAACTTAGGGCTTCAGAGGGGAGGGGGGTGGGGGAGTGGGATAGGCTGGTGATGGGTAGTAAGGAGGGCATGTATTGCATGGTGCACTGGGTGTTACACACAAGTAATGAATCATGGAACTTTACATCAAAAACTAGGATGTACTATATGCTGACTAACATAATATAATAAAAAATATTATTTTAAAAAAAGAAATAATCAAAAAAAAAAGAATCACTATCAAAATGTAGGGGGCTATCTAGATGTTCCAGGTATGTCGCCACCTCTATTACTTTTGTACATAATATAATTGAGAGTCTACTACATCCAGGACCATGTTACTTTTTTCTGGTTTGCCAGGCATACGAGGGTTAGGAAGATATCTGTACTCTCAAAAGTGTATGTGGTTTTTTGTTTCTGGTTTGTTTTTCGATTTTTTTTTTTTTTTTGGACTTACGGTTTCTTGTGAAAATATATATTTTGGCTCGGATATTAGCTCGATGCAGCATTTATGATCAGTAATGTTTTTTCAACCAGCACATATGCCCAAGAAGATACTGGGAAAATGTTTGCGTGAGCATTGTACTGAATACACGTTTTACCACACTCAATATTCTAATTTTATACATTTGATACTTTCAACATGTCTAATTCACTATTTCCTCTAAGTAGGGAGAATGCCAATTTTGGTCAAACAAATTCTCAAAACAAAAAAAATTTTTTTAGTATGATTTTGTTTTTCTATAATTTGGTTGTTAACTCCTCTTCACTGTTCACTTGGGGTCCAAGAATGGCTGTAAATAATTAAGGGAGGCACAGGAGGACAAGTGTAGGGAATGAAAACAAAAAGCATGGTGGGATTGATCTAGACCCAGAAGCAGTCAAAATGGAACCAGGGTCAAAAGAAAAATGTATACCAAAACCAGATGTCCATCAACATACTGGTCCAAAATCCAGCAAGAATCAGAAAGCAGAGAAGTGGAAAAAATGGAAAACCAGGATGAAATAAGACTGAAGGCAGATAGCCGAAATCTAGGCAAGGTATAAGTAAAAGCAGTCAACACTATCCGAGCAACCAGGAATCCAACAGGGAACACTCTTGGGAAGATAAACTCTCATTGAAGCCATAGTCTGTCTCCACCAGGATCTGTTTCAAATGTTTCTATCCATGGGCAGGAACTAATTCCACCACAAAGAGAGACAGGAGTTTAACCAGGAATCAAGAATGGATCCTGCTATTATGATCTGCTTTACTACACTAGGATACTTAGAGTGGAATTTTATTAATTTATTTATTTAACAATAAGTTATATGGGGCACCTGGCTGGCTCAGTTGGCAGAGCATGGGACTCTTGATCCTCCAGTGGTGAGTTCAAGCCCCACCCACATTGAGTGTGGAGCCTACTTAAAAGAAAAGAAAATATAGAAAAGAAAAGACCTAACCAATAAATTTTATAATGAAAACACAGCAATGAAGAAAATATAAAATTTCCTAGCTTCACGGAGTTAACACTTTATAGGTTATAGAGGTATAGTTACAGAACACAGCTTTTCAGACTTGAAAGATACCTTGTTCTATCTTTATCTAGATCAATCTCCATAAACTACCATTGTAGTATTTCTCTAATTAATTCCTGTATTTGTTTCATTTCTTTTTCCTTTTCACCTCTTCCAGGTGGATATGTTTCACATTTTCATTTTCTTTATTCCAGTATTCAGTCTGGAGCCATACTGGTTTTAAATTCTCACCCCTTTATTTTTTTTAATATCTCATGACTTCTATATTTAATATTTCTAGGTTCTGGAGAAGACATCAAAAGTTGAAAGAACAAATCTCTCCACTTAAGGAGTTTTTATTTCTGCAGACGTTCATATGTCTTCAAGAAACTGTCAGACCAGGATGAATGTACCATGGCCCACAAGGGAGGCATTAAGTGCTACAGTGGTGAAAAGGCTATGATAACTAAAGGAAATTTTCCAGATCCCCAGAAGAGAACTGATTTCACTTTCAGTTGGCAGGAATAAAAAATGCTTATAGAGGAGACTTAATGAATTTATTTTTAAAAGTTAAATGAAATCAGATAAAATTTAATAAGCATTAAATTCAAGAGTGGGGACTATGTCTGATTCTTCATTTTATCCCTAATATCTAGAACCAGAGCCCAGAACATAGTGGTAATTTAATTACTCAACAAATATTTGTTGGACTGATCTTGGATAATTGAATTAAACCCTAAACAATGAGCAGGACTTCTATTAAGTAACATTGGGATGCATAGAGCAGGTCTTTCCAAAGAAAAGATACCTACAGCATGAGCATAATAAGATAAGAGGAAAATGCTAGCACAGAGTAATGCATCCTAATTAGGGCAGATGAAAGTTTTCACAGAAAAGGCCCTATTTGAAAGTTTAATGATTTTATGTGAGACACACAAGTTTCAGCCTCATGGTGAAAATTGGAGCCCAACATCAGGAAGTTGTACCCTGAGAAGGTGGTGAGGGAGTAGAACAGTCAGGATGGACTCTTTATTTCAGACTTCTGGCTGAATGGGGGCTGAATGAAATGGGGCAAAGAGAGAGAATTTTTAGGTTAGAGAGAGCACATTCATAGGGAGAGAGAGAGAAGGAAATATTAAGATACAAGTGGAAAAGAAGGCAAGATAGATGGGGCAGGACCTCTTAGGACACGTGAAGGCACAGGATCAAAATCAAAGGAGTAAGAGGTCCAGGACTAGATAGACACAAGCCTCACCTTGACTTTGCTATTAGCTATTTAATTTAATTTGGGGCAGATCACTTAATTCTGAGTTTGTTTTCTCATCTGTAAAATGGAGATGAAACATAAAACATCAGGGTATGATCTCTAAATAAAATAACTTTTGTTAAATACTTGGCATACATAGTATGCCACTTTAAAAAAATAAGTTTGGTTTTGGTGAAATCGTAGACAACACATCTGCTCATAGAATATATGAATATAGATAACTGTATTGGTTTCCTAGGGCTTTTATCATTCTTTTTTTGTTTGTTTTAAGATTTACTTATTTATTTCAGGGGAAGAAAGAAAGAGAGATAGAGGGAGCAGGGGTGGTGGGGAAGGGGCAGAGGGAGAGAGAGAGAGAAACTCAAGCAGACTCCCCACTGAGCGTAGAGCCCGATGCTGGGCTTCATCTCAGGAGCCTGAGATCCTGACCTGAGCCGAAATCAAGAGTCGGACGCTTAACCAACTGAGCCACCCGGACACCCTAGTTTCCTAGGACATCTATAACAAAGTGCCACAAACTGGATGGCTTAAAACAACAGAAATTTATTATGTCACCAATCAAGAGGCCAGAAGTCCAAAACCAAAGTGTCAGCAGGTTTGATTCCTTCTTGGAGGATCAGAGGGAGAATATGTTCTATGCGTCTCTCCTAACTTTTGGTGGTTGCTGGCAGTCCTTGGTGTTCCCAGGTTTGTAGCAACATCAATCCAATCTCTGCTTCTGCTGCAACATGGCCTTCTCTCTGCTGTGTCCCTGTGTGTTCCTCTGTCTCTCCTCCAAGGACTCCAGTCATGTTGGATTTAGAGCCCACTTACTCCAGTATGATCTCAATCTTAACGACTTACACATGCAAAGACCCTCTTTCCAAACAAGGTCACTTTCTGAGGCTCCAGGTTGACATGAGTTTTGGGGGGACACTATTCAATCCAGTACAAGAAGTATGTTCCTAACTTATCCTTACTTTTGTAATGTCTTCAAGAGGCCATTATTATAAGAACTAGGATTGGAGCCTTAGAGTGAGAAGAAAGCAAAATGGCTGAGAGCTCAGATCGTGAACGTTGAATTCCATCTATTCCTCTTCCCAGTTGTATATAGCCTTGGAGACCACACCCTCTTTAGTTGATAATTTTCTCATCTAAGAAACAGGGGTAGTACTTTCTGGTGTTTGGGGGAAAATTAAATGAAGTAATACAAGCAATGCACTTAGCCTCGTACCTGGCCCAGAAGGGCAGTGCTTGGCGCATTCAAAGGAGCCTGACCTGTGCTGTAGGTGGGGTGGAAGTGAGGGTTTCTGTTCACATAAACAAAGATGATTCATCCTTTTCATCTGGTTGCAGGCTACAAGCACTGTTTGCAGAGCCACTTGCATTGTTTTCACTAATCATTTTGCTACTGCGATTTCTCCATGGCTGGTTGTTCAATACTACCATGAATGATTTACCACCACTGGTGACCCGCATTCCTTAGAACTGCTGGATTGCATGTCATTGTCCTTCAATGTCTAGCATTTCCGTTTGCCCATCGACTTTATAACACTTTGTGGCCGCGTCCCCCCAGAACAACTGCTAAATATAACCATCATCATTACCTTCCTCCTTAAGTTGTTCTGGAAAGAATACTATTTAAATCTATAAATAAATACTGTCTAAAGTTTTGTAAATGTAATACATTATCTTATAACTCTTACAGGTGGAAAACCTGGCATTTTATATCAATTTTTTAAAATAAGAAAATTGATGTTCAAAGTAGTTATATGACAGAGTTTTTTTTTCAAGTAATCTCTACACCCAACATGGGGCTTGACCTTACAACCCTGAGATCAAGAGTCGCAGGCTCTACCGACTGAGCCAGCCAGGCGCCCCAAAGTACTTACATGACAAATACCACACTTCATTGTATCCTGATCAGTGGAGATGTCGTATAACTATATCTTCCACAGTGTTCAGCTGTTATTGGCCAGATTCTAGGAGTTCATTGTTTATCATCTGGTAATGAAATATAAACAATTTTAATCGATATATATAATCAGTGGTAGTCACTGTTTCATCCTAAAGAAAACTCGCTATTCTACCTTTGAATATACTTAAAAGTTGGCCTGAAGTTATATCGTCAAAATCTATATTGGTCTCCTGCTGGTTGGCTTGATTTAACACTCAATGTTGTTAGCTTGCTGTTTTCCAATATGCTATCCTGAGGAGTTCGAAGGGGAAGTGACAATTTGAACAAACCCTTTGCTACTCATGATGCACTTCTGTTTTTTATTTTTTACTACTTTTTTAAAGTTTATTTATTTTCAAGAAATCTCCACACCCGCTGTGGGGCTTGAACTCAGGATCCCAAGATCAAGAGTCAAAGCTCTTCTGACTGAGCCAGCCAGACTCCACAATGCGTCTTTTTTTTTTTTTTAAGATTTTATGTATTTATTTGAGAAAGAGAGAGAGAGCACAAGCAGGGAGAGTGGCAGAGAGAGAGGGAGAAGCAGGCTCCCCGCTGAGCAGGGAGCCAGCTGCAGGGCTGGATCCCAGGACCCTGGGATCATGACCTGAGCTGAAAGCAGATGCTTAACCCACTGAGCCACCTTGACACCCCTTCCCGATGCATTTTTATACCATGAGTCCAAACTCTTGTATTCCATTGCTTTTGTGGAGCGATGTACACATACATCACAGGAACGTAGTACTCTTTAACACTATGGTTCCAGTCACCAAATGAGCAAATAATCTTCAGATTTTAAGTGATTTGAAGAATTTCTGTATGCTATTTCCTGTTATAAAGTGCATGAATAATTAGGCAGGCAGGGAATTTTACAGAGTGACTTGTAACATTAGAACAAATTATGCGTTAATCACAAATCTCTGGAAGCCCAAGGTTGCGTATCAACTACCTGAACCTAGAGAAGGAAAACGCACTAGAATGCCTCACCATTTATAACAAGTTGCACGCGTTTTAGATTTGGTGTTTTGGCTCTACTTGTATTCCAGAGTGTATCTATACTATCCTGTGGTTCACTTTATAGTAAGTACACCGATTTCCAATTATAACAGCTACATGTGACAAGGAAATGCTTAAAAAAGATCTCAGTGCACGTGTGCGAGCGACAACACTAGGCTGTTCCTGTGTCTTCTGAATTCAGCGGGAGATGAACTGAGAACCTTTTTCTCCACGTCTCATTTCTGTGTCTGTGATATGTTAGCCTGGTGTTCCACTACATATAAAATTTTTTAACAGAACACAGGCTTCACAAGTTTGTGGCTTTCCTGAACTTCCTTTTCAAAAATTCCTGGATGGTATTGCAGATGAAAGTGATCTTCATTACTTTTTAAATTGCACTTTGCTAATAAAAATATAAACATTTCTTAAAATTCATTTCAGAACACTCTAAACCCCCAGGAATGTTGATATTGATAGAAACCCACAGAGGTTATGCAATTTAGAGATTTGGAGCAAATAGGCACCACTTGGCAGTGGGTTTGGTAAAGAGAAAGCATTTCAGCACATGTTCTGCCACAAAGTATTTGGGAGTCTTAGGTCAGAGCTGCAGAATTCCTTCTGAAGAGGACAAAAGAGAGACTTCCTGTCATTTCGATTGGTTTCTGCATGTGGGACCAATATGGGCAATGCAAAGTTTAAACAGATGCAAATGGTGAGGGGAGGGGGCAAAGCCCTCCCTTGTTTTACATATTTCTCCACCTCCAGATTGAATTTAAGTCAGTCTCTCCTAGGAGCTTCCACAGTAGACTGCCGCTAAGTTACAGCACGCTTGAATGGTTTATTTCACCAATATTTGCTTATGGAAATAAAGGGGAGTGACGGGGTGGGGGAGGGGGAGGAGGGAGGAGGGGTTTGCGACCGAGGGAGGCTTGACCACAGCACCCGTAACCTTGTCTGATGTGATCATTAACCTTTCTGGAAAACGCAGCTGGCAGTTGTCGGAGGCTCGTCAGTAGAATGTGAGGAGAGCCGCACGGATACGGCGCCGACTCTTCCAAGACTGGTTTGCATTGAGAGCCGTTGCTCTACTTGAGGGTGACAGAAACATGAGATTGCAACAGTTCCTTCTTGCGTTTCTGCTTTTCGCGATGAGTCTTCTTCTTATCAACGGACAGAGACCAGGTAGGACTTTGATACATGTGTACCGAGTAACTTGTTTCTGCCTGTTTGGGCCCGTCGCTGGGAGCATGATCGTGTTCCTGCTGAAAATCACTTAGGTGTGTTTAGAGGTATTGGTAAATGCGTAGGATTTCAGGACTATGTTATCTATCCTGGTAGTTCTATTATTTGAATGTTTTAAAAAGTAGGTGAGTTTTAAAATGATAAGTACTTTGCCACTGTTTTTCTAAATTCAAAGAAAATTGATTCCTTAGCTATTTTAGACATGGTTGTCCTTACAATAGAGTAAAAAAGAAGTAGAACTGTTTGGTCTATTCAGTAGAGAGGTCAACAAACTTAGGGATTTTTAGGTAAAATACAAAATCCAAAGCAGTTGATTAGAACATGTTGATGGCTGGAATGGGGCAATGTTACCGATGTGAATTAACAGAAAAATCATGTGACAAAATGCAGATGAAATCTTAAAACAGGTTATGATAGCTGTTGTTTCTAGTTACATAATTAGAAGTCTCACTAAAAAAAAAATCAATTTTGAGTAATATTGTGCTAATAGAGCCAAAAATGTCAAGAATATTTATGGTCAAGATAATATTAATTGACTTGACACGTTTTTCAAAGATGATAGCTGTTGTGTTGTTCTTAACAAGAATTAGGCAGAGTTATTCTAATGTGCTTTTACTTCAAAACCAGGTATCTAAGATTTCAAACCACTGGCAAGTAAAAAAAAAAGATTTTCTGACTCAGGAAAAAGCAAACCCACATTTAAATAGAAAAGTGGTAATATTTATTCCAAATATGTTAATTATTTAGTTTGTAATATACTTCTCCATTTAGAGCTGAAAAGTGTGCATAACTGGTTAAAAAATCAGTCTCTCCCTTTCACTTAATCAGAAGTTTGATCACTTAGGTTATTTCAAATGACGTCCCCTGGTTTGCCCTTTTACATAAATAAGGGAAAATGTGCTAATCAGCAATTCAGAAAGCAGCTGACCCTTTCTTACAGTTCATAGCAATTGCTAATCAAACTTTTCTGAACTACAGAACACCTTGGACAATATTCTTGTAAAATATCTGTGATTGATTCATTACATAAGATGAAAGCTCCAAGACCATTTAGGAAGAAGTCATGTGGAAGGAGAAGGTTACTACTACTAGGTCCTGCTATAAACATGAGCTGTTAGGAATATATTTCGTGTTTTTGCATCACATTAATTTTTATGTCACTCAGTCATGTCTGAACAAGTAGCAAATAATCACAATATAGTTTGGATCCAAAATATTCCTTTACATTCTCCAGATTAAACAACAGTTCATTTTCTGAAAAATGCTGCTAATATTTCCCTTTTTTTCCTCAGCTAATTTGGCAATGAGAAGAAAATCACACAGACACAGCTGCCTTCAGAGGAGATGTATGCCTCTCCATTCACGGGTGCCCTTCCCCTGAGGTATTTCTTACATTTTATTTTATTTTATTTTATTTTATTTTATTTTATTATTTTTTTCCCCTGAGGTATTTCCGATGGAAAATTGTTTTACTACATCTAGGCAATGTTCCAGATGAGATACATCAAAGAAGGTCCATTTATGTTTTGTAATATGTGATAATACCTTTAAAGTGATACATACTGACAAATGAAACAGTGAATGCCATGATAATTTGAGAATTGCTTTAGTTGTTTAATGGGATAGATAAAGTAAATGTAGGAAAATCTTGAGAATTGTCAATTCTGCGTAATAGTACAGGGATTACTACTATTGTTTGCGTTTAACAATTTCATAATTGAAAAATCAGGTACCAAGAGAATATAATTATGAGAGTATCTTTAAACATGTGTTTTGAAAAACACTGAATAGCCCTGTATGTTATCTGGAACATGCACATTCCCACTAAGACCACTGTGTCCTTGAAAGCATTTGGATATATCTGCCCAGTGACACCATATAAATCATGTACCATCCTTGGTATTTTATTAATTTATTAAAATAGTGTCTTCTTCTTAACAATATTTCTTTTAATATATAAAACCAATTTAATATTAATACCATGGCAGTTTTCCAGCCTTACTTAC
This sequence comes from Ailuropoda melanoleuca, assembly GCF_002007445.2. NCBI lineage: Eukaryota > Metazoa > Chordata > Mammalia > Carnivora > Ursidae > Ailuropoda > Ailuropoda melanoleuca. The sequence continues at coordinate 92,541,210 of NC_048222.1, read as the reverse complement.
AGAATTGGTCTTGATGCTTGTTGCATCTTAAAGGATAAATTCTGAATAGAATTTTGCTCCTCCTCTCTCTCTCTTTTTTTTACATTCACTGAAAGGCCAGTGATTTTATCCACCACCACTACCAGTAATACTACTTGAATCAATTAACTTCAAACACTTCCCAAGTGTGTATTTCTTCATACTAAAAAACGAATGACTTGGCATTCCATTGTAATTATTTTAAGCTCTTTAATTCTGATAAAATATATCATCCTTTAAAAAACGCCATTGAAATATCCCTCAGCTGGTTAGCATACACAGGCAATTACTAAATTAGCTTATTCAGTTGGTCTGTAGACTGTTGTGTTTATGGCACTATTCATTCAAGGAGAATGGTTGCCATGCCTCTTGTTTAGTACATGCTTTTCAAACCTGGTGAAAGTCCCATAGTGGGACATGAAATGAAGGAGCAAGTCAGTAATCATTTATTAAGAGGGCTAAGACAAAAAGCCAAGTTCTCTACACCTGTATCTGTAACAAATTACCCCTTGCTATCAAAATATGAAAAACAGGTTTGGTGCAAAAATCCAGAAAGACACAGTAAGAAATTCCTGAGAATCCAGTAATAGGGCTAAAACATTTCCTATGCTAAAAAATCCTTTGGCGTGTTTCAATAATGCATTTCAGTCCCACATGTAAATAGCGGTAAAAATCTGTGCTTAGGAGGAGTGGAGAAGTTCAAGACTTTCCCAGCACTCCTCCACAAATAACAAAGAGAAGAGGAGGTGGTTCACAGTAGCAAGGGAATTCCTGCATATACTAAGAAAGCTACCTTGCATAACGCAAATAAAAGCCCTCAGTTAGCCACAGGTTGTATCAGTTTTCTCCACAAACCACCTGCCCTAAAACTAGGGTCGCAAGTAAGCAAGATAGAGTAGTGAGAGATTTGAATTGTCCAAGTTAAGGACAACTTTGATCTAGAAACCAAATCTGTAAACCAAAGGGAGATCTAAATAAAAGCCCCGTAAACCATTTAATAATAGTAGTCCTTCACAAAATTTGGCCGATTGCTGTAAAGAGCTGCTCGGGTTACAGCATCGATTTTCTCATTTCTGTTTAGACTAGTCCTGCAGTACAGTTACAGTTCTTCGCAGAGTGTATCAAACTCCCATTTGGAAATCCAGTGATAGCGGAAGAGCTAACATGGAATAAATACTAAAAGATATTTTTCCAAGATCTTGCTCAACGAGTGCGATAATAGCAAGTGCTATCTTCAGATGTGAAAGCAGAATCCTCCTTGTCCTAAATAATGGCACATTTTTTGTATGTCCTGCAACATAACAACCTGACGGCTGGCTAAATCACTACGGACCTGGGTGGTGGAACTACAAGGCAGAACCCCCCCTTCCTCTATCTCCCTCTGTTTTCTGCATGCTTTATGTACTTGTTTATGTGTTTATTAATTATTTCTTTTATGTAAGCTTTACGCCCAGCGTGGGGCTTGAACTCACAGCCCTGAGATCAAGAGTCGCATGCTCTACTGACTGAGCCAGCCTGGCGCCCCTGTTTTCTGCATGTTTTAGATAAAAATTACACATGGTTATTTGATTCAGCTGGGGTCATGTAAGACTCGAAAAGGATAGGTAAGGTAAACAGTTGACTTTGGAAGTTGTCCAGATTAATCTTTGAAGTAGCTTAGACTTCTAGCTCCCTTAATAAGAATACCCTACTATCATTACTATGTAAATTTTACCAGCCCATGGGTCCTCCTCCATGATCCTCAGTGACATTTCCCAACCTGTACAACTGAATTAATTAAATAGAGAAATCTATGCTGTGTAAAATTCATTCTCGCTCTTCTTTTTTTAAGATTGATTTTTTTTATTTGACAGCACAAGTAGGCAGAGCGTCAGCAGAGGGAGAGGGAGAAGCCCGATGTGGGGCTCAATACCAGGACCCTGGGATCGCGACCTAAGCCAAAGGCAGATGCTTAACTGACTGAGCCACCCAGGAGCCCCTAAAATTCATTCTCTTGATAATTGCTTTTTCTTGCTGAAATACATTGGCATCACGTTCAGCCCTAAGTGAATTAGAGTGGAGGAAAACAAGAGAAAGGGTGTCGGGAAATCCAAGTGTATTACAGGCTGACGTGAGAGTTTTAGAGTGGAAAATGAGGTAGGATCCTTGGATTCTAATGATTTTCCTCTTTCAGCTGTAAAATCTCACTGTATCAATGCTTTTCTTTATATACGTAGTCTAGGGGCACCTGGGCAGCTCAGTTACGTGGTGGTCTAGTATTTATTAATACACTCTATCTCACTTTTTTTTAAAGTAATCTCAGCACACCACATGGGGCTCGAACTCACAACCCTGAGATCAAGAGTCATATGCTCCACCGACTGAGCCAGCCAGGCGCCCCTGTCTAGCTGACATATGTTCATGGTGTAAAATCTTTTCCTAACAGTATGAAAGAATGTAAAGTCAAAAGTAAAAGTCTTTCAGTGTAACCTTTGGCTCTTCTTCATTTCTCAGAGGCAATGGCTATGAAAAGTTTTTTTGGTAAAGTGGATTTAATTTTTTTAAAAAAATTTTTTAAGATTTTATTTATTTATTATAGAGAGCAAGCTTGTGAGCAGGGGTGGGAGGATGGGGGAGAAGGAACAGAGGGAGACGGAGGGGGAGAGACTCTCAAGCAGATGCGGACACTGAGCACCAAGTAGGGGCAGGTGGGAGTGTTGATCTCATGACTCTGAGATCCTGCTTGAGCCAAAACCAAGAGTTGGATGCTGAATTGACTGAGCCACCCAGGTGCCCTGGTAAAGGTACATTTTAATACATTATTTTAAACTGAGACCAGCTCATACTCTTGTCACTCTTGATTACCATTCAAAATGTTGAGTACTTAACATGTTCTCTATTTTCTGCCTTATCCTTACCTCCTTGAAGTTACGGGCTTCTGACTCCTTTGACCAGTCCTCCAGCCCTGCCTGCCAAATCTTTCTGCAGTTGTCCCATTTATTGTCTTGGCCCTTCTCACTCCATGCTGCCTCTTTGGCTGAACTGAAAGCCAACTCTCTAAAGCAAAGGATCTCTACTTTTGTAGAGCATTTTATCTTCAACGTTAGCAGGACTTTCTGAGAAACGTCTTTATTTTTTTTTAAGTTCTTTTTTTTTTTAATTTTTAATTTTTTAGATTTTATTTATTTATTTGACAGAGAGAGAGGCAGCCAGCGAGAGAGGGAACACAAGCAGGGGGAGTGGGAGAGGAAGAAGCAGGATCCCAGTGGAGGAGCCTGATGTGGGGCTCGATCCCAGAACGCCGGGATCACGCCCTGAGCTGAAGGCAGATGCTTAACGACTGAGCCACCCAGGTGTCCTGCATAGCTTATTCTTGTAACTCACTTCTCTGTTCCAATATCATAGATGTCATCAGGAAGGATTTCCCTGGTGATCCTTTCTTTACAAAAGCAATACCAGGGCGCCTGTGTGGCACAGTCAGTTAAAGCGCCCGACTCTTAATTTCTGCTCAGGTCATGATCTCAGGGCAGTGAGATCGAGCCCCCACATCAGGCTCTGTGCTCTGCATGAGTCGCTTAAGTTTCTGTCTCCCTCTGCCCCTCTTCCCCATGCCTGCGCTCTCTTTCTCTGTCTCCCAAATAAATAAATATGCAAATAAATCTTTAAACCAATTAATAAACCAAAATAAACTCTTATATAAAAAAAGCAGTACCTCATCCTACCCAAGGTACCTCTATTTCCATTTTCCTGTTTTGTTTTTCTCCCTGCCACCTGCCACCTGACATGACATACATTTATCTTGTTACTATTTAGTATCTGCCTGCCTGTCTTCATTAGAATGTAAGTTCCATAAGAACAGAAGACTTTGCTTTGATCACAGCTATATGCCCAATGATTGTAATAAGCTCCACAGAAATGAATGAACACTTAAAAGTAAACTCTTCAATTCCTCCCACTCAAATCTGTCTCCTGTGTTCTCAGAATTTGGAGAATAATTGTAGAGCCATCATATATTACATGTTTACTATGTATCAAGCTCTGTGCTATGAAATACACATTTTGCCTTCTCAATGTAAATTTCTGAGCCTTGGGTGCTCTAATACTCAGTTCTAGTTGGTTTCCCAGGCCTATCATTTCTTTCTTTCTTTTTTTTTCTTTATTAAGATTTTATGTATTCATTTGAAAGACAGCAAGAGAGGATGAGCAGGGGGAAGGGGAGAAGCAGACTCCCCTGCTGAGCAAGGAGCCTGATGGCAGGACTCATCCCAGAATCCTGGGATCATGACCTGACCCCAAGGCAGACTCTACCGACTGAGCCACCCAGGTGCGCCCCCCTGCCCCAGGCCTATCATTTCTGCCTTGAAATATTTTTTAAAATGTGCTCCCTCATTTTCATCTCTGTCACCACTATCTTAGTCCTGTTGTATCTCTCCAGCGGGACTTAAGCTCCTTAATTGATGACTCCAGCCTCCAGTTCCAGTTCTAGAAAATCCTTTTTTTTCTTTTATCATCTGCTCTTCCTAAACTGTAAATCCAGCCGTGGCACATCTTGATTAAAATTCTTTACTGCCCCTGTAGCCTTCAGGACAGTGAGAACTTCCATAATTTAAGAAACAAGACCTTACAAAATACACCTCCCCAGGATCATTTGCCACCTCATCTCCCCTTCCGTCTCCTAGAGGGGAGAAGAGAGAATTAACACCGGCCTTCGTGGGTTCGAGCTCTGACCACTAGCTCACACACGGGTGGTCATTGGTGAGTCACTTGTCTCCTTAAGACCCCCTCCACTTACAGACCTGTAAGACGGAGCTAATAAGGTATTAGCTTTGCCATACCCTACCTAGCACATGGTAACAGCTAAATCCATAGTAGCTGTAGAGTTTTTATTAACATCACTTTAGTCTATTTTTCACCTCTTGCTATTCCTCCAAGTATATTTCTGCCCGCAGTGTCCTTACTTGACTCTTTTCCTTGCCATTAATCATCCTTCAAGAAACTTTCCCAGAGTTTGATACCCCTACCAATTGTATTTGATGTCTACGTTTTCTCTCAACCTATTTGTGTAATTCTTCCAAGTACTTGGCTCCCTGCATCGTAACACCTTAACTGGCAGTCCTCCTCCCTTCCTTCCCAGCATGATGTCAATTCCCTGAAGGCGCAGGGTGGGTGTTCCACTTTGTTAAATTAACATTTGTTAAGTACGAAACAATGAGCCGGGTGAACCTTAGTTCAAAAGCTGGCTAATAGGTAAATTGAACTAGAGAAATTGATTACTCACTGGTCTTGGAGGAAGTACACATCATGCCTGGAGGGGCCACCTGGGGAGGTCCAGGGAGAATGCACACCTAGAGACAGGCCCTAGGCACATGCCTTAATTATGGACTGGGTGGAGTGCTTTGGGGTTCCTGGGCTGGGGTCTGATCTGGTCAGTTCAAACCAAAGGGGGGGGGGATTTTGCCCCACAAGGGTTCTTATCTAAGAGGTACGGTACGTAAGGTAAATAGGCCCTGGGAGGCAAAGGAGATTTGATCACAAGGGCTGTTGGGGAAGTGATACCGGGAACGTAAATTTCTTTGCTTTCTTGCTGGTGACTCTGCCGCTGCTGTCCACGGGAGCTTGCCAGAGGGGCTGGTGTCAGTGCAAGGTCCCTGTTGGCTGCTTGGCCACACAAAATGGATCCAGAGGCCGAAGTACCATGGAGCAGCTTAGCAAACCTTTCAACAGTGGGTGGTATTGGTCTTTGTTATCATTGGCCTACGAAGGTGTCCCAAATACAGCTACGCATAAACAGAAATGAAACCAAAGTTTGAGTTATTATCTTAGCATTTAAGACATACTACAGTGAGATCCTACACATTTTCAGCTTTATTTCCTAATATTAACTGACAAACTGAAATCTGAGTAGTGGCTACTCCAACCTCATCAAGCCTTCCAGAGTACTGACCATCCTTCTCCAGACCCACTGGTCCTCGGGAATCTTTCCTTCCACCAGCTAAGATTCTATAGTTCATTATTTCCATAATTGCTGCCAACATTATAGATCACCCTGTTGCTCTGTCTTCATCACATTGTTCTGGAAGAATCCTGAAGTCTTCATCCAGGCATATTCCTGCTGCTGGAGAGCACACAAGAAGTCAGACTGGAACCACTTTTAAATTCATCTCCCACTCACCGTCCAGCAAGCCTGCTACATTGCTGTGGTCAGCTTGCTGCCTCGTGCTCCACAATCACTGGTTCTTAATTTTTCTACTCATCTCAGGTTTTGGGCCTTTCTCCTTTGCATTTTCAGCAGATAACCTTGCCTCTTACATAACAAAGAAAAAAGTCATCAAATGGTGTACTTCCCAACATCAAACCCATCTAATCAGCTTCCCACCCTGCTCACTCCCTTTCTCCTCCACCCTCCTGCCGCCGTGGAAACAGGGCCATTCTTTCATCTGTGTCATGGGTCCCACCCGTCCCTTCCCACTTTGTCAGGAATCTGCAACTGCCACATAGACATTTTCTTCATTCTCCGTGCTCTCTGGATAATGTATTAACCTAGACGTTTCAGCTATGAGAAGAGTGGTGCCCAGGGTGGCTCAGTCAGTTCTGCCTTTGGCTCAGGTCTTGATCCCGGGATCAAGTCCTGCATGGGGCTCCCTGCTCAGCGGGTAGTCTGCTTCTCCCTCTACCTGCTGCTCTCCACTTGTGCTCGTGCCCTCTCATAAATAAAATCCTTAAAAAAAAATGCTGATAAGACTACATACTAAACACACACACCCATGCACTTCTCAGTAATGCTCTCAAACCAATCTTTTGTACTCCTCATTTCTGATCCACTATTTTCTTTTTTAATATTTTTGTTACATTTTTTTAAAAGTAAACCCTACATTCAACAGGGTACTCGAACTCAGTGTTACAGGATAATTTTTCTCCATCAGTGCTCGTGGTGCGCAGTTCTTAGGCTGCTTCGAAGAATGAAGAGGTAGACCAGGCAGAGTGGTGGGCAGCAAAGCAAGGTTCATTGAGCGATAGGAAAGTGATAGTACAAAAGCTCCCGAGGAGGGTGGGGACCCAAGAGGATTGCCACCAGAATTTCTAAGTCTAAGGGTTTTTATGGGCTTGTTGGCAGGCTGTTTTAACTTGATTAACCCTCCCCGCACCTGTCATCCAACCAGGTTTTTGTCACATGGGAAAGGGTGGAGGGTTCCTTCCAGGTGGTGTAAAATCCCTTTGATGGTGGTTTCCTCTTGGGGGGGGGTTGTGGAATCTTTGTCCTTGTGTGTGTGCGTTCCAACTATGCTTCATCATCATGTCCCTGAGATCAAGAGTTGCGTGCTCTATCGACTGATCCAACCAGGCACCCTGTCTGATCTATTATTTTCCATTTGCACCTCAATCCACTCCAATTTGTCTTGTACCTTCTTTAAAATAGCTATCAGAGCACCTGGGCCATCAGTCAGTTAAGCAGCTGACTCTTGATTTCTTCTCAGGTCGTGATCTCAGGGTCCTGGGATCGAGCCCCATGTCAGGCTCTGCACTCAGCACAGTTGCTTGAGATTCTCTCTCTCTCTCAAATCTTTAGATAATAAAATAAAATAAAATACCCATCAGTTACTTTCAGCTTTCTAAATTAAGGTTTTTTATTCTTCCTTTTTATTTCTCAGCAGATTTTAACACCTGACGACTCAAGTCTGCAAAAATTCCTTACCTTAAATTTCTGATACTATACTTCTGCTTTTCTGCTAAGTTCTCAGCTAACCCTCTGGCTCCTAGGCAGGCTTAATTATACCTAAAATGCTTGCATGCTGTAGTTTTCCTCTACCCTCCTCTTCATTTCAACCATTCCTTTTTTTTTTTTTTTTTTTTTTTTTTTTTTTTTTTAGATTTCAGCATTTTATTTATTTTGCTTTTTTAAAAGATTTTATTTGTTTGAGAGAGAGCACAAGCAGGCAAAGCGGCAGATGGAGAAGGAGAAGCAGCCTCCCTGCTGAGCAGGGCGCCTGATGTGGGGCTCGATCCGAGGACCCTGGGATCATGACCTGAGCCGAAGGCAGATACTTCACCGGCTGAGCCACCCAGGCGCCCCTATTTTAGTTTTTTATTTTAATTGAAGTGTAGTTAAAACATAATGTGTTTCATCCATTCCTTTGGCCTCAGTCATGTTTTTACACTGATAATATTGTTGGGGGGGGGCGGGAAAAAGACCATCCAAATGAGAACAAGTAAAGACTGTTTATTCAGAGCTTGCTGAAGCAAGGGAGTCAGCCACTGTCATTTGTTTTTTGGCTGAGGACAAGAGAGAGGCAGGGGAGTTGGAAAGTTTTATTGTGAAAAAAATGAAGGCTTTGAGGTATGATCTGAGTGGAAGTTGTTGGTATGGGGAAGTTGGAGTTAGGCTTCCTATGCAATAGGTTTGGGGTGCATATATGGCTTGCTTTCCTTAGTCCTGAATTGGAATCAGAGGAAAGAAGGGGCAAAATTAGGGAACCTGGTAGTTACTGAGCAAACCTTGACCATTTGAGGCCAATTACTACACGGGTTATGGTTTGGCTTCTTGGACTGGTTGCTATAGGGTTTGTAGGACAGAGTTCTGTTTTAATATATGGTCTGGCCATCGTCCATTTGTATGTTCAGTCTCTCCGTTCCAGACTTATTTCATCTCTAGTTCACATCACCCAAGCCTCACTACTGTCTGCCTTGGATCAGCCTCCTCACACCTACTTTTGCTTCTCTTTTATCCATTCTTCATATTATAGCTTCATACCACTCAAGACCCTTTAGTGATTTCTCATTAGTGTTAGGATTAAAATAAAAATCTTTTTTTTAAATTATATTTTTAAGTAATCTCTACACCCAGCACAGGGCTTGAATTTACAACCCCGAGATGAAGAGTGGCAGGCTCCACCGACTGAGCCAGCATGGTGCCCCAAAATAAAAATTTTTTTTTTCTTCCCAAAATAAAATTCTTAATGTAGCCCACAAAACCATGCATGATCAAGCACTTCTCTCTCTCCAATCCTCCTAACATGACTCATTGGCTCTCTGTGAGTTTGTCAAGTCTATCCTTTTTTCACTTCAGAGCTTTCACAAATTTCTCTGGACCTAGGATCTAGGATGTTCTAGCCCTTCTCTTCACCTAGTTTATTCCTCCTCAGTCAAGAAGACTTTGATCCAATGTCACTTCACTTGTGTCTGTGTCCCATATATAACATCTCTCATTACACAGGCCCAAGGAACTATAATTACATTATAGTGTAATTGTAGGGGCTCCTGGCTGGCTTAGTTGGTAGAGCCTATGACTAGATCTCAGGGTTGTGAGTTCAAGTCCCACATTGGGTGTGAAGATTACTTAAAATCTTAAAAAAAGAAAGGGGGGGGGTGTGCCTGGATGGCTCAGTGGGTTAAGCATCTGCCTTCGGCTCAGGTCGTGGTCCCAGGGGGGCTTCCTGCTCAGCAAGCAGCCTGCCTCTCCCTCTTCACCCCCTGCCCCCGGCTCATGCTGTCTCTCGCTATGTCTCTCAAATAAAAATAATCTTGAAAGAAAAAGAGAAAGAGGAAAAAAGAGAAAGAAACAAAACAAAAGAGTAAAGAGAAAAAAGAGGGAAGAAACAAAGAGGGAGAGAAGAAGGAAGGAAGGAAGGGTGTTAGAGCTTTCAACTTTGTTTATTCATTTTTTCTCTGAACAGTAACATTTTTATATATACAAAAATTATATATATATATATAAAATACACACACACATATACACACATAATTTAAACACGTGTAATGCATTTATTACCTTGCCACTTGAGTTGCTAAACTTAGATGTATTTATTTGTAGATCTGAAGATAGTCATTTTTTTTTAAGATTTTATTTTTTAAGTAATCTGTACATCCAGCATGGGGCTCAGACTTACAAGCCCAAGATCAAAAGTTGCAAGCTACCAACTGAGCCAGCCGGGCACCCTGGAAGACTGTCATCTTGAATGACTCTTCAGTTTCATTGTACGGACAGCCTTAATTTATTTAACTTGGCTATTGATGGATATTTATTTATTTATGCTATTTTGAATGGTGCAATGAACATGTATGCACTCATCTTGGAACACTTGTGCATTTACTTCCAAACGCTTCTAAATGTAGAATCGCTAGGAATGCAAATTTTTTAATTTTTTGAGATAGTCATGTAATGTATAATTTACCCATTTAAGTTGTATAGTTTGATGGGTTTTACTATATTTAAGTAGTTGTGCAACATCATGATAATTGATTTTAGAGCATTTTCAGCACCCCATAAATAAGTATTCATACCCATTAGCAGGTGCTCCCCATTTCCCCCCAGCTCTCTGATCCTAGACAACTACTAAACTACTTTCCCTGCAGATTTGCCTGTTCTGGACATTTTATATAAATATTCTTATTATTTTTTTCTTTTATGATTGGCTTATTTTACTTAGCTTAATGTTTTCAAGACCCATCCATATAGTAACAGATAGCAGTACTTCATTCTTTTTTAATAACGAAATAAAATTCTCTTGTATAGAAAAACAGCTTTGTTTATCCAGTCATTATTATTTTCACTATTTGGTTATTAAAGATAATTCTGCTCTGAACATTCATTTATAATTTTAAGTTTACTTATTTATAATCTCTACACCCAACATGGGGCTTGAACTCATGACCCCCAGATCAAGACTTGCACATTCTACTGACTGAGCCAGCCAGGCACCCCTAGTTTATAAATTTTTGTTTCAACAGATGTTTTCAGTTCTCTTGGATATATACCTAAGAGTGGAACTGCTGGGTTCTATGGTTATTCTGTGTTTAACTTATTGAGGAACTGCCAAACTCTTTTCCGTAGTGGTTGCAGCATTTTACATTCCTACCTGCAGTATATAAGAGTTCCAATTTCTCCACATCCTCACCAACACTTTACTACAGCCATCCTAGGGGTTGGTACAGTAGTCTCCCCCACCCCATCCATGATTTTGTTGTCCATGGTTTCTGTTACCTGCAGTGAACTGTGGTTCAGAAGCAGATGATCCGCCTGACCTTTCTTCAGAAGGTCAGTAGTCGCCTAACCCTACATCACAGTGCCTACGTCACTCCCCTCACTTCATCTCATCATGGAGACATTGAATCATCTCACATTATCCCAAAAAAGGGTGAGGATAGTATAATAAGAAACTTTGAAAGAAAGACCACATTCACATAACTTTTATTATGGTTTATTGTTAAAATTATTCTATTTTGTTATTAGTTATTGTTCTTCTTTTACTGTGCCTAATTTATAAGTTAAATTTTATCATAGATATGTATGAATCGGAAAAAACTTAGTATATATAGGGCTTGGCACTATGTGGTTTCAGGTATTCATTCACTTGGAATACATCCCTTGGGATAAGAGGGGACTATGATATCTCATTGTGATTTTGATCTGCATTTCCCTAATGACTGATGACGTTGAGCATCTTTTCATGTACTTACTGGCCATTTGTCTATCTTTGGAGAAATGTCTTTTCAAATTCTTTGCCCATTTTTCTTTTTTTTTTTTTTTTTTTTTAAAGATTTTATTTATTCGACAGAGATAGAGACAGCCAGCGAGAGAGGGAACACAAGCAGGGGAGTGGGAGAGGAAGAAGCAGGCTCATAGCAGAGGAGCCCGACGTGGGGCCTCGATCCCATAACGCCAGGATCACGCCCTGAGCCGAAGGCAGACGCTTAACCGCTGTGCCACCCAGGAGCCCCCTTTGCCCATTTTTCAATTGGCTTATTTGTCTTTTTATTGTTGAGTTGTAAGAATTCTTATATTTTGAACAAGGACTTTATTTGCAATTATTTTCTTCCATTCTTTGGGTTTGTGTCTTTTCACTTTCTGGGTGTTATTCTTGAGCAAAAAAAATTGTTGCTTTTGTTAGAGTCTGATTTGTCTATTTTTCCTTTGGTTGCTTGTGCTTTAGGCATCATGTTTTAAAACCACTGACTAATAATACAGTTTATACCTATGTTTTCTTCTAAGAGTTTTGCAGTTTTATCCACTTACATTTATGGCTATGATCCATTTTTTTAAAATTCTTCTTTTTATTAATTTTTTTTAAGTAAACTCTACCCCAACATGGGGCTCAAACTCACTACTCTCAAGATCAAGAGTCACATATTCTACTAACTGAGCCAGCCTGGAGCCCCTGGCTATGATCCATTTTGAGTTAAATTTTATATATGGTGTGAGGAGGTGGGGGAGGTCCAACCTCCTATTAGTGTCATTATCCAGCTCTAGCACCATTTGTTTGAAAACACTATTCTTTTTCCCCCATTTAATTATGTGGGCACTATTGTTGAAAATTAATTGACCATAAATGCAAGGGTTTACTTCTGGACTCTCAGTTCTGTCTTATTGATGTATATGTCATTCCTTGTGCTTTCTTGATTACTGTAGAATTATGGCAAGTTTCTTTAAAAAAATTATTTATTTGACAGAAAGTGCTAGAGAGAGAGAGATCACGTGCAAGCACAAGTAGGGGGCAGAGGGAAAGGGAGAAGCAGGCTCCCCACTGAGCACAAAGCCTGATACAGGGCTGGATCCCAGGACCCTGGCATCACGACCTGAGCCAAAGGCAGACACTTTGATTGAGCCCCCCAGGTGCCCTATAGCAAGCTTTTATTTAAAAAAAATTTTTTTTTACTTTTTAAACTTTTTTTATTCATTTGAGAGAAAGAGGAGAGCACAAGCAGAGAGAGAGGCAGAGAGAGAGGGAAGCAGACTCCCCACTGAGCTGGGAGCCCAATATGGGGCTTGATCCCAGGACCTGGAGATCATCACCCAAGCCGAAGGCAGACACCCAACCATCTAAGCCACCCAGGCACCCCCTATAGCAAGCTTTTAAATAAGAATATGTGAGTCCTCCAACTTTGTAGTTCTTCAAGTGTTGTGGGGGGTTTTTTGTTGTTGTTATTCTGGTTCTCTTGAATCTCTTATATGAATTTTAAGATCTGCTTGTCAGTTTCTGTGAAGAGCCGGCTGGGATTTGGAAAAGATTGTGTTGAATCTATAGATCAATATGGGAAGTATTGACATCTTGACAATTAAGTTTTCCAACTCAAGAAATGGGATGTATTTCCATCTAGTCAGGTTTACTTTAATTTTTTTCAACGTTTTGTAGTTTTCAGAATACGAGTTTTACACTATTTTATTTCTTAAAGTTTATTTTTTTTTAGTAATCTCCACACCCGTGGGGCTCCAACTCATAACCCTGAGATCAAGAGTCACACACTCTACTGACTGAGCCAGCCAGACACCCCTTCACTTGTTTTGTTTAATTTATTCCTAAGTATTTTATTCTTGATGCCATTGTAAATGGAATTTTCTTAATTTCATTTTTGAATTGTTCATTGCTAACATATAGAAATACAATTTGATATGTTTATTGATCCTGTATCTTATAAACTTGATGAAATTTTTGACTCATTCTCATAATTTTTAGTAGGTTCCTTAGGATCTGTTATGTGTAAGCTCACGTCATCAACAAATAGATACTTCTACTTATTCCTTTTCTTTTTTTTATATTTTATTTTTAAATAATCTCTATACCCAACTTGGGGCTTGAACTCAAAACCCCAAGATCAAGAGTGGCATGCTGTACTGATGGAGCCAACCAGGCGCCCCTACTTCTTCCTTTGTAATCTGGATGTCTTTTATTTTCTTTCCTTGCCTAATTGCCCTAATTAGACTCCCTAGTACAATGTTGTATTGATGTGGTGAGAACAGTCATCTTTGTCTTTATTTGATTTTAGATGGAAAGCGTTCAGTCTCTCATCATTAAGTATGTTAACTGTGTGTCTTTGTATATGTCCTTTATCAGCTTGAAGAAGTTCCCTTTAATTCCTAGCTTGTTGAAAGTTTTTATTGTGAAAGAGGAGTATGGAGTTTTAACTGTTTTTTTTTTCTCTATATCTGTTGAGATTATCATGCATTTTTGTCTTTTATTCTATTGAAATCATGTGTGACGTTAAAATATTAAACGGTTGGGAAAAAAATTAAATATTTGGTAAATTTCACCAGTGGAGCCATCTAGCCTAGGACTTTTATTTATTTTTTTATTTAAGTTAAATTTAATTAACATATGCTGTGTTATTAGTTTCGAAGGTAGAATCCAGTGATTCATCAGTTGCATATAACACCCAGTGCTCATTACTGCAAGTGCCCTCCTTAATACCCATCACCCAATTACCCCATCCTCCACCCACCTCCACTCCAGCAGCCCTCAGTTTGTTTCCTATAGATAAAAGTTTCTTATGGTTTTCTTCCCTGTTATTGTCTTTTTTTTTTTTTAATTTTTCCTTCCCTTCCCCTATATTCATCTGTTTTGTTTCTTAAATTCCACATGTGAGTGAAATTATACCTAGGGCTTTTCTTTGTGGGAAGTTTTTTAAATTGCTAGTGCAATCATTTTTATTTGTTATAGGCCTATTCAGATTTTTTGTTTCTGGGGCACCTGGCTGGCTCAGTCACTACAGCACGTGACTCTTGATCTTTCATATTCATCTCAAAGTATTTCTTACTTCCTTTGTGATTTCTTCTTTAATCTGTTGGTTGTTTAGCAGCATGTGGTTTATTCCCACATATTTATGAGTTTTTCAAATTTATTTGCTATTGATTTCTAACTTTATCCTGTTGTTGAATCATCTATTTCTCCTTTTAATTCAGTTTTTGCTTCCATGTATCTTTGGAGCTCTGTTGTTAGGTGCATATTATCTTCATAATTCTTGTATCTTCCTCAGTTGACCCCTTTTATCATTATAAAATGTCTTTGTCTCTAAATAACTATTTTGTCTTAGAGTTTATTTTATCTGACATTAGTGTATTTACTGCAGCTGTCTTACAGTTGCTGTTTGCATATCTTTTTCTCCTTTTACTTTCAACCTATTTGTGACTTTTGAATATGTAAGTGTGTCTTTTATACAGTTGGATCATGTCTGTTGTTTTGTTTTACTCAGTCTAACAAGATCTGCCTCTTGAATGGATTGTTCGGTGATTCACTTTGTTTTTGTTTTTTTTTTTAAAGTAGGCTCCACACCCAACATGGGGCTTAACTCATGAGCCTGAGATAAGAATTGAATGCTCTACCAACTGAGCCAGCCAGGCTACCCAAATTCCCATTTAATGTTGTTATTGATATAGTTGGATATACAGTTGACACTTGAGCAACATGGAGGTTAGTAGTACTGACACCCTGTGTAGTTGAAAATTCATGTATAACTTTTGACACCCCCCAAAACTTAATAACCTACTGTTGATGGGAAGCCTTACTGATAATATAAACACAGTTGATTAATGTATATTTTGTATGTTATATGTATTATATACTGTATTCTTGCAATAAAGTAAGCTAGATAAAAATAAATGTTATTAAGAAAATCATAAGGGGCACTTGGGTGGGTCATTCGGTTGAGCATCTGGCTCTTGGTGTTGGCTTAGGTGATGATCTCATGGGTCGTGAGATTGAGACCCACGTCCGCATCCACACTCAGTGCAGAGTCTGCTTATCCCTCTCCCTCTGCTCTTCCCCCCACCCTGCCCTACTCTCTGTCTCCCTGTCTCTCATAATGTAAATAAACATCTTAAAAAAAGAAAGAAAATCATAAGGAAGAGAAAATACATTTATAGTACCATATCAAAAAAGAATCCATGTGGGGCGCCTGGGTGGCACAGCAGTTAAACGTCTGCCTTCGGCTCAGGGCATGATCCCGGCGTCATGGGATCGAGCCCCACATCAGGCTCTTCTGCTATGAGCCTGCTTCTTCCTCTCCCAATCCCCCTGCTTGTGTTCCCTCTCTCGCTGGCTGTCTCTATCTCTGTTGAGTAAATAAATAAAATAAAATCTTTAAAATAAAAAAAAAGAATCCATGTATAAGTGGACCTGTGTAATTCAAGCTCATGTTGTTCAAGGGTCAGTTCTGTATCTGCTATTTTACTTTCTTAGTAGCTGCTCTAGGACTTAACCAATATACGAATTTATCAGAATCTACTTCAGATTATACTATTTTAAGTCCATGAGATACAGAAACACCTATATAGCAGTATTCTCTTTCTCTTTTTAATTTCACTATAGTTATACATTACATCTATATATGTTACACATACAAGTTTGTTAAAATTATTACTTTTTACAATTTTAGGTCCTTCAAGGCTGAGAGAAGGAAGGAGAAGAAATACATATTTATGGAGTGATTATATTAGCCTTCTTATTTATAATTTCCAGTTCTTGTCATTAGTGGATTTTTCTGATGTCTTAGTCTGTTCAGGGTGCTTTAACAAAGTACCATAGACTAGGTGGCTTATAAACAACAGAAATTTATTTCTCTCAGTTATGGAGGCTGGTTCATAGATATCCATCTTCTCACATGGTGGAAGAGGCTAAGGAGCTCTCTGGATTCTACTTTATAAGGACACTAATCCCAGCCATGAAGGCTCTACCCTCATGGCTTACTCACTTTCCAAAGGCCCCACCTCCAAATACCATCACATTGCCAATTAGCTTTCAATATATGAATTTTGGAGGCACACAAACATTTCATTTACAGCACTTGAATCAGTGTTTCTCCATTTGCTCTATTCCCTCAGACAATTTCCAGAGACTTTAAAAACCTTTTTTTTTTTTAAGTAGGCTCCGTGCTCAACGTGGAACCCAACGTGGGGCTTTAACTCATGACCCTACATCAGGATCTGAGCTGAGATCAAGAGTCCAATGTTTAACCAGCCGAACCACCCAGGCACTCTTTTAAATACTTTTTTTAAAGGGGCACCTGGCAGGCTCAGTTGGAAAAGCATGTGACTCTTGATCTCAGGGATGTGAGTTCAAGCCCCACATTGGGTGTAGAGATCATAAATAAGTAAATAAATAAATAAACAAACAAACTTAAAAAAAATTTTTTTTTCACCAGCTAAGGTTGTTTCACCAGGAGGAAGGGTCACAGAGCCCCTTGTACCATCATTTAATAACCCTCTAGGCTGTGCATTTTTTTGTCTTTGAAGTAAGCTCTACACCCCCCATGGGGCTTGAACTCATGACCCCCAAGAGATCAGGAGTTGTTTGCTTTACCAACTGAGCCAGCCAGTTGCCTCTGGGCTGTGCGTATTTTAAGCATGGATACCTAGTAGTAAATTGCTCTGTAGAAAAGCTACATCACCTTACATTTCCGATAGCAAGTTGTGAGAATGCTTATTCCACACACTTTTGCCAACACTGGGTGTTATCAATGTTTTTAATCTTTACTAATCTGATAAAAAAGAAACCCATCTCATTTTTATGTTTTAAATTTAAGCAGTCTGAGGTGATTTCTAGAAGAGGCATACCTGCATTTTTTTTACTGCTAAATTCGTTATAGTTGACACCTCACCATGACTGACAGGAAAATGAAATGTTAAGGATGTGGAAGCTTCCAAAGAACTCAGAGGCTGCCCTCATGTCTTCAGAAGGAGGCCAAATCAAATTGCCTAGGGAAACCTTGATACCAGTGATTGTCTTCCTATAAAAGATCCATTTTTCTCTTAAAAAATTAGTTATATGTTGCCCTACCATATACTTACACCTTATTGCTGAGTACTAATTATTAAATAGTTTCATACCATTAAAAGATTTCTAGGGACCATTTGATCTTTTAAAATACCCCAAATTAAGATATTGGTTCTGGGGGTGCCTGGCTGGTTCAGTTAGTAGATCATGTGACTTTTTTTTTTTTTTTAAGATTTTATTTATTTGACAGCACAAACGGGGGAAGCTGCAGGCAGAGGGAGAAGCAGGCTCCCCACTGAGCAAGGAGCCTGATGCGGGGCTCAATCCCAAGACCCTGGAATTATGACTCAAGCCAAAGGCAGATGCTTAACTGGCTGAGCCACCCAGGTGCCCTGAGCATGTGACTCTTCATTTTGGGATTGTGAGTTCAAGCCACAGGTTGGGCATGGAGCCTACTTAAAAAAAGATTCTGGTTCTGATACATTTTTGTTGGCCTACTCCAAATAAATTGTCTTAGCTGGTATAAATATCAAGAATCAAAATCTAAAATATTAAAAATAGCTGAGACTGCTAATATGGGTCACTGAGCAAATAGAGATTATTAGGTGAAAAATAATTTAATGAAAAAAATCTCTTTAATAATATAAATTCAGACTTGAAGAAATAGAGGCATTGTTTCTATATTGAAAGGTAAGAAAATACAAAGTTGCTCTCAGCACTGAAAAACCTTGGTAAATATTCATAACTCATTATCTATTAAAAAAAATTTAAGGATGGGTAAATTGGTCTGCTGGATAGCATTTCTTACTATGTTTCTTTCTCCTTTTTTTTCCCAATGTAGACCTTCTCTAGATAACCTTATACCTGGTCTGCCGGAAGAGGAGTGAAGGAAAGATACCCACCCACACCATAGCGTGATTGCTTAGAAGTTCCTGTACAAAAAGGAATCATTTGAAAGCACCTGGGATGGTTTATTAGTTTTACAGGATTCTCTTCTTCCTGGTTTCTTTTTAGAGGGGAAAATAACAAATTCAAAAGCAATTCCAGTCTGAAGCACAATTATTTGCTTGCATAACAAAAATCTCTCATCTTTCTCTGCACATTACTATTCTTAGAGAAGTTAAAAAGAAGAATACTTTTTAATGTCTTAGAACTCTCTAATAATAATACAAGAATTAAAATTTTTCTCTCATAGTTCTATAATTCTCCAAAAATATTAAAATAAGTATATGTTTGAGTGATATTTTTTTCCCCCAAAAAATGCTAAATCTCTAATCAAATGCTTTGACCATTTGACTTTACAGACTAGGGATACATTAATTGGTTCATTTATTATTTATATGGAGAGACTAAGAAAGAAGCTATTACTTGCTACCAATGTTATATTATAGGCTTTAATGTTTATGAAGGTATTTTTTTATTTTGAATAATATCCATAAAGTCATAAAAGAAAGTTTGAAATACTAACTAAAATGTTCATTTCTGAATCTCTCTCATCATGTAATTATAAGAAGCCATTGTTTTTTTGCCAATGTTTTATTTCCTTCTCAATTTGTTAAATACACTCTTAATTTGTATTTATTAAAAGACAGTTCGCTCAGTGCCATAAAGATTTTATTTCACTGTAAGTTAATTCCATGTATGAAATTTACAAATTCTTTTCTTGGTTAGAAATTTTGCCTTGTAAACCTTACAGAGTGGAAGAAACCATAAACTATTAACCCTTCTTTTGGTAAAATAAAAGGTTGGGATTGGTATACTATAAAGAATTTGAGAGAGAAATTCTGAAATCACAGAGTTTGTCTCCCTTTTATAGTTCATTCATGGTGTCTTTTGGGATGGAAGGTGTTTCTATAAAGCACTGTAGTTAACTTTAAACACAAAGGATGTTTTATGAAATGTGCTACCTCATTTAAATTGGGTACTTTGGGGAAATTCTAAATAATTTTCTGGATAAATTGTAATTCCTTTACACAAGTGCATTTCAGTAGAAACAGAAGCTATTATCAGTTATATTTATGTTTACAACATATACTTGTTTATATATCTTTTACCAAAAAAAGAAAAACAATACTTTATATAGTTCAGGTACATCTCATTGAATACAAACCAACACTTACTCAAGTACCGACTCACATTCACAAAGTTAAAAACCAGCCATACTATTGTAAGGTAATTAAATGGTTGATTTCTGCTCATACAACTGCAATAAGTTTTCAATAAACATTCGAGTGTCTAGTTGTCCTTATTTTGTATAAGAAGTGTTCAGAGTATTGAGCACAGCATGGTAGAAATGCTTCTGAGACTTGTCTTTTCTTCTTTCCTTTTTTTTTTTTGTTTTTTGTTTTTAATTGAGGCATTTAAGACTATACATCCTTGATACATACCCCACCACTGCAGATTTTTTACTTAATTCAGGATTATCAGAGTAAGGGCAAAGATTCTCTCAAAATCTGTAAAAACTCAACAGCCAGTCACATGTGTGCTGAAAGTGGCATACCAGAACAAATCCATGACAGTGGAGCCAAATGTATTCACTGATGAGGCGGAGGGGGAGACCAGAGGAGTGTCAGATATGTGTGCTTTAAATTTAACTATCCCTATGAATTGGTATTTTATTATTCTTCTATAAAAGTTTCTATTAAAAGTTCTTTGTAATTTCTTTTTTTTTTTTTAAAGATTTTATTTATTTATTTGACAGAGACAGCCAGCGAGAGAGGGAACACAAGCAGGGAGTGGGAGAGGAAGAAGCAGGCTCCCAGCGGAGGAGCCTGATGTGGGGCTTGATCCCAGAACGCCAGGATCACGCCCTGAGCCGAAGGCAGACACTTAATGACTGAGCCACCCCAGGCGCCCCAGTTCTTTGTAATTTTTACCATTTTCAGAACACAAAGGAAAATAGATTTTACATAGTTTAATCAAGATGGTTAAGGGGATCAGAAGTAATGGTGCCACCCCAATCTGGGGCCATGAGGTGAGTCAGTGAAGTGGAGCAGATGGTGAGTGGTGGACCAAATTAGAGTTGCAAGTGTTTGTCCTCCCCTCTTGGCTCAGTTCTTTTCCAAACTCTGAAATCAGTGCAGTCTTCAGTTCCATTCCTGCACTATTTTAGTCCTCTTAGGGCCACAACCAGAATATGTGGACACAAAATTTAAGGGTGTGCTCAAAACCTCACTAAACAAGATAAAGTCATAATTTAACACCATTTTTGAGAAAAATAAAAATTTACACTAAAAGCATGATGAACAAAAGACAGGATCAACTGAGTCATGTTGCTGAAGCAAAGGGAAAAAAATGAGCAATTCTAATTCAGTAAGAAGAACCTTATTTTAGTATATTGGAGTCTTGAGTTCCAGGCTTTGTTTCTTCCCTTTGTTCTCACTTCCCAAAATGACCTCACTCCCTAAACTCTAGATCTGTATCCCATTTTCCATTCTTGGCTTCCACTCGGCCAGAATGTTCATGGAAAGAACATTGGATTCTAGCCTTGGCACCTTGTACATCAAAGCTCTCATCCTACTATAAAATCATAATTGGATTCCAAGGAGTCTTGGTAAGTGGTGGTAAGGTTGATTTGAGGCTCTGATCCCTGTCGACTGCTCTGCAGAAAAGTCCTTAACCTCATCTGGAAGTTTGTTATTTGATTGTCCACTGAGAATCCACAAGAACTACCTATGCCACGTCCTGACTACATATTTCAGAGTACTACAAAACTCAGTTTTTGCAAGTTTCCTAAACCTTACATCAACTGTTCTGTGTCATTTGCTATGTACTAAGTGGCTATTGAATATTCTCAAAAGTTTTTAACGTGGGTAAAAGTAAAGAATATTTTGGTGTGTATCCATTTCTCAATTTTTCTATTTTTAATGTAACATTTCCTGGGAGCATGTGCTAATATGTTAGTTTCCACACTATTTTTTTCTTACAGTGAGGTGATAAGAAAATTTTTGTGTTTCATAACTCAAATAGTTATGCTTAACTAAGTATGACTTATATAAACTGAGCTGTAAATGTCATGGAAAGTTCATATACAACAAGTAAACCAAAACAAAGATATTTCTAATTCTTCAGCATTTGGTAAGATCTTTTAATATTAGCATTGAAAAATATAAAGGTTCTGAACTTGCAATATTATTGAAAAAAAAAACCTGTTTTCTGTTAAGATGCCCTTCCCTCTAATGAGATTGTGGATGATTGTTATTGTCCATGTTGTGATTCTTGGAGTTTTGTTTTTAGAGTGTCTGAACCTCTTTTTAAAAATTATTATTTGGGGGGCACCTGGGTGGCTCAGTCAGTTAAGCATCCAACTCTTGATTTCAGCTCAGAGTTGTGGATTGAGGCCTGCATCTGCTTGGTGGGGAATCTTGAGACATTCTCCTTCCCTCTTCCTTTGCCCCACCCTGCTGCCGCCCGCTTGGGCGCTCTCTCTCTAAAAATCTTTCAAAAACTGAAAAAAAGTATACTTGTTAAAAGGGAAGGGAGAGGTGGGAGGGAGGAAAGAAGGGGCTCAGCCTTTTGCAGAGTAGTTTCCCTGTAACCCTGCTGGATTAAGCATTATTTTGCCCATTTTTAGATGAGGAAACCGAAACTTAGAAAATGGGAATAAACTAAAATCACACAGCTAGTAAACTGTTCGAGTTGGAATACAAATCCAAGTGCCTTCCAAAATATGCTCTTAAGTATTAGGATACAGAGTTTTAAATCATCAAAGCCATATATTTTGTAATAAGATATGAGATAAAAAATTGTTTCCTGACCTGCAACTGAAAACTGGAGCAAATTTTCTGGTGTGTAGATTTTTGCCGCCTCTTGGAGGCAGAGGACTGTAGTGATCAGTAATTCAGCTTGCTTAGCCCGAGCCCTGTGAGTGTGTATGTGTTTCACACTTAATTCAACAAAGTCTGGATTAATTCCTTCTCAGCTTTCCTTCTCTCCTTTCAAAGAAACTTGGAAATCATTCTGTTTGCTTTAACTGTTTTTTTAAAGAGAAAAAGAGCACCTGCATAAAATAAAATTCTTTTTATCTTTAAGGAAGAATATTTCAAACTATTCTAAAAATAATTGTGTCAAAGGGGCTTTGCTTTTTCTCTTTAAAAAATTATTTTCAAAGGGAAGAAGACCCACAGAAATTTAGTTCAGTTTTTTTTTTTTTTTAAGCTTTACAAATGAGACAACTCTTTCTCAACTCCAACTTCGTGGTAGCAGCTGTGGTGGCTGCGGTTCAGTTGTGGACATGCAGCTGTTTGTCTGCCCACAGGAGTGACACACCCTGGAGGTGACTGGCCAGGAGATGGTAGCCCAGATTAAAGCTCATGTAGCCTCTCATGTAGCCTCGCTGGAGGGTATCATTCCAGAAGATCAAGTCAAGCTCCTGGCAGGCTTGCCCCTGGAGGCTGAGGCTACCCTCAGTCAGTGTGGAGTGGAGGCTCTGACCACTCTGGAAGTAGCCAGCCCCATGCTTGGAGGTAAAAGTCCATGGATCCCTGGCCCACGCTGGGAAAGTAAGAGGACAGACTCCCAAGGTGGCCAAGCCGGAGAAGAAGACAGGCCAAGCACAGTGGTGTATGCAGTACAATGGCACTTTGTCAATCTTGTGCCCACCTTTGCCAAGAAGAAGGGCCCCAATGCCAACTCTTAAGTCCCTTGTAATCCAGGCTTTCCCCAATAAAGCCACTTAGTTCAGTCCAAAAAAAAAGCTTTACAAATGATAGAAAACAAAATGGACCACTTATACCTGCTGCTTCTAAATCTCATTTCTGCCCTCAGGGAAACAGAAATAGGCATTTTCAGATGAATTTATAGATAGTGTGGGTGGTTTTTTTTTAAGATTTTTATTTATTCATGAGAGAGAGAGAGAGAGAGAGAGAGGGAGAAGCAGACTTCCTGCTGAGCAGGAAGCCCGACACAGGATTCAAAGCCAGACCTGAAACTCATGACCTGAGCCAAAGACAGATGCTTAACCGACTAAGCCACCCAGGCACCCTGTGTGTGTGTTTTAACACTACATTTGCCATGTCAGACACTAGTGCTTTAGTTCATAAAGTCTCATTTATTACTCCAAGAAGTCAAGTTGTACTGTGTCATGAGCATGCTATGAAGGCGTACATGAGTTGTGTCTTTCCACAATGTCAGCTTTATTCAGTCATAAAGCAAGGTTAACAAAATTATAAAGCAGGCTGAGGATTCCAAACTCAATGACATTTCACCATGCGATTAACTTGTCTACTTATACGGCTCACAAAGCAAACACAAGTCACACAAGATAACACAGAGGGTAGGAAGTTAACGAACCAAACAGGAAGTCAGTCTGTGGGCATGCAGTTGAGCTAAGGCCTGGGTCTGGTCCCGGTCAGCTCTCACCACTTACTGCTTATTATCCTCAAGCAGTGAAGGATCTCGGTTCTGTTCAGAGATCAGTCAGGCAGAGCGTTTGGTGGCAGCTGCCTTTCTAAAGTGGTCAGACATAGAGGGGTCAATGTCTGACAAGTCTGACGGTTTGCCGCCAAAAATCCTCCCCTTTTAAAGGAATTTAATTAGTCTCGGGCCCCGGCAGACCTCTTTGCTTCTGTTTATCAGTTCTGGGGTGTCATCAACTGCTGCTGGTTTCAGCGATATCTGGTAGCTGCAGTACCCCTGTTTGTGTCAATGCTTGACACAGGCCCCTGCTTGACGTGAGTGACTCCATCTTATTCTCTACAAATTGTTACTGCCCCACCCCCGTTTTCTGTTTACTAGAGGAGAAACAGGAACAAAAAGATAACCTGCCAAAGGTTACACAAGGCAGTGCTTGGTTTTGAATTCCTGGGAGCCTGATTCCAAAGCCAGACCTTAACCATCACTCTTTTTTCTCTCTACATGCAGAAGTAAATAAATACACATATGTGTACATATATATATATATAAATATTTCATACTACGTATTAAAACTTTGTCGTGTGCCCTTGCAGGCCTTTACTTCTGTGCATGAAGGGCAGGGAGAGGAAGAGCAACTTGCTAAAACAAGATGGAGCAGCCAGAGACCAAGACTACAAAGCATCACAGAGAGTAACAAGGCATGAAAAATAATCTTTGGCTGAGAAACTAGATCACTGATAAATTAGGAAGTTTCAGGTCTTACACAGGAGGACTAAGGGTGAAGGCCAGATTGCTTCTGAACTAGTCTGGTGGGATGTTAAATGATAATTTTTTTTTTAATTAATTTATTTTATTCAACAGAGAAAGTGAGAGAGAGAGAGAGCATAAGCTGGGGAAGCAGCGGGCAGAGGGAGAAGCAGGCTCCCTGCTCAGCGGGGACACCAAGGCGGAGCTTGATACCTGGATTCTGGGATCCTAAGCCGAGCAAAAGGCAGATGCTTTACCGATTGAGCTACCCAGGCGCCCTTTAAACAGCTTAACAATAACCCACAACCCTCAGACCAACTCAGGCGCCCTTTACATGATAATTCTTAAAAGCAAGGAGTTCAGAAGAAGAATCCAATGCATAACAATCAACTCCTTAATTAGCATATGGCAGGTAGGCTGGCCCCATCTGGTTGAATTATGATGTACCCTACAAAGCACGGCCAGCCTTTCAGGATTCAGTTGTCATGCTGATGGGATTTCCTGT
Organism: Ailuropoda melanoleuca; assembly: GCF_002007445.2. NCBI lineage: Eukaryota > Metazoa > Chordata > Mammalia > Carnivora > Ursidae > Ailuropoda > Ailuropoda melanoleuca. Next base: position 92,516,127 of record NC_048222.1, on the reverse strand, counting down.
CATAAGTAATTTTCTGTCGTGAACTGTGATAGGAAATGATACAAATTTTGTACCTCACGGTATTTAAATTAAAACCATATACTCAACCCACAATAAAAGAACAAAGGAAATGAGGGGAAGCTGTTGCCACCAGCAATCAAAAAGTTTAGAAAGCACAACTAACACCATCTGGTGAGGAATCTCTGATTCACATCTGTATTTTACTTACCACCTCCTGGATCTCTTAGGTCGCTGAATTGTAACCAATCATCGTTTCAAAATTCAAATGTTATTATATCATGTTAATGGTTTAAAATGCTTCACTAGCAGGAGCACCTGGGTGGTTCAGTTGGTAGAGCTAGGATCCCTGATCCCTGGGCCATGAGCTCAGGCCCCACACTGTGTGTAGGGATTACTTAAAAAAAAAAAAAAAATGCTTCACTGGCTTTTCTTTGCACTATGAAACCATAGTGGCTTTGTAAAAATCAAAATTCTCAATTTTGCCTGCAAAGTATTGCAGCAGCATTCTGACCTAGCTCATCGGCTTCCCAAAAGCCATTTTCCATCTTTTCTAACTCATACCCCTCCCTACTTCCCCTTGAGGAGCCAGCCAAAGGTACATGATCCTTCATTTACCAAGTTCTTTAGAGTCACCAGCCTCCTCACTGGCTCTTCCTTCAGCCTTAAAGACTTGTCCAAGAAACTCAAATTCGTTCCTTAAGTTTCACCTTAACTATCACTTTCTCAGGAGGGACCCTGGGTGAGCCAGAGTTGGGGCATAGTTCTACAGGGTGGGACAGCCCCACCCACTAAGCCACTGAGATGCAAATTGATCCATGAAGATGACAACTTCCCTTTCATTTCAAAGCTTACTATCTCCTCACCTATGATCCCACGGTGACCAGGTCCCAGGTCCGCCTCAGAACTCTCCCTTCCCTTAGTGTCTGAGAGGAAGGTGTTCTTTTAAAACGAACCTGCAATGTTACTTTGATCCTCAAATTGCTCAAAGAAACAAAAATAGTAAAAATATGTAAAAGTTTGCCACCGCGAAAAGATCAGTTGACGACAACAGCTTGATTACTGAAGGAAACCCCCCATCTATGCTCAAGAGCACTTCCGGTCTCCTGGGCCACTCAGGGTCATTGAGCATGTGCAGGCGATTACCTACCCACTTCCGGAGGTAAGGCCAATCACCGCAGGGGCCACGGGGTGCGCTTCTCCCGAGAACCTGCCCATTCTTGCAACTTGGGTTCTCTGTTCTACGCTGAGTCGGGCTGCGGGGCTGCAGTGTCTCTGGCCCGGGAGGGGCTGAGCGAGTCATCGGTTCCAGGTAAGCCGAGTGCGGTGTCGTGAGGCTCAGCTGAGCAGAGTCTTCCTCAGCATCTGCTGGGCACCAGACCTCGGGGTCGCAGCCTGTCCAAGACTGGGTCTCCTCAGCTGTGGCGAAGATTTTGCAAAAACAACAGCTTCTTACTCTCAGACCCGTGGAATCAGAATGGGAGTGGTGGGCCTGCTTTAATTAAATTTTCGAGGAGATTTTGGTCTGAACGAGAATTGCGGAATTGCTAGGTTATCTCCAAAGGATTACTGTCTGTGTTTGGTGGGAGAGAGGAGGGAGGAGGGGTGGGAAGTTAAGAGAACGGAGTGGTAGCCATCATTTGAGAACACACTACTCCACATTGCCTACACCTCCTGGCCAATTGAAACATCCTTTAACCCTCAACAAAGATCTTACAATTGGGAATTATCATTACGACTTTGCAGACGAACCAGTTTAGGCCAGGCATGTTAAGAGGCATTCAAGGTGATAGTGGTTGAAACTGAGAGCTTGGAATCCACCACAGGTACTTTTAAATACTTAAATACTTTTTGAGCACTCATTATATGCCCAAGGACAAGAATAAAGCTGGAGACACATTCCCACCAAGAAGCTTACGGTCTGGCAGAAGAGTTGGACATACTAGCTAAGGAATTGAAAAAATAATTGTAAAATCAAATCAGAACTATGATGTATGATTCGATGGGGGAGTTAGGCAAACAGTCTAGGGCCACACCTTGATGGGTCTTTAAAGCTTTATTTTTCTTAAAGCAGTGGTTCACAAACTGGTCCCTTGACCAGCGACATCACCTCGGAACTTAGAAATACAGCACACCAACTGAATCAGAAACTGGGAATTTGGCCCAGTAGTCTTTTACCAAGATATATAGGTAATCATGATGCAATCCAAGGTTTGAGACCTATTTTCTTTTTTTTTTTTTTTTAAGATTTTATTTATTTATTCGACAGAGATAGAGACAGCCAGTGAGAGAGGGAACACAAGCAGGGGGAGTGGGAGAGGAAGAAGCAGGCTCTCAGCAGAGGAGCCTGATGTGGGGCTCGATTCCATAACACCGGAAGGCAGATGCTTAACCCCTGTGCCACCCAGGCGCCCCTGAGACCTATTTTCTTAAAGTAATAAAGGACTAGTGGAATGTCTTAGTGGAAGATAGAAGGATTATGTTTGCATTCGGAAAGATCAATATAGCTACAGAATTAGGGAATTGATTGGAGATACCATTATGTTTTGGAGTAGAAAAGGGGCTCATACTGTAGCGGGAAGAGAGAAATGGATAGTTCAATGAGGGTGATAGCAGTGCTTACAAAGCTTGTTCTGTTAACTTACGGTCTGTTAATGGCTTTATTCTGAAAAGTAGGGAACACTGACCAGTGTGTGCACTTGGAAAAAGGGGGGCACAGTGATAACCTGGAGTGAGTACCTATTTTACATTCCTTGAACAGTACTGAGCCCTTTTTGTGCACATACTTTTTAAAAAGTTTTATATTTTTTTCTTGATTTTTGTTTTCCCATTATGCTTTGCAATTTACTGTTAAATTGGGCAAGATTCTTAAAACTTCCTTCAGCCCCAGTTTTCTAATCTCTGACCCTTCTGTGTGGCCTCACCCCTAACCCTATGCACGCCCCATTTGTTTAGCTTACTCAGAAGTACCCGTTTTGGGGTCGCCCGGCTGGCTCAGACGAACCTGCGATTCTTGATCTTGGGGTTGTGAGTTTGAGGCCCACATGGGGTGTAGAAATTACTTAAATAAATAAAACTTTTTTTAAAGTACCCATTTTGAAAGTATTTAGCAAGAAGTGAAAGTCATTGAAGCCTTAGTCATTAGCTATAATAACACTTAGTGTGGGCAAGTAGGAAGAGTAGCTTGGAAGAGACTGGAATTTATTACAAGTTGAATGTATTTTAACATAAAATTAAAGGTGTATTTTAAAATTCTGAAACTCCTCTCCTGTGCCTCCAAAATTAGTGTAAGAAAATTTCCTTCATTATTATAGTGCCTGGTGGAAGTTAATGCCTTTGCCATTCATGAAGGACTTAGCAACTATATGAGACATACATAGCAGCTTTTAGGTTTAGTATCAGTACTTTTTATATGTAAGTGCCTTTACACACACACACACACGCACACAGCTCAGAGATACTGTGGGATCAGTTCCAGACCACTGTCATAAAGTAAGTCAAACGAATTTTGTTTCCCAGTGCATATAAAAGTTAGTTTACCCTATACTTTAGTCTGTTAAGTATGAAATAGCCTTATGTCTAAAAACAATGTACACAATTTAATTAAAAAATAATTTATTGCTAAAAATGCTAACCGCCATTTGAGCTTTCAGTGTGCGTTGTAATCTTTTTGCTGGTGGAGGATTTTCTTCTATTTGATGGCTGCTGACTGATGAGGGTGGTGGTTGCTGAAGGTTGGGGTGGCTGTGGCAATTTATTAAAATGAGACAATAGAGATTGCCACTTCGATTGACTCTTCCTTTCATGGATGATTTCTCTGTTGCATGTGATGCTGTTTGATAGCATGTTAGCCACAGTAGAAATGCGTTCAAAATTGGGAGTCTGTCCTCAAACCTTGCTGCCGCTTTGTCTGAGTTCATGGCGTATTCTAAGTCCTTGTGGCCATTTCAACAATCTTCACAGTATCTTTACCAGGAGTAGATTCCATCTCAAGAAACCACTTTTTTCTCCTTGTCCATAAGCAGCAGACAACTCTTCATCTGTTCAAGTTTGACCATGAGATTGCAACAATTCAGTCCCATCTTCAGGCTCCACTTCTAACTCCAGTTCTCTTGCTGTTTCCACCACAGCTGCAGTTATTTCCTTCACTGAAGTCTTGAACATACAATTTGTTAAACAAAACACAAAACCAAACTCAGTATCTGAAAATTACAATCCTGTGAAGCACGATGAAACAAGGTATGCCTATATATGTAATATAAGTATGTGATTTCAGCTAGATTTTTAAGAGCTTTTGAGATCTTATGAGATAGTCTTATAATACTTTTTATTGTGTTTGTGTTAAATGGCAGGCACTGTGACATGTGCCTTAATTTTATTTTCTTGTTTAATAATTACAATATGAGATAGTATTATTTCTCACTTTGTGAAAAGAAAACTGAAGCTCAGAGAAATTAATTTGACCAAGGACATATAACTAGTTAAGTGGCAGAGTTGAATGAAGACCCAGTTCTATCAGGTATTGCTGCCTCTCAGTTTGTGTTACGTTTTTGCTATTATGGTGCTAGAATCAATAAATCCCTGTCTTTCCTCCTAAAAATGTTTGGAATATGTTATCAAATGTGAAGAACTGTGAATATATCAAATATGAGAAATACAGATTGCTTTGAAATAGATGTAGAGGGATGCATAGGATGCTGTGGGTGTCTGAAGAAGGGACAGTACAGCTTCGTGATTGAGTAGTAAGCCAATTAATGCAGTGTTGTATAAGGGTACTCAAATTATTGTAGACTCATTTTTTACAGCTCTAATCAAGGATAATAGCTCCTAATTTATAGGGTTGTTTGGAGAGTTTAATTAAATCAGAAACTACAGGGGTGCCTGGGTGGCACAGCAGTTAAGTGTCTGCCTTTGGCTCAGGGCATGATCCCAGTGTTATGGGATCGAGCCCCACATCAGGCTTCTCTGCTATGAGCCTGCTTCTTCCTCTCCCACTCCCCCTGCTTGTGTTCCCTCTCTCGCTGGCTGTCTCTATCTCTGTCAAATAAATAAATAAAAATCTTTAAAAAAAAAAAAAAAGAAAGAAAGAAACTACATGAAAGATCCTTAGCTTAGTGCCTGACACATAATAAACCATCCTAGGGAAAATTTGTCTTGGTTGGAGTGTCCCAAAGGAGCAGAACTTAGTCCCAAAGAGTGAAGGGAGGGAAAGGTAATGTAAAGAGTGAGTGGTTTGTGCAGGAAGGAGAACATAACATCTCTGTTTTAAGAAAATAAAGACCAACTGCTTTAGGGGAGCATAGCCAGATGAAGATGAAGAGCCTAAGATATGAAAGGCTCTGAATGGTAAGCTAAGGGGAGCACTTTATCTTGATTTTTGGTGAGTTATTAACAGGTTTAACTGAGAGGAAAGATTTAGTAAGTTTAAAAAATGAAGGTATGAAGGGTAAGTTAAATTACATATCAAGAAGCAGTAGGTAAACTGTAGAACTTAGGATAGTCCACCAGGACAAAGGTAGAGGCAGAAGACACTATTATAGATTGAAAGGTATTTAGGGGGTGCTAATAGGTAAATGTAATACGTGGGCCATTTCTGGATCCAGATTCAAATAAGTGTGAAATAGAAAGGTGGGGCACCTCGATGGAGCATGTGACTTAATCTCAGGGTCGTAGGTTCAAGCCCCATGTTGGATGTGGAAGTAACTTACAAAATAAAACTTGAATAAAATAGCTTATTTGGACATGTTGGCTGCCATTTATGTGATCTCCTTATTTTAAAAGGGGTTATAGGGACGCCTGGGTGGCTCAGTCGATTAAGCGTCTGCCTTTGGCTCAGGTCATGATCCCAGGGTCCTGGGATTGAGTCCTGTATCAGGTCAGGACTCAGTGGGGAGTCTGCTTCTCCCTCTCCCTCTGCCTTGCCTCCACTCCTCTGCTCATGTGTTCTCTTTCTCTCTCTCTCTAATAAATAAATAAATAGGGGTAATAATCCCCATTTTATAGGTCAAAGAAATGAGATTCAAAAAAGTTACATGGGTTTTCCTGAAGTATACACAAGTAGCTGAACCAGGATTCCAAACTAATAGACTTCTTTTTTTTTTATAAGATTTTATTTATTTATTTGTCAGAGAGTGGGAGAAAGAAGAGGGAAAGAGGCAGGCAGAGGGAGATGCAGTCTCCCTGCTGAGCAGGAAGCCCAACAGGGGACTCAGTCCCAGGACCCCGGGATAATGACCTGAGCTGAAGGCAGACGCTTAATTGAGTTGGCCACCCAGGCATCCCAAACGTAATAGACTTATTAATGTTAGTCCTTATATTGTGAAACACTGCCTTCCATAGCATATTGCTAAGATAGCTGTTGCTTCTGCAGACCCAAGACACTGAATCAATCCTTGAGTTTGGGAATAACTTAAAAATGGAAGCTTTTTAGAATTACTACATTTTTCCTGTTCTGCTTGTAGGAAGAGTAAGTATGTGTGGTAAAAGACCTTGCTAGGTCATCAGGACAAAGCCAATTTCAAATGTCAGAACCATGCCTATATTTCTGTTCTCACTGTCTTTGGATTATGAGGGATGGGAGAGGAAGAACAAAAGTTGAGAAAGTGTCTTAGTGTGGGAAGAAAGGAGAGAATACTGTACTGATGGTAAAATGGCTCACAAACTTGGAGGAATTTGATTTGCTTAAAATTGGGTGTGTTGGGTATCTCAAAAACAAGTCAGGAAATTTTCTCCCTAACTTCTTTTTTTTTAAGATTTTATTTATTTATATGAGAGAGAGCACAAGCTGGAGAATACAAGCAGGGAGAGCAGCAGAGGGAGAGGGAGAAACAGACTTTCTGCTGAGCAGGGAGCCCGATGTGGGGATCAGTCTCAGGACCCTGAGATCAAAGGCAGATGCTTAACCACCTGAGCTACCCAGGCACCCCTCTCCCTAACTTTTTATTTCGAACATTTCAAACCTATAGACAAATTGAAAGGATGTGCAGTATACTTAGACAAACCTTTTGCTTGTATGCAACAATTTTTAACTTTTTGCTACACATCTTATAATTACTAAACCTTCTGAAAATAACTTGCAGCCGTCAAGATGGTGTCCCCACCCCCCCAAAGTATATATATTGCCCAAGAACAAGGATGTTTTACTCCTTAACTATGATAAATTAATTTGATAAACACAATTTACTGATAGAATATATGTAGTCCATAACTAAAGTTCTCCCATTTGTCCCAGAAATGTTCTTTTAGTTGTTTATCTTTTAATTTTAAGATCCCAGATTCAATCAGGTATTCCACATTATATTGGTCTGTCATATTTCTGAAACTTTTTTATGTTTGTTTTTCATGACATTTACATTTTGAAGAACACATACCGATTGTCTTGTAGAATGCCCCACAATTAAGTTAGACTACTTTCTTATGATTGGATTGAGATGGAATTTTTTTTGCAGGGATATCTTATAGGCTTTGTTGTTGAAATGTGTGAGATGAACGAATCTCTGTAACTATGAATTCCTGTTTTTCCAAGAACTTCTACACAATGATTTTAGCATTTATTGATGAGTCTTGTGTGAATGTTTTAATACATTGGGGATTGTGGTATCTTATTTTTAACTTAATGTCTTTTCTCACTCATAGGAAATATTCCTAGTCTTGGACCTACAGCTGCTTTCTTAAACAGGAAAGTCATCCAGTCTGACTTTACATCATTAAGTGGGAAGAACAGCAGCCCAGCTAATACGTTCTAGTATGCAATAGACTGCAACCTGTGGAGTATTCTTGGCAACAGTCTCTAGAGCTAAGGGGCAAAGGGAAACAGGTTTGTCTAGGCTATCATCAGCATGCCAATCCAGTGAAACTGAAAGCTGGACAGTTTTCAGGGTCTGTGGGAGGATATCCACTGGTCGCGGGGTCTTGTGTGGTAGAGAGCCAGGCTTTACTAAGGGACATATTAGCTTACCCATCACCTTTGTTCACGGCTCAATGGAGTTTATTACAGCCCTGGCAGACCTCCAAATGGGGGCTAGCTGTCCCATCTGTCTGGACTACTTGAAAGAGCCAGTGACCATCAACTGTGGACATAACTTCTGTCTCTCCTGCATCAGTATGTTCTGGAAGAATCTAAATGGGACTTTCCCCTGCCCCTTTTGCCGTTACTGCTCTCCAGAGAGGAAATTCACAAACAATCCCCAACTGGGTAATTTGATTGAAATTGCTAAGCTACTACAGATAAGAAGAAGCAAGAGGAAGAGGAAGGAAGAGAAGCTTATATGTGAAAAACATAATCAGGTTTTGACCTTTTTCTGTCAGAAGGACCTAGAAGTTTTATGTCCACAGTGTAGTTTCTCCGCTGATCACCAGAACCACTATATTTGGCCCATAGAGAAGGCTGCTCCCTATCATAGGAAAAGATTGCAGAATTGTACTGAACTATGGAAGGAGAGAGTAGAACAAGTTGAAAAAGTGATAACTATGCAAAGCAGAAAATCACTGGAACTGAAGAAGAAGGTACAGTGTAGGAGAGAAGAAATAAAGTCTGAATTTGAGCAGATTTTGTTGTTTCTCAAAAATGAGCAAGAGATTGTGCTTCGGCAATTACAAGATGAAGAAATGGATACTTTAACAAAACTAAATGAAAACCTAACAACATTTTCAAATTATCTTTCCACATTAAAACATCTATCAAAGGAAATAGAGGGCAAATATATGAAGTCAGAGCTGGAATTACTGACAGGTGTTAAAAGTATCTACCATAGATATAAAACCTTAAAGTCCCCTGAACCTTTTTTGTTCCAATTAAAGGAATATGGTTACCATTTTGCTCCACAATATTCTGGCCTAAATAAAATTACCAAGAGATTTCAGGTGGATCTAATTCTAGATCCTGAAACAGCACATCGTAAGCTTATTGTCTCAGAAGATAGAAAAACTGTGCAATATGGAAATAAAAGGCATAACTTACCTCATAACCCAAGGAGGTTTTATCTCTGCCAGGCTGTTCTGGCTTCTAGGGGTTATAATTCTGGCAGGCAGTATTGGGAGGTGGAAGTGAAAGACAAGCCTGAATGGATTGTGGGTATCTGTAGAGACTCTCTTTCCAGAAGGAGAAAGAATCAGTGTCAACCAATTTTAGCACAGGATGGATTATGGGGTGTTGGACGATGTAGTCAGAGTAATTATATTGCATTGGGTCCTAAAAAAATTAATCTTCTGCCAAAAGTAATACCTAGAAAGATTGGCATTTTTTTAGACTGTGAGTTGTGTGAGGTTTCCTTTTATAATTTGAGTGATAGATCCCTTCTCTATATTTTTAACTATTGTCTTACAGAAACACTTTGGCCTTATTTCTATACTGGAACTGACTCAAAACCTCTTAAAATCTGTACAGTAACAGATTCTGAATGATGAATTATTGTAAAACTCTTATTTTTTTTGTTGTTGTTTCAGGTAGTGGACAAAACTAAGCCAGTGAATCTAGTCTCAACAATTCTGTTGTGGTTTTTGTTGTTGGCTTTTTGTTTTTGTTTTGTTTTAGTTTTAGTTTTTCCTTTAAACAACCAGAATGATTTATCTTAGTTTCAGCATCTTCTAAAAAAGGTGGTTATAGGGTATTTGGCTGGCTCAGCCAGTACTGCATGCAACTCTTGATCTCAGGTTGTAAGTTTGAGCCCCACTTTGGGGGTAGAGTTTCCTTTAAAAAAAAAAAAGTGGTTATAATGAGACAGAAGAAAGAAAAATTAAGGAGTTGATCCCATTTATAATTGCATCCAAAACCATAAGATACCTAGGAATAAATCTAAACAAAGAGGCAAAGGATCTGTACTCAGAAAACTACAGAACGCTCATGAAAGAAATTGAGGAACACACAAAGAAATGGAAAAATATTCCATGCTCATGGGTTGGAAGAACAAATATTGTTAACGTGTCTATGCTACCTAGGGCAATCTACACATTCAATATAATCCCTATCAAAATGCCATCAACTTTTTTCACAGGACTGGAACAAACCCCCAAATTTGTATGGAACCAGAAAAGACCCCAAATAGCCAAAGGAATGTTGAAAAAGAAAACCAAAACTGGTGGCATCATAATTCCGAACTCAAGCTCTGTTACAAAGCTGTAGTCATCAAGACAGTATGGTACTGGCACAAAAACAGACACATAGATCAATGGGACAGAATAGACAACCCAGAAATGGACTCTCAACTCTATGGTCAACTAATCTTCAACAAAGCAGGAAAGAATATCCAATGGAAAAAAGTCTCTTCAACAAATGGTATTGGGAAAATTGGACATCCAGAAGCAGAAGAATGAAACTGGACCATTTCCTTATTCCATACACAAAAATAAAATGGATGAAAGACCTAAATGTGAGAGAGGAATCCATCAAAGAACAAATAGTCTAATCAAGAAATGGGCAGAAGACATGAACAGTTCTGCAAAGATGACATCCAAATGGCCAACAGACACATGAAAATGTGCTCAACATCACTCTGCATCAGGGAACTACAAATCAAAACTACAATGAGATCCACCTCACACCAGTCAGAATGGCTAAAATTAGCAAGTCGGGAAAGGACAGATGTTGGTGAGGATGTAGAGAAAGGGGGACCTTCCTACACTGTTGGGAATGCAAGCTGGTGCAGCCACTCCGGAAAACAGTATGGAGGTTCCTCAAAAAGTTGAAAATAGAGCTACCCTACAACCCAGCAATTGCACTACTGTAGTGATCCAAAGGGGCACCTGCACCTCACATAGCAGCAATGTCCAATGTCCACAGTAGCTGAATTATGGAAAGAGCCCAGATGTCCATCAGCAGATGAATGGACAAAGATTGCGGGGGTGGGGGGGATTGTGTGTGTGAGTGTGCATGCATGTGCGCACGGAATACCACTCAGCCATCAAAAATAATTAAATCTTGCCGTTTGCAACAATGTGGCTGGAACTAGAGGGTATTATGCTAAGCGAAGTAAGTCAATCAGAGGAAGACAATTACATGTGATCTCACTGATAAGTGGAATTTAACAAGGCAGAGGATCATAGGGGAAGAAAGGAAAAAATGAAACCAGAGGGGGAGACAAATCATAAGAGAGTGTTAGTCATAGGAAACAATCTAAGGGTTGCTGGAGGGGAGGAGGTTGGAGGGAGGGGTAACTGGGTGATTGATGTTAAGGAGGGCACGTGATGAAATGAGCATTGGGTATTCTATAGGACTGATGAATCAGGCCTATACCTCTGAAACCAATAATTACATGCTAATTGAATTTAAATGTTTAAAAAATGTGGTTATATTACCTACTTTACAGATACATTATGGGATCAGTTGGAGAGTAATTATCGATAAAAGTCCATAATTTTTTCTGTATTGTATGCATATTTTGCCTTAATATGTATAAGGCCTTATTAAAGGCAGATGTGACCATTCCAGGACTATGTGCTCTGTAAAGGTAGGCACTTTCATCTGTTTTCCTCAGTATTTTTCTGTAACATGTTTTGTTCCTTTTTGAGTGTGTCAGTACTATGGAAAATGAGGTAATACCCCCACCATATACATACTCATTCGTCAGACATTCATCAGTTGTATATATAACACCATTAAGGGGAGCTCATTACATCATGTGTCCTTAATGCCCATCACTGTGTTACTCCATCCCCCACCCTCTCTCCTATACTTTTTATTACTTAACTTTGATACATCTCAGTCTTTACACAAAATAATTCATTTGATACTGTCAATTCAGTATTTTCTGATCATTTCCCCCCGATAGATGCTTATTTAGGTCATTTTTGCAAATAATGTACAATTTATACAGTTATACTTTTTTTTCTAAGATTTTATTTATTTATGTGACAGACAGCAAGAGAGGGAACACAGCAAGGGGAGTGGGAGAGGAAGAAGCAGGCTCCCAGCGGAGGAGCCCGATGTAGGACTCCATCCCGGAACGCCGGGATCACGCCCTGAGCCGAAGGCAGACGCTTAACGACTGCACTACCCAGGCGCCCCTATACATAGTTACACTTTTAACAAAATAAGACTACAGAACTTGATGAAAAATAAAACACTCATGTATCCATGACCCTAACATTAATAGAACTTTAGCATCACATTAGTTTCCTTTGTGTCCCTTCTCAGCCCCAACCTCTTCACTTCCTGGTCCTATCTAGTTACCTCCACTATTTTTGGTTTGATAGTCCATTGTTTTTCTGACCTTTTACTGTGTATGTTTGTATCCCTAAACAATATGTTGTTTTTTTCCACATGTGTTTTTAAATTAACATAATTATAACATGTATAGTTAACATAGTGTTAATTTCAGGTCTGCAATACAGTTTCAACACTTCCATACATTATTCAAAGCTCATCATGATAAGCGTACTCTTTGGTTCCACATGTTTTTGAGTTTTACATAAAGTTGATTAATCGTGTCTTGAATATTTTTTTTGCTTAAAGTCGTACTTCATTTTCATTCTACTTCTCATAGGTACTCAGTTTGAAACTTTCACAGACAGCTGCTGTGAAAATTACGCATCTGGTTTCTTGGGGAGTGAATTACTAAACCTTCATCTTTGTTAGATAATGGCAAATTGTTTTCCAAAGTGCGCCAATTTATACTTCCACCCACAGTGTATAAATGTTTTCATTGCTCTGCCTCAACAGTACTTGATTTAAATTACATATTTTTTTTAGTAATTGTGCGATGTTAAATGTTATCTCTAGTTTTAATTATTCCCATGATCTCTAATAGAGTGTATTTTTATAGTTTAATAATCATTTGTTCTTCTTCTGTAAAAATACCTGTTACCCCCCCACCCTGTTTTTCTATTAGTCTGTCTTACGGATTTATAGGAGCTCTTTATATTTTTGGATTTTAGTCCTGTAGCAATTACATTCACTGCAGGTATCGTCTCCAAAGTTTATCTCACTCTTACCATGGTGTTTTGGACAGAAGTTAAGTTTGATACATTTGATTATATTAGTCTTTCCTTTTGAGATTTGGATTATTTTTAAAGATTTTATTTATTTGAGAGATTGAGAGTGAGCACAAGCAGGGGCAGAGAGAGAGGGAGAAGCAAACTACGCTGAGGGTGGAGCCCAATGCAGGGCTCCATCCCAGGACCCTGGGATCATGACCTGAGCCGAAGGCAGATGCCTAACTAACTGAGCCTCCCATGTGCCTCAGAGGTTTGGATTCTTTAAGAAATCTTCCTCTACTCTAGGGCCATTAAATATTCTATATGTCGTTCTAATCATCTACTTGGAAGTTGATTCTGTGTTTGTGAGTGCGCTGGGGCCTGCTTATAAATTTAATTATACATAATGTACGGGTGACTAATGATTACAACACCATTTATTGAAAGGTCCATCATTTCCCCAGCTGTTCTGCAGTACCACTTATATCTACATTTAATACGTTCTGCTGGTCCGTTGGTCTATCCTTGGGCCAATAGCATACTTAACTCTTGCAGCTCTCTCATTCTTGATACCTGGTGACAATTTTCATCTCTTCAGGGTTACCTTGACAACTCTTGGCCTCTTCCATATAAATTTTAGCTAGTTTGCCAAATTAAACATCATAACTTGGAGATTTTATTTTATTTGAAATCGCACTGAAGGTATAAATCAAGCTGGAAAAAACTGACACATTTATTGAATTGCCCAATCCATGTATGCCTTTACATCTATATCTTTTTTAAAACTTCTACAGCACCCACCCGTGGGATGTCTTAGGTAAAACTAAACACTCAAGTGTCTTCCACAGGGAATTCTTGACATCAACATTACTCAGAAGAACATTGAATATTAAGCAGTTTTGCATCCAGTAGCTTCATTCATTTTCATAGAAACCCTCCTAGTCCACATAGCAGCCCAAGAGCACTTTTGGGTTCCCTGTGAGATGGTTCAGGTAGGAGTAAATGAGACATTGAGCAAATGGGGGACCTGCGCTGACTTAAAAGCTTCATGTCGCAAGAAGCCATTAAGTTTTGTGACTTAGCTGACGAGTGAGTGGGATTCACGGACTAGAAGAGACCTCCTGAAATTGCACTGAAGAGTTAAGTGGTCTCTGGAGGAGGCACATACACTAGATACACCAAAAGGGTTTTGAAGTTCTTTGAACTTGATAGGTTTTGGAACCAGTTTCTTTATCTTTAAAATTGAAAAATAATCTACCTTATAGGGTTGATTAAAGACAATGTTCCCAGCAGCCACCCTGAATACCAGGACTACAGGCTTAGTCTCCCCTCCTCCTATCAATTAAATTCAGTGCAGCTAAACATTTTGTACTTTAAGAATACCTCATCTGGGGGCGCCTGGGTGGCACAGCGGTTAAGCGTCTGCCTTCGGCTCAGGGCGTGATCCCAGAGTTCTGGGATCGAGCCCCACATCAGGCTCCTCTGCTATGAGCCTGCTTCTTCCTCTCCCACTCCCCCTGCTTGTGTTCCCTCTCTCGCTGGCTGTCTCTATCTCTGTCAAATAAATAAAATCTTAAAGAAAAAAAAGAATAGCTCATCTGATCTCCTTTAGGGAAGGGGATTTGACTCACATTTATTTTTAAATATAGTTTTAATGTTTCAATTCATACTTTTTACAAGATCGTTTTACAACCACTATTGCCAGCTTCTCAGAGGCAACCACTTCTCAGCTCTTGTTCTGAGGTTGTTCATAATCACTAAATAACAGTCTACTAGTAATACTGTATTTTTCAGTTTTTGGTATTATCATTTAATGCCCTACTTTGGAAGATGAGAATTTAGAGCAGTTTTCACTCTGTGGTCCTCTTCTAATAGAATTCTTCGTTTTTGTATAGAATGTTTTCTGACGTTTACAGTATTTTGGCCACGTCAATGCCATTCACCTCTTAGCCATGTATTATGAAATGATTACATTTTGTTTTTCCACAACTTTGCTTTCCTGTAGTTAAAACAGTCCTATTTCTCATTGCCTTTGTTTCCCATGTCCTTATCCATAGTTCATCCCCAAACTGTCCCTGCAGTTCTCTAAATTTCTCAATTTTAACATATTTTAGCTTTCTACCACTTTGATTTTGCCAGCTACTCTCAAGGAGCCCTGTAACTTCAATGCAGGCCGGTTCACGAAGTCAGTTGCTCATATAGCATCCTGGGAATGCCATTGGCATCTCTTGAGTTGTTTTTTTGGTTTCCATATGGTTTTCCATTTGGAGGTGTTTTTTCATTGGCGAGGATTTCAGTAGCTTCCTAATAGTGGTTCATGGGAAATTTTTTGAAATATTTTATTTTGGGGGCACCTCAGTGGCTCAGTCAATTGGGCATCTGCATTCAGCTCAGGTCATGATCCCAGGGTCCTGGGATCAAGTCCCATGTCAGGCTCCTTGCTCAGTGGGGAGCCTGCTTTTCCCTCTTCCTCTGCCTGCCTATTCCCTCACTTGTGCTGTCTGTGTCAAATAAAAATCTTTAAAAAAAATTTATTTTTAAGTACTTAATCTCTATACCCAACATAGGGCTTGAACTCACAACCTCAAGATCAATAGTTGCATGCTCCACCGACTAAGCCAGCCAGGCGCCCCTTTTTGAAACTTTCAAGTCTGAAAGTATCTTTAGTCTATCCTGATATTTAAAAGTTTCTCAGTTTCTGGTTTTGAAATAATCTGTTACATTTTTAGCATTTTTTGTTGTGAAATATACTGTTATGATATCTGAAATGTGTTTTAAAATACATCAACAGAGGGTGCCTGAGTGGCTTAGTTAAGTGTCTGCCTCAGCTCAGGTCATGATCCCAGGGTCCTGGGATCGGGCCCCATATTGGGCTTCCTGTTCAGTGGGGAGCCTGCTTTTTCCTCTCCCTCTGCCATTCCCCCTGCTTGTGCTCTCTGGCTCTCTTTCTGTCAAATAAGTAAAATCTTTAAAATAAAATGCATCAGCAGAATCATGTGCTAAAGCATGACTTTTA
Organism: Ailuropoda melanoleuca; assembly: GCF_002007445.2. NCBI lineage: Eukaryota > Metazoa > Chordata > Mammalia > Carnivora > Ursidae > Ailuropoda > Ailuropoda melanoleuca. The sequence goes on along the minus strand of NC_048222.1, from coordinate 92,500,205 downwards.
ATCAATACTGTATACAGAGTTAGTCAGTTTCCCTAATCAGGAATTCACATCCAAGGATGGGTCAGGTGGCATTCTATGGGAAATTCAAGCTCCTAGTGCTACAACATTGCTTCAGTTATCTTAATCTCTCATAAATTGAGGCTATAATTAAACTAATGGATTATAATGGACATAAAGAATGGGGTGACTTTGATGAAATTAGTGGTATTGGACATAACATGAATTGACTGAAATATATGAGTTATTCACACACTTGCATGGATGGGACAATAATGCTAGGGAACCCTGTAGCCTGTACCTGATGAAAAATGAGCCTGGAACTCCAAAACTGGCCATCGATTTTAAGGACACTGGTGGGGGGCACCTGGGTGGCACAGCGGTTAAGCGTCTGCCTTCGGCTCAGGGCGTGATCCCGGCGTTATGGGATCGAGCCCCACGTCAGGCTCCTCTGCTATGAGCCTACTGCTTCTCTCCCACTCCCCCTGCTTGTGTTCCCTCTCTCGCGCTGTCTCTATCTCTGTCAAATAAATAAATAAAATCTTTAAAAAAAAAAAAAGGACACTGGTGGCCTCACAATAAGTATAATGTTAGATGAATCCTGCCTTTATGGAATTGTGTTTGCTTCAAGTAAACCTTTGGTGCAAGATCAGAATACCTAAACAGAATGCTGGAAACACTGGGTTTACCAACAAGGCTATATGAATACACAGAGTCTGCCTGCTAAGTAAATGACTATCTCAAATGTGTATGTTCTACAGGGCGCTGGGGTGGCTCAGTCAGTCAATTGTCTGCCTTCGGCTCAGGTCATAATACCAGGATCCTGGGATCAAGCCCCACATTGGGCTTCCTGCTCAGAGGGGAGTCTGCTTCTCCCTCTCCCTCTGCTGCTCCCCCTGCTTGTGCTCTCTCACTCAAATAAATCTTTTTAAATTTATTTTATTTTTTAAAAGGGATTCTTGTTTTTTTTAAGATTTTATTTATTCATTTGAGAAAGAGATAGAGCACAAGCAGGGGGAGAGGCAGAGGGAAAGGGAGAAACAGACTCCCTGCTGAACTGGGAGCCCAACATGGGACTTGATCCCAGGACTTGGAGATCATGACCTGTGCCGAAGGCAGACGCTTAACCATCTGAGCCACCCAGGCGCCCCTTAAAATCTTTTTTTTTTTTTAAGTAAAATGTTGAGACCTAAAAAAAAAAGATTAAGGTAACTGAAGCAATGTTGTAGCGCTTGGAGCTTGAATTTCCCATTAGAATGCCACCTGACCATCCTTGGATGTGAATTCCTAATTAGGGAAGCTGACTGACTCTGTATACAGTATTGATTAAAAGTCATGCTTTAGCACATTGTTTCTATTGATGTATAATTATTTTAAAAATTTTATTTATTTGATAGAGCAGAAAAAACAGCAGGAGCAAAGTCATAAGAAAGATTGTAACTGGCCTGTAGGAATAACAAGGAATTCAGAGTGGCTAGAGCACAGTAAATAAGTGGGAGAATAATAGGAAATAAGATCAAGAAACAGCAGGGGCACGAATAGAATGTTGTCTGGGACATGATTCTAAGGGCCCCTAAATGAGATGGGAAGTCATTGGTGTTTTTTGAGTAGAAAAGTGGCACATTTATGTTTTAAAAGGATCCCTCTGGCTGCTGTGTTGAGGATGGCCTGGAGGGAGCAAATTTAGAACCAAGAAGACAAATTAGGAGGCTATTGGAATAATCCAGGAGAGAGAAAATGGTGCTTGGACCAGTGGTGGAAGTGGTAAGTAGTAGTCACATTCCAGGTTTAGTGTGTTCTTCATTATGAATAAAACATTGATGTTTCTGGGGCGCCTGGGTGGCACAGCGGTTAAGTGTCTGCCTTCGGCTCAGGGCGTGATCCCGGCGTTGTGGGATCGAGCCCCACGTCAGGCTCTTCCGCTATGAGCCTGCTTCTTCCACTCCCCCTGCTCGTGTTCCCTCTCTCCCTGGCTGTCTCTGTCTCTGTCAAATAAATAAAATCTTAAAAAAAAAAAAAAACAACATTGATGTTTCATTCCAAGCAGAAAAGACAAAAAAAACTGTCTTGCTTTGCGTTTCAGTGGTACACCTCCCAAGTGGTGGCTTTTGAAACACTATTAAGTCTTTGCCCATTAACAATAATTGCAGTGAGCAATCGTGGAGTCCCATACCCTGCGGCCAGTCACAGCTCAGCCTTTCCCCCTTTACTCTTCTCTAAAGCCAAACTCAGTGGCTTCCTTAGCCAAGAAAACCAGCCACAGTTCAAAAGCATAGAATCATTTCTGTGACAAAATTTCTTGATTGAAAAATCAGTAGTGTACTTCCAGCATCCCTGCCCTGCTCTGTCCCTGCTAGTTTCTGGTTCCTTAATATTCCTCCACCAACATGATGCCCCAGGAAACCATCTCTATAATATTCTTTTGCCCATTCCCCTACATCATCAGGCTTGTTCCCAATTGTCCCCTTTCTAAACCTTCCCTCACCCAAAGTAAGGCAGTGGAATAGTGGAAAGAGCATGCATTTCAAATCCCAAACTAAGTTTGTCTATTTTTGCCAGTTACCAATTTATTGCCTCTTGGTTTTATCTTTACAAAAAATCAGCTTTGGGTTTGTTGATGTTCTCCCATTGTTTCTAATTTTCACTTTTATTTATTTCAGCTTCTTCATTGCTCTATTATTCAAAAAGTTTTAAAAAATAATAGTTTTTTATTTTCTTCTGCTTGCTTTAGGTTTAATTTTTTCTCCCTGTGGTTTACAGTGTACATTTAAAAATAATCTGGGGTCATCTTCAAATAATATACCACTTCCTTTTCAGGAAGAGAAAGGGATAGCCCTTAAAAAAGTATATTATCAACTTCTCTCATTAATCCTTTGTGCTTTTAGGGTCAAATATTTCACTATTATATATGCTAGAAACATACTAATACATTGTTACTATTGCTGTAAGCAGCAGTCATCTTTTAGAGCCATTACCTTCATTTATTCCATTTTTGATGTACTTAATTTCTTTGTGTAGATACACATTTCTGACTTGCCCTGAAGAACTTTGATTAACATTTCTTGTAGTATAAGAATGGCAATGAATTCCCTCAGTTTTACTTTTGTAAGCATTTCATTATCACTTTTGGGAAGTATTTTCATTAATTATGAAATTATGAGTTGACACATTTTTTCTTTCTACACCTTAAAGATGTCACTTAAAAAAAATCACACGCACACACACACACACACAAATCTTTCTTCCACTTATAAGTGGTAAAGATAGAATTCAGAATCGTAAAGACCATATTCACTGGTTGAGTTATACATCATGTAGTTTCTCTCCTAAATATGTAAAATAAGAAAATAAAGCAGCATGCACAATAGTTTTTAAATAGTTCATTGTTTGTAATCTATTACTTGTATAGATTGTAAGAGGTTATGAATCATACTCAGGTATAAGTATTTTGGTAAAATATTACTTGAATATATATGAGACCAGATACAATTCATATATAGATATAATTCAATTTATAAAATTAAACTGTGCCAATTTCATAGTTCAGAAAAATGGTGGTCCTACTGGGTTTTATTTATTTATTTGTTTGTTTGTTTAAAGATTTATTTATTTGAGAGAGAACACGAGCACAAGCAGGGGGAAAGGCAGGCAGAGAGAGGGAGAAGCAGACTCCTCACTGAGCAGGGAGCTGGATGTGGGACTCAATCCCAGGACCCTGGGATCACAACCCGAGCAGAGGGCAGATGCCCAACTGACTGAGCCACCCAGGCACCCCTACTGGGTTTTACGTTTAGCAGAAAAAGAATTTCCACTGTAACTACTGCAGCAAAGCTGTCCCAGTTCTGTAGCTGAATTCTATAGCCTGAATCCTGTTGTGATGGTATCTTCCTCCTTTTCCTGGGATTCTTAGCAGCTCTTATACCCTATTTGGTTTTGTCTTCCATCTCTTCCTGCCTAGTAATGCTAGCCTGACAGGATCTATTTTGGATTGTAATTCTGTGGTGTCTTTTGAAATCCCAATGTCTTTTCTCCCATTAAAGATAATAAGATCTATGCTTTAGAATCAGATTTATCTTGAGTTGATAATGTTTTCTGAGTTACAATGTTGTGACAAAAGTCTATAATCATCATTCTTTAATTGAAATGAGAAAGTGCTGGAGTTTATATCATTTAATACCTGTTGTGGATGCTGTGTGTGTGTGTGCGCGCGTGCGTGCGTGCGCATGCGCGCTAATCCTCAAAAGAGTGGCAAGATGCCAGGCAACCTAGGGAACTACACAAGATAAAGAATGCTTCACGAATTTACCTGCCATCTTTGCACGGGGGCAGCACTTTGTGGTGCTAAGCCATTAAGATGTCAGAGTTTACATATTATAGCATCATACCCTAGTCAAATTTGACAAATGGTATCTTCACCCTGTATTTTGCTTTCTATTTTGTTCTTTTTCAGTATCATTTTGGCAGTTTATTAGGGGGCTCTTGCAACACCATATATATTCTAAGATTTTCCATTTCTGCAGAAAGGCCATTGGGGTTTTGACAAGAATTGCATTGAATCCATATATTGCTTTGGGTAGTATTACTATCTTAACGATATTCAGGCTTCTGATCCATGAACATCAGATATACTTCCATTTATTTAGGTCTTTGGTAATTTCTTTCAGCAATATTTTATAGCTTTCACTGTATAAATTTTGAACCTCTTTGGATAAATTTATTCCTAAGTATTTTATTGTTTTTTTTTAAAGATTTATTTAAATTTGAGAGAGAGAGAGCACACAATGCAAGTGGGAGAAGGGGCAGAGGGAGAGAATCCCCAGGCAGACTCTGTGCTGAGCGTGGAGCCTGACACAGGGCTAGATCTCATGACCCGTGAGATCATGACCTAAGCAGAAACCAAGAGTCAGAAGCTTCACTGCGCCACCCAGGCACCTCTATTCTTTTTAAGTCTACTGTAACTGGAATTATTTCTTTAATTTCTCTGTAGAATTGTTCATATGCTAGTGTATAGAAATATAGCTGACTTCTAAGCATTGAGCACTGACTTTTGTAACCTGCAATTTGGTCTCAGACTGCACCTTCTCAGTCTGTTTAACAGGTTACTTTTCCCCTCTCAACCCTCTCAGAAGTGGGTGAATCCCAAGTTTCTTTCCTGGCTCTTTTCTCAGTTGACATCTTTGATTCTTCATCTCAAGGCTTTCAGGAAGAACAGGGCCCACCAGACACTTACATCCTCTATCACACTGCACTGATATTCAGGAAAGCAGCATGGAGAAGAAAGCAGATCCAGGCTTCCCTATGTGCTTAGTATTAAGCGAAATGTTTTGGTTTGAGCAAACAGAAAACTCTTGGTATGTTCTACCCATTGCTCCTGGTGACTTTATTCACACAAAGACTGAAAACTGTCAGGTCTGCATTTCTAACCCTGATCTCATAAATCCCAGTTAGGCAGATCATTTAATAACTCATGCATGAGACTTTTTATGAGCTCTCACTACATGTGAGGCACTAAACCAGAAGCCTGGAATGCAAAGATCCCATCTGGAGTCCCCACCATCAGAGAACAGACTGTCCAGAGAATGGGAAAGGAGTAAGCTGTATGTTTTGTGAGTTTCTTCAATATGGATGGCTGTCTATTCAAGGAGTAAGAAAGGTTTTTCTTTAAGCAGAAAAACTAAAGCTAGCAATTTTCCAATGAACATCATATAGCTTTATTTGTTGCGAACTTTTAAAAATGAAAAATACAGATGAATTCAGTAAAATTCTACTTGTTAAGTAGCGTGCACTAAAAAGCCAATTGCTCTCTCATCCCAGGCCACCAGTGCTCCTGGCACCCCTCAAATATTACCATTCTTGTTTCTCCTGTGTCTTTGTGAAACATCATTTATGTCCACATACGAGAGAGCAGCAAATCTTGTTTATTTTTACAATATGAACAAGCTATGTGTAGTGTTCTGTACATGGGTTTTTTAATGCTTAAATATATCTAGAGACATTTCATATTCACCTACATAGACTAGGTTACTTTTTTTTTTAAGCATTTACTGCTTCTTCAATATAAAGTCAAATGTGATAGATTATATTTATGGTAGATTTTGTAGAACCAGTAGTGTACTTTTTTATTCTTATAAAAGGTTTTTATTTAGAATTTCACAGGATTTATCATAGATACCCTCATGTTCCCCATGAGAAATGGGGAATGACAAAATGTTATAGATTGCTGTGGACAGAATTATGTGAGAAAATAAAGAACTGTAAGAAAATAAGCTTTTGTTGTTTCAGCCACCCAGTCTATAGTACTTTGTACAGTAACCCAAGCAGACTATACATAGATAACTATAGAAACAGAGGGACAAAAACCAATTGTCTTTCACCGTGAACTTACATGTCCCTCCTTCACACCATTGCATATGGCAAGGGACTGAGAACAGGGAAGGCAGGGGGATATGCCAGAGGGCCTAAATGTGGCTCCATTCTATAGCAAGGCCTCGGTAGCTATGCTGCGTGAGCTGAGTGCTGTACCCATGATCCAAGGCATACTGGGCAGATGAGTACGGAAGGTTTAGACTTAGGGCCTATGAAAGCCTCTATTTCCAGGAGGTCTCAGGACAGATCTTCCATGACTTACGATGGGGTCATTTTTCAATAAACTCATCAAAAATTGAAAATATAATAATATTGTAAAATAACCACCAAACACCAAAGCTTAGCCTAGTCTACCTGAAATATACTCAGCACACTTATATTAGCTTACAGTTGGGCAAAATCATCTAGCACAAAGCCTATTTCATACTAAAGTGTTGAATATCCATTGCATACTGTACTGAAGGTGAAAAACAATGGTTCTAAAGGTATTAGTGGTTTACCCTCATGATCACGTGGCTGACTGGGAGCTGCAGCTTGCCGCCATGGCCCAGCATCATGGGAGAGTATCATACCACATGTTGCTAGCCCAGGAAAAGATCAAAATTCAAGGTACAGGTTTCCTTTTTTCTTTCTTTCTTTCTTTTTTTTAAGATTTATTTATTTATTTTATGTATAGAGAGAGAATGAGGGGGAGGGGCAGAGGAAGAGGAGGAGAGAGTCCCAGCTGGACTCCACGCTAAGCATGGAGCCCCATGCAGGGCTCGATCTCATGACTCTGAGATCATGACCTGAGCTGAAATCAAGATTCGATCACTTAACCAACTGCGCCACCCATGTGCCCTCAAAGTACAAGTTTCTATTGAGTGTGTATCACTTTCACACCACCATAAAGTTGAAAAATTGTAAGCTGGATTGTCTATATGTGCCTAACAATGGCTTACAGCATAGAGCTAAGGATCTTGCATTGAGAGCCCAAGGGCAACTTACGGCCATCATCCTGGTCTAGAGTCCCAGGAAGCATGAGAGGAAGTTGCTGAAGCCTCTACAATGATATCTCTGGGGGCACTAATACGAATGCCTGATAAATTCCTATTTAGACAGATTCTAGAGCCCTTCCTTGGAAGTAGCCTCCTTAAAGGTGGGCTGATTTGCAAATAACAGTAAAAATAGCCTTGAGCAAAATTTATAAATGAGGAATAAGTTGCCTCCAGAACCCAAAAAGGCCTAAAAGATGTCGTGCTTGTTTTTATGTTGCGGGTTTTTGAGAGGGTCAATAGCTATTTATTTATTTATTTTAAGCTTTTATTTACTTATTTTAGAGAGAGAGAGAGCATGAGCAGGAGAGACACGGGGAAAGGAAGAGAGAATCTCAAGCAGACTTGGGCTGAGCACAGAGCCCAATGCAGGGCTGGATCCCATGACCCTGAGACCAGGACCTCAGCCAAAACCAACAGTTGGATGCCCAACTGTCTGCTGTCAATAGCTGTTTCTTGACAGTGTCAGAGAGAGAGGTACCCTCAGGTTACCAAGTAACTTTCAGGAAATTAACCAAGATCGTAGTCAGAGATCTCTGGAGGAGTATGTCATAATGTAAATCATTTATGATTTAGAGAGAGTTGAATGTAGTAAAAATCTTGCCTCAAAGATTATATGCCAAGACAAAACTGTTGAGGTAGCTAGAATTGCTGGGTAGAGGTGTGTGATATCCCTGTGGAGGCGAAGGAAAGTTATTGCTGGGACGCTGTTAAAATAAACCCTGAATCTAATATACTGGCCAAATCTATAATAGCCAGATATTTACCAGTTGTTGATTGGATGGAATTAGCAATTATGACAACATTGGGTGGGACCACAGCATTAAGGCTGTAGTAATTCACTGTAAGATGCTATCCATTCTTTTCAAGTTAAAGATAGGCAAAATTTTCCTGTTAAACAGAGAAGCAGTAGGGATAACCTCTACTCTACGCAGATCTTCAATAATATATTTCAATTCTTGAATGCCCTGTTTTAACTAACGTTTAGTCATATTATTTTTGGGGGGTGGGGCATTCATTCATTCGCCAATTTGTGTCAATGATTTAATTTTATTACTCATCGGGTCGGCTCATCCATGCCTTCTCTTGGGCATTTTAGGAGAATGTGTGCTGTGACCCTGGGGAATTTAGGCAAGGCAACTATTCTGATAGCTAACATGAGGCATACCTCTTTTTTTTTTTTTTTTAAAGATTTTATTTATTTGACAGAGAGAGACAGCCAGCGAGAGAGGGAACACATGCAGGGGGAGTGGGAGAGGAAGAAGCAGGCTCATAGTGGAGGAGCCTGATGTGGGGCTCGATCCCAGAGCACCGGGATCACGCCCTGAGCCGAAGGCAGACGCTTAACGACTGCGCCACCCAGGCGCCCCGAGGCATACCTCTTTGATGTCTATTTTATGTTCAGTAGCAACATTAACATTATAGGGGGTACCATCTTTGAATTTAGTGGGATCCTGCTAAACCAGCATCTAGGTTATGGAGGCACAAAATAGAATCTCATCCTTTTATCTTGTTTGTTCTATAGGGTTTTTTTTAAGGATTTTATTCATTTATTTCAGACAGAGAGTGAGAGAGAGAGAGAGCACAGAGGGGTGGGGAGGGGCAGAGGGAGAAGCAGACTCCAGAGTCTGATGGGGGCTCCATCCCAGGACCCTGGGATCATGACACTAGCTGAAGGCAGACACTTAACTGACTGAGCCACCAGGCACCTGTTCTATAGATTCTTTCAGTAAATTTTGACTTGCCAGTTAGGTCAAATTGTGGACCTCTGTTCTACTGTTTCAGTTCCTTCCCCTGATTCCAGCGTTTCCTTCCTTCTTTCTGACTTGGATTCTAGAGCCTTTTCTTGGAGGAGACCCCATTAAAGGTGGGCTGATTTGCAAGTAAAGGCATAAATGCTCAAAAGTGTATAATTGGTTTGGGCAGCAGAGGCAAAGAAAGAAAGAGGAAAAATCCCCCTGAAAATGTTAGTCAACATTTCCGTAAGTCTGCTCAGAACACCAATGTTAAGACCAGGTTGTATAGCCAGGGTGGATCCTCACCCAGAATTTTTTCACTTTAAGGACTGATGACACCACACACACCAGAAGGACATAAAGGGATTTATTACTCATATAGTCGGATGGAGACACCATCTGTCTTCCAAGGCTGTTCCCCACAAAAACATCCTTGAACACATAATGTAGAGCAATCAGTGCCTTATTCCCACGCAGACACAGGACGGACCCACTGAGATTCATCTCCCTACAATTATGCCTTCTCTCCTACCTGGAGTATAAAAGGTACTTATGGATAGGCATACATCATAAATGTACAAAGCTTGTAATATAATATATGTAAATGTAAATATGTAAATTTACCAAAAAATCTATTGGAGCCGTAAAATTATAACGTACTCTGATCTTAGAATTCCAGAAACAGTTAATCTCCACATCTCTGTTACTTCCCACATCTTTTGCTATTGAAACAAAATCAAAAAAGAGAGAAAACAAAATTCCCTGAGAAAATGTGTTTAAGTCATAGAAGTATTAAAAAAATTGGTGCTAGATGCACTGATAGTTGTACAATATTCTACCCACCGTCCATAAACTGCAGCTAGAAAATGCAGCCACGTCACAGCTCATCCCTCCTCGTCTCTGGCCGCGCAGATGGTGAGAGGTTTGGAGTCGCGCCCCACCCAGAAGTAAGGCCTCAGGACTTCCGAAAACGCATCGGTGAAGGAATGGATGTGAGCCCTGTCATTCAAACGGTAGAAGGAAATCTCCCCCAACTCATAGTCCAGGTACACGCCGAGCCCTGTGGGCTTCTCCGTGGGCGCCAGAGCCACACGAGCAGCTCCCTGCGCGGCGCAGCAGCCCGCCCGCCGCTGAATGGTCCAGCGCCTGCGCCGTCCTGCCGGGGGCCGCCCGCCCTGCCCAGAAGGGCCGTCCGCGCACAGCCCCACGGCCCACTCCCGCTTGTCACCCACCCGCACCTCCCAGTAATGGCGGCCACCGTCGAAGCCCTCGGAGCCCAGGACCACCGGATCCGTCCGAAAGCTCTTCGCATTCTGAGGAACGCCCGGCCTTTTGCGCACGAATGTCACAGACTTTCTATCCTCGGACACGAGCAGATGAGGATGCGCGGTCTCGGGATCCAGAGTAACTTCTTGTCGGAACTTCTGTATGATTTTCCGCAGCGCCGAGTGCTGCGGGGGAAGGCTGCACGCTTCCGGCCTTAACTGGAAAGAGTAGAGCGCCGGCGGCCGCAGGCCTTCACACCTGTCCCGGCTGCTCCTGACGCCCGCCAGCAGCTGCACGTCCGACAGCACACTCCTGGCCGCCACCTCGCTCAGCCGGCGGTGCAGGGTGGACACGTGCTCCGAGAATGCCGTGATGTTGGCGCAGAGCCTCCGCTGAATGTCTCTCTCCTCCTCAGCGAGCCTGGAAAGGACAGCCTCTTGCTCCCGGTCGACGCACGCGTTCAGTTGCTCAAACTCCGAGGTTAGTTTCTGTCTCTGGTCCTGCAGCTTCTCTCTCAGTTCTAGGAGTTTTCTCTCCTGGGAGCCGACTAGTCTCAGAACGTCGGCCACCTGCTTCTTCAGCGGCCTGATGTAGCAGCTGAGCCTTTGCCTATGATGAGAGGCGGCCTCCTGCGTGGGCCTCACCTGGTGGCCCTGGTGGTCAGGGGGCCGTGTGCACTCGGGACACAACACCTCGAGGTCCTCCTCACAGAAGAGGGTCAGGACCTGGTGGTGCTTCTCACACAAGTGTTTCTCTTCCCGCCTCCTCTTCTTGCTCCTGGTGACGTGGAGGAGCCTGGCAACGTCAATCATCCTTCCCAGCTGGGTGTTGCTCCTCAAGTGCCTCTCTCGGCACGAGTGACGGCAGACAGGGCACGGGAACCTGTCCTCCAGATCAGCCCAGGACTGCTGGATGCAGCAGCGACAGAAGTTGTGCCCACATTCGGTGGTGACGGGGTCTCTCAGGTAATCCAGACAGACGGGACAGTTGGCTTCTGCCTGGAGTCCTGCCAGGGCTGCTGGGACCGCCATTGGGCTGTGAATGAAGGACTGCACTGAGGTGGGTTTTCTTCAGGAGCTGAGGCTCAGAAGGCTCTTTCCACTGAGAATCCTCAGACACACCCTCAGATCTCACTGTTCTTCCTATCTTGAACGTTTCATTCCTATGAGGCAAATGGCCTCAAGGACAAAGATAGGTGCCTGGCGAAGCTGCAGTCAATCACAGGTTAGTTGGGCAACCAGCTGCCCTTGGCAGCTCCGAGGATGTGAAGTCCTCAAGTGATGCAATCTCTTGGTCAGAATGCAGACACAACTTTAAAGTGCCTCTTCATCCCTGGAGAGGAGAAAATATTGTTTTATGTAAAAAAATTTACCATTTGTTTTGTGGCCCTGCTCACCGCTACATTTGAGACAGCGACCAATTCTTCTCTCCACCCCCAGGATTCTGTCTACACCCACATCAACCACAGGGGGCCGCATGACTGCAGAAAGTTAAAGGCATTGCAAATTGAGCCTCCACCCTGGGTAGGATTTCCCCTAACTCATTTCTGGGGGATCTGGGGGAAGGACATAGAATCCTCATCTCTAAGAGAATCAAGTAAATAAGGATAGAAATCCCGACTTCAATCATTTCAATCTTGTCAAAGAGCCAATAAAAGAACCTGGTATTTTTTGGTTTAAACCACAGATATTTCTTAAACCACAGCACTGAATTAATAGTATGTCAAAATTTACTTTTCACTTAAGCATCTCAACTGCAGGATACATCCAACTGTGTACATAAGTGGTTTGGACTAGATTAGATTTATCCTGAGGACCCCGCCAAGTCAGAAAGCTGTGATTTTGACAAGATGGATAGAATGAAATTGGAGATCAGGAATTCGATGTGAAAAAATACTAAGAAACACACACATATATACATAATTACTCTCCAAAGTCACTGATGAGATACCAACTAGTGAGGATAGGTGGGGACAAGATCCCCTGAAGACAGCACAGAGTTTTCCCTTAGTAGCAGTTATTGATTCTGAAAGACAGGCTGAAAGGCTGAGGCCAGCTCTCAGGGTTGAGGAAACAAACATGGACTTAAGGGCACCCAGTAGAGGATGTGCCCTGTTGAATAATCCACACTTTAAATTGGTACCAGTGAAGTATTAGATACTAGAAAAGTCATGAATGGGATACCCCTTCAAAAGTCCATTGATTTAATCACCTCAAACTCTGATGGATTTAAGACAATCTCTGCTTGATTGCCAGAGACCCCAAAATGAATTTCAAAGTATTAAGATATAAAGTCTGGTGATCTGTGCTGTCATTGAAACACCCATACACAGGTGGTGAGCGTATAAGTTGGTACAATAACTTTAGAAAACTGTTTTTTTTTTTAAGATTTTTTATTTCTTTATTCGACAGAGATAGAGACAGCCAGCAAGAGAGGGAACACAAGCAGGGGGAGTGGGAGAGGAAGAAGCAGGCTCATAGCTGAAGAGCCTGATGTGGGGCTCGATCCCATAACGCCGGGATCACGCCCTGAGCCGAAGGCAGACGCTTAACCACTGTGCCACCCAGGCGCCCCTAGAAAACTGTTTTTTGCATTATCAACTAACTAGGAACAGTTGTAACCAACCATCTTAGGACCCAGTTATTCTACTCAGGCTGTATAACCACCAGAAATATGAACCAGAAGGGCTTCAAAATATGTGTACCAAAAGACATACATGGAGGTTCAAGACAACATTTTTCACAAGTCCAAACTTGAAATAATTCCAATGTCTGACATTAGAATGCATGAATGAATTGTGGTGTATTCATACCATGGAACATTAATCAGCAATGGGAAGGTGCTAACTACTCTTCACCCCAAAACTTGGATGAATCGCAGAGATATGTTGTGTGAAGAAAAGCCAGGCACAAAACAATACAGAATATGTGTAGGAAAAATGACTTCTTGATGTTAGACCTTGGCACAATGCATATATTTGGGGAGGAGAAACAGGCTAGCAATTAGGAAAAACATTAGAAATGTTTCTGGGGGTGCTGGTAATAATCTTTTTTTTTCTCAAACATATAAATAGCTCTTATACCAAGAAATCCAAATAAATATGAGTAATCTGGATATAAAAAATGGGTAAAGGAGATAAATGGCCAATCAGGAAATTGAAGCAGATCATTTTAATAATGCAGAGAAATGAGGTTGAAAAACAAGAGAGATTCTTCTTTACGTCTCATGAGATTGGCAGAGATTTGAAAGACTACAAATAGAGGGTAGTGGAGCCAGAAGACCATGAAACGTTTTACAAGTCAGAGAGTGTTTATAAAGAAGGAGAAAATGTTCCTAGCAGCAGGCCTGGCACATAGAAGGTGCCCAATGGTAACTAATAATACCTCAGACTTTCCATACTCGGGACACTGAAAACCTCTGTGTCTGACTGCTGAGTCCATTAGCACCATTTGGGCCTCCACCCATCTGCTCTCCATGCACTCGTATCTAATCATGACCCTCTCCTACAGGACTGCTGCTCCCACCTGGAGGGCCACATCCTTCCCTCAGCTCCAGCTTCTCCTACCACCATGCTCTCCACAGCTGTCACCTGCCTTCCCTTTTCTAGCAGGTTGAACTCCCTCTGGCCCCAGCACCTTTGTACACACATATCCCTTAGTTGTCTCCTGTGCTGCCACCCTGCCACCCGTTCTCCATTCATTTGTCACTTCCTCCTGATCCAACCTTCCTGACTTTGTGATGGGTCACTCTTCTAACACAATGTCACAGAACAGTAAGGACAATATCATGAATTTACCCTTTAACTCCATGCTACTGTAAATTTACATAGGTTCTGGAGATTTGCATTCCATACGGAACCATAACCTCCATGTTATGCCACCGTGACTGTATTACCAAGTATCTCCTCAATCCTTGGCTAAAGCTGTTGAAAGACTAAATTTGGCCAGGTTTCTGGGTCTCCCTTAAAAACTGAGTGACTGTGGGCAACCTGCTTATACTCTCTGAGCATCTGTAAGCAGGCAGATGGTTAGATTAAGGAAGATAAGTTTACACAGGACCTGAGCACCAGAGATCCTGGCCTCATAGCTCAAATCCCTCCACTCCCCACCTATACATAAACCACCCCTCACTGAGACATCCAGGAAGGGGATTCTATATGCGACTTCAGATCAGCACCTCTGGGAGCTTTGTCACACAGAGATTCGTCTCCCTGTTTTCTGACCCGTAGAATAGGACAGAACAAGAACTGCCTATTTGTATTTTTAGGTGACTTATGACAAGGCTCATTAAGGACTGGTAACCATAAGAACCGGCATGTCTTTTAAAAGAAACCAAACTCAAGATGAGACTGCCTTGCAGGGCGCGATTTTCGGCCCTGCAGGGAGCAGGAGCTCAGGAGACCACAGCTCGTACCACTCTCCAGCGGCCTCTCCCCATTCCAACATCGTCCCAGCTCCCTGCTTACCTGGGGCAGGAGACTCTGGCCGGGTCTGTGAGGCCTGTCTGTGAGGCTTGCCGCTAACACAGGTCTCACTGCGGGGTGCCTGAAGCCACTGCGCATATTAGAGTGTGACCGCTGCATATATATGCCACTTGGAGGGTGGAGCTATCAGGGCCCCGCCCACCAGACTGGTAGCTCCTCCCTCGCAGAGGGAAGGCAGAGCCAGGCTACCCATGAGGAAGTTCGAAATTGATGTTTGGTGGGGAGGGATCTCCTATGATTCAGTCAGATCAGGCGGAGAGGGCTTAATACGCATAATCTCACTTGTACCTTTGCAGTCCTCCCTAATCCCATTTTTGCTGATGAGGAGACTGAAACCTGAAAGGCTAAATGAGGCCAGTTCATTCCCTCCCCACGGATGTAGCTCAGGTCCTGAGTGACACCCTGTCCTCGCAGTTTGTCCCGTCCAGCACTATGCAGCACAAGGATTGTGGAGCGTTCTGCAGGCAGCAGGTTTCAGGTCTGCAGCTCCTGAGAACCCTCAGAGGCTGAGCCTGGGCCATGGACGCTCATGTCGCCGAAACTGCCTTTTTCTTAAGTGGAGCCAAGGTGAGAAACCCAGGCCCATTAGTCCCTCTGTCCGTAATTCCTTAACGTTGTTGGAGTCAACAACCAAGTCCTTCTTTTGCCACATGCGCATGCCTGTTCCGAGGCCAGCACTTCCACTCAGCACTTCCCATTCGGCGCTCAGCCCCACCGCGTCTTTCACAGCTGCCTGGGGGAGGAACTCCTGAAGGTCATGGGTCTTCACTGGGTGGTGGGTGACTGGCCCTCACCTAAAGTAGATGGAATCTTAGGGGCTTCATCCACACAGTGACTGTGGTTCCCCATAGTGGACCATGAGGCAGAGGCAGGGAAAGAACCTGCTCCAGAAATACCAGGTGCTGGAGGAGGCTCAGCCTGTGGCCTGAAGTAAATGGCATGTGTTCTTGCTCAAACTAAATACGTTTCTTCATCTCACATAACCCTCACGGCGATTATGGTTCCCAATTCAGAGATGGGAAAATTGAGGACCTGAGAGGTTAAGAGATGGAGAAGGGTTATAGCGCGGGTAAATCTTACTCAGAATCCAAAAGCACCGCTACCACGTATCCTGCCTCCCACCCCCACCCACAGGGGCAATGAAGAGCCCTTCCGGTGGAGATCCTGGGGACACTTCTTTCCCAAGGAGCGTAAGCATGAGGTTACAGCCTGTACCCTCCCCCTGCCTCCTGCTTCCAGAGACGGGTGTCCTTTCTTTTCTTTTCCTTTTTTCAAAGATTTTATTTATTTATTTGAAAGAGAGAGAAAGAGCACACGCAGGGGGAGGGGCAGAGGGAGAGGGAGAAGCAGGCTCCCCACCCCNCCCCGCCCGCATTGAGCAGGGAGCCTGATGCCGGGCTCCAGGTGGGATTCCATCCCAGGACTTTGGGACCATGACTTGAGCTGAAGGCAGATATTCAACCAACTGAGCCACGCAGGTGCCCCTGACCTGTGTCCTTTCTTAACACTCACTCCATCACTACCCATACAAGCATTCCACATTTGACTGTATCTCTCATGTATGGAACATTAAAAGAAAGTGCTTTTAAAATAATTTTGTAGGGGACGCCTGGGTGGCACAGCGGTTAAGCGTCTGCCTTTGGCTCAGAGCGTGATTCCGGTGTTATGGGATCGAGCCCCACATCAGGCTCCTCCGCTAGGAGCCTGCTTCTTCCTCTCCCACTCCCCCTGCTTGTGTTCCCTCTCTCGCTGGCTGTCTCTATCTCTGTCAAATAAATAAATAAAATCTTTAAAAATAATAATAATAATTTTTTAGGGAAAATAGATCATTTTCTTCATGTGAACACAGGATTCTGTACATTAGAAATCAGCAGGAATTCATTGCTTGTGGTTTAACAGTATTATGCTGCTAAACCAGGAAAATGATTAAATCAGTCACTTAAAATGAAACATACTGTTATTGGTGAATACTGATATATCGTAGACAACCAAATATATTTTATGTTTTGTACTAGAAAAACAAATAACAGGCCTCGGGTGGTCTGGCTGACTCAGTTGGTGGAGCGTGCAACACTTGATCTCAGGGTTGTGGGTTCAAGCCCCACCTTGGGTGTAGAGACTACATAAAAATAAAATCTCTAAAAAAAATAATCATTAACAGGCCTGTATTTCAGTAATTTAAAAAAAAGTCCTCCGCACAATATACTTGGATGACTCCTAAATGATATGTATAGATAGACCAAGCATAGCAGTAAAAATCAGTAGCCACCAAGCAGCCATAGTAACAAGAAGTAACACTTCATATTTTGCCAGGATGCATGCATATTAAAATAGTTTATCATGTATATTGATGTGAGCACCTGGGTGGGAGAGATTGGGAGTAGTGAATGAAGATAAAGGGGAAAACTAAAAGTTAAGAGATCAGCCTTCCATGAATTACAATATATAATGAGCTGTCAAGGTCCCCCAAAAAACCAACCAAATAAAAATAAAACAAGCAAGAAAATTAAATGAGTATCAGTAACTTCCCCCTGAGCAGCAAAAACTACGGAAATGATATCCTATACATGCAGAGTAGTAAGTTAGTTTGTTAACCTCATATCTTTTTAAAAATTTTTTTCATTTACCATGGATTGAAGTATGCATATTTTAAAAATCAAATGATATAGAAATGTATTAGATCAAAACACTATTGTGTCATCTTCTCCAGTGTTAGCTCCTGTTACTGTTTCATGTATCTTCATCATTTTTTTTTACTTTTATTATATTATTTTTTTTTAGTAAACTCTAAACCCAAAGTGCGGATGGAATTCACAATTTCAAGATGAAGAGTAACATGCTCCTCTGTCTGAGCCAGCCAGGCCCCCTATTTTTTGTTTTTATACATTAAAATATGTAGCTATATTTCTATATTATATATATTATATATATATTTCTATTTTATATTTCTATATTATTTCTATATTATACATATAGAAATATATATATGTATATATGAGATGGGATGACCTTATATACATTATTTCATGGGTTTGCTTTCTTTTTTTTTTACAACTTAACTTAGGCTTATCCTTTTTATATTTATTTTTTATAGAGATATAATTGGTATAACATTGTACTCGTTTTAGGTGTACAACGTAATGATTTGATATATTTATATATTGCAAAGTGATTACCCCAGTAAATTTAGTCAACATCCATCAGTACACATAGTTACAAATGTGTGTGTGTGAAATGAGAACTTTTAAGATTTACTGTTTTAGTAACCTTCAAATATACAATACAGCTAACTATTGTCATCATACTGTATATTACATTCCCAGGACTTATTTATCCTATAACTGGAAGTTTGTACCTTTTGATCACATTTATCTGTTTTGCTCATTCCCTCCCTCCCACATCTGACAACTGCCAATCTATTCTCTGTATGTAGAGGGCTTTTTGTTTTTGTTTTGTTTTGCTTTGCTTAGATTCCACAAATAAGTGAGATCATACAGTATTTGTCTTTGCCCAACATATTTCATTTTATTTATTTGACAGAGAGAGAGAGCAAAATTGGGGGGCGGGAGGGGTAGAGGGATAGGGAGAAGCAGGCTCCCCTGCTGAGCAGGGAGCCGATGTGGGGCTCTGTCCCAGGACCCTGGGATCATGACCTGAGCCAAAGGCAGATGCTTAACCCAGGTGCCCCCGTCTGACATATTTCATTAAGCATAACACCCTCAAAATCTATCCATATTTTTGCAAATGGCAGGATTTCCTTCCCCTTTTTTTGGCTGAATATTTCATTGTGTGTGTGTGTATTTATATGTATATATATATATATATGTATATATACACACATACA
Organism: Ailuropoda melanoleuca; assembly: GCF_002007445.2. Classification (NCBI taxonomy): domain Eukaryota; kingdom Metazoa; phylum Chordata; class Mammalia; order Carnivora; family Ursidae; genus Ailuropoda; species Ailuropoda melanoleuca. The sequence goes on along the minus strand of NC_048222.1, from coordinate 92,481,479 downwards.
TATCACATTTTCTTTATCCATTTACCTGTTGAGGGGCAATTAGATTGTTTCTATGTGTTGGCTATTGTAAATCTTGCTACAATGAAAGTGGGAGTGCAGATACCTCCTCAAGATTGTGATTTCATTTCTTTCAGTTAAATAAATACCCAGAAGTATAATTACTAGATCACATGGAAGATCTATTTTTAATTTGGGGAAGAACCTCCATAGTGTTTTCCATGGTGGCTGCAGCAATTTACATGCCCACCAATAGTGCACATGGTTCTCTTTACTCCACATCCTCACCAACATTTGTTATCTCTTGTCTTTTTGATAACCATGCTAACAGGTGTGAGATAATACCTCATTGTGGTTTATTTGGTGTTTTTTTTAAAGATTTATTTATTTATTTGAGAGTGGGGAGGGGGTAGGGAGGAGAGGGAGAGAAAGTCTTAAGCAGACTCTGCACCGAGTGTGGAGCCTATCTCAGGGCTCAATCTCACCACCCTAAGATCCCGACCTGAGCGGAAACCAAGAGTTGGACACTAACCAACTGAGCTACCCAGGTGCCCCCATCTCATTGTGGTTTTGATTTGCATTTCCCTGATGATTACTGACGTTGAGCATTTTTTCATGTACCTGTTGGCCATTTGAATATCTTCTTTGAAAAATGTCTATTCTGTTCCTCTGCCCATTTTTTAAATCAGATTGAGTTGTGTGACTTCATTATGTATTTTAGATATTAACCCTTATCAGATATATGATTTGCAAATGTTTTCTCTCATTCAGAAGCTTTTTTTTTAGTTTGATGTAGTCCCACTTGTTTATTTTTGCTTTTGTAAAGTATTAAATATTATGCATGCTTATTTATGGCACTCATGCATAACTGGCATAGCCAAAAACTATTTCATGGCAATTTTCTAAATTACTACCAATTTTGCACACCAACAGAATATTCAAAACGATAAACAAGAAATGGAAAACCAACAATTTTAGGTATTATGGAAACCAACTTGTTACTTGTCATTAAGGCAGAAATCTCAACATGAACACAGAAGAAATAAGAAGGCATATGGCATATTGTTTTCAAGAAGATCTAGCAATGCACAGGTATTATATATGCCACAGGGCTAATTCCTAATATCCTGTCTTTTACAATTGTCTTTGAAAAGTACTTCCCGTGTTAAAGGAAAGATCGGGATTTTTTTTACTCCTCCTAAGATTTTTTTTTTGTCTTTTTTGTTTTTTAAGATTTTATTTATTTATTTGTCAGAGAGAGAGTACAAGCAGAGGGAGGGGCCCTCAGAGGCAGAAGCAGCCTCCCCGCTGAGCAAGGAGCCTAGTGCTGGACTCATCCCAGGACCCTGGCATCCCAATATTTTTCACTTTGGATGATTTCTACCCACAGAAATGTTACAGGAGGAGTCTAGTGAGCATAGTATACTCTTCATTTAGATGGGCCTGCTTTTGTTTTGCCCCATTTTTTAATCACTCTGTTTATACAGAGCTTTATTTTTCTTTCATGAACCACTAGAGAGGATAAATGCTTCAATAGATATCATCACATGCTCCTGACTAACCACAATGCAGTTACCATATGAGGAAATTTAGCCTTGATACAATATATTATAATTGAATATAGAGTCCCTATTCACATTTTCCTGAGTTGTCCCAATAATGCTCTGTATAGATTTTTTTTTCCTGATCCAGGATCCAATATAGGATCACAAGTTGTATTTAGTTGCTCTGTCTTTTTATTCTCCTTTAATTGAGAAGAGTCCTTCAGCCTTTCTTTATCTTCTGTAACATTGACATTTTTAAAGAATTCAAGCTACTTATTTTGCAAACTGTCCCGCAATTAGAACTGATTAATGAAATCTTCTTTAGATGCAGGGTAAGCATTTTAGGCAGGAATAATGAATATGTGATGTCAGTTCTCCTCAGTGTATCAAATGGAGTTTACATATTACTCCCAAGAATTATGTTTTTATATGGATTTATGAATGCAGTTGATTGTTTTTTTTTTCCTCACATGGTAAATACATTCTTCTTTGGATCAATAAGATCTACACTGGAGATGGGAGGTGGCAGTGATTGGCAGAGAAGTGATGATTTTACTGTTTCTTTGCTGTAAAGACAGCTGAGAGCTCAGTCAACCCTTATAGTAAAGAGGAGGGAGTGTCGGACTAATAAGCCATACCAGGAAGACAAAATCAATTAGCAAGGTCTCCAATGTACCATGATTTTGGTGTGTAAGATTTGTATATTCATAATTAACTCATTACTTAACAAATACCACAAATAGGGGCTCCTGGCTGGCTCAGTTGGTAGAGCATGTGAGTCTTGATCTCGGGTCATGAGTTCGAGCCCCACATTGGCCATAGAGATCATTTGAAATCAAAACAGATACCACAAATATTTATTGAGCAATTATTAGTAACCAGGCACCATCATAGGATCTAAAATACAGGATTGAAGAACAGCAATTCTCCACTGCCTTGGCTCCAACCATTCACACTCTGTCCTGCCTCAGGCCTTTGAAAATATTTTCCCTCAAACATGAAAAAATGTCACTTGATTTACCACCAACCTCCTCTGCCACATCAGAAAATTATTCATCTCCACATAATAGTCGTGGACCCTCCATTTGACTAATAGCAAATGTAGAAATCCCTGGAAGCATGTTTGAATTCTCTAATTCCTTAACCCCTACCAATCAAGCCAACAGCAAGTCCTGTGGGCATTAGCTTGAAACTGTGTCACTGCCTTCCCACCTCCCTTGCTTAGAACCCCTGCTTTTATGCCTTCCTCCTCCTTCCTGCCCCCTCTTAAAACCACAGAATTTTAATGGGGGACTGTCCCTGTTCATGAGTCCCAGCAAGCAGAAAACTGGTGTAGAGTCACAGTTGATTCTTGTCAATCTCAATGGCAAGAACAGAGTGAATAAGCAAAGAAAAGTAAATAAACACAGACTAGAATTCAAGTGACTTTGCTGCCAGATCACTTATGAAATCACTGAAAAAGTGTCAACCAAGTAATAAATCCTGGTGGCAGTTTGCTTTGAGTTGCAGTTTGAAGAGGAGACAAAGATATCAATTCTTCAAATCACCTATTCTAGGAAATTCAATGTGGAACAATTGTCTAAGTCAATTTCGTCAGCTTTGTTTTTCACTGGGGTATAAATTTGTACAGTAACTCATATTACAGACAATGGGATTAGCCAACCCAACAGGGAGCCCATGACAAGTAAATATATATATTTAGAGAATATATATATATATATATATATATATATATAGTCATAAGGGGAATATTAGTGGGAACACGAAAGTTAAAGAAGCTTCAGTGAGAGTTCAGAAGGATTTGAGGAGGGGCGCCTGGATGGCTCAGTCGGTAGAGCATGTGACTCTTGATCTTGGGGTTGTAAGTTTGAGCCCTATGTTGGGTGTGGAGATTACTTAAAAATAAAATTTAAAAAGGGGTGCTTGGGTTTAGCATCCAACCCTTGACCTCGCTCAGGTCTTGATCTCAGGGTTCTGAGTTCAAGCCCCATGTTGGGCTCCATGCTGAGTGTGGAGTTTATTTAAAAAAATAATAATAAGAAGAAAATAAAAATTAAAGTTTTTTAAAAAAGGATTCGAGGAACATGTTATTTGAAACTGGAGGAAAGTTAATTCTTGTCATACAGCAGGAGAAACATGGCTGAATGTGTCCTACAGTTGTGTGGAAAGCAGAACTTGGAAGTGATGAACTTGGATACTTAGCTGAGATTTCCAAGCAATGTATTGAAGGTACAACATGTTCCTTATAGCTGCTTACAGAAAAATGGAGTGGAAAAAGGTAAATTGAGGGAGGGAAAACAGGAACCAGGATTTGATGATTTGGGAGGGCCTCAGCCTGTACAGATTGCAAAAACAGTTACATTAGGAGCTTCTCTGTTGAGAGGACGCTCTGGACAGAAGACCAAGGTTGTGGCTGCACACATTTGTGCTGAAGTTATAGGAGTCACCAGTCCCGGGCAATTCTGAAATCCAGTGAGCAAATTCCTTTCAGTTTCAAGGCTTGAGAGTAATCCTCTGTGGCTGGAGACTCTGCCCTCTGGGTCCATATAGTTTGAACTTTACAGAATTACAGTTAATATATTGTGCTGTGGGGACGCCTGGATAGCTCAGTCCTTTAAGCAACTGCCTTTGGCTCAGGTCATGATCTCAGGGTCCTGGGACCCAGCCCCACATGGGTCTCCCTGCTTAGCAGGGAGTCTGCTTGTCCAGCTCCTTTTGCCCCTGCCCCTCCCCCTGCTCATGCTCTCTCTCTCAAAATCATTAAAAAATACATACACTGTGGTAACTTTATATTGTGTTATGAGGAGTAATGGAGGTGTGCCCTGCTGACCCCCACTGCACTTGACAAGAAAAAGTACTAGGTTTGTGTTTAGCAGCTGAAATAACCACTGCAGGCTGTCCTGATCAATGAAGGGGTTCCTCTGACCTCAATAAAAGGGGTCCTCAAAAACTCTCCTGAGCACCTTCCTCACATTGTAGACAAAATTTACAGATATATAAAAGGAAATTCCCCATGAAGATTTTATTTATTTATTTTAGAGACAGAGAGGATGGGGGGGGTGGTGGCAAGGGGCAAGCAGGGTAAGCAGACTCCATGCTGAGAGCAGAGCCAGAAAGGGGGCTCGATCCCACGACCTGAGATCACTACCCAAGCCTAAATCAAGTCCCACGCACACCCAACGGACTGAGCCACCCGGGCACCCCACAAAATAAAACTCTTTATTACCAAGAATTGTAAACAATACACACATAGGCTTCCAAATATAAATATTTTCTAAAATGACAGTTTAACATAATGTAATATAACACAAGTATGTGGTGTTTTGAGGTTATATATGAACATGGCTTTCAAAAATGAAAGACAAAAGCAAAACAAATAGAATTCTGTAAATACCTTATATAAACAAAGACAAAATGAAAAATCAATTGTGGTACTTTTTGTATCTTAGAGTATTAGAAATTTGCTTAGGCTGTAATCCTGGCCACTAGTTAATAAGATAGGGTCTGTACACACTGGTTTCTGCACACGTGCTCTAAAACTTTCTGGCATCAAATGGGCTTTTCCAAAAAAAAATGAAATGAAATGAAATGAAATGAAAAATGAAATGAAATGAAATGAAATGAAATGAAATGAAATAAAATAAAATAAAACAAAATAAAATAAAATAAAATGGCTTTTCCAAATCTAACAATTTGGAAAGTAAAAGACCATTTTCTTCAATATATTATGAAGCATAGAATTTACAACTGATTTAATCAATTGGTAAATTTCTAGACATGGAGAATACAGGGGAAAATTATAAATGTTGCAAATGCATTTATGAAAATTTGAAAAGATGTAAGGAAAAGACTTGTAATTAAAACAAAATTTTTTTTATTACATAAACTGTACCCTCAACATGAGCCTCAAACTCACAACCCCAAGATCAAGTCACATGCTCTCCAGGCTGAGCCAGCCAGGCACCCCAAGACCTATAATTTTTATATGTTTGATTTTGGAATTACAAAAGCACTTTGCATTTGTTTCTTGCACCATTTCTGTGAAGTAGTCCTGCTAAGTGATATGTTATAGTTAGTGCAAGAGAGGCACTATCTCTCAGTGAGATGACTGTCTTCTAGGTGTTAACACAACACATTGCACTGTCTTCGCAATTTCCTGTGAATATAGACTCACTAAAAAAGGTAAAAACACACACAACCAAAGCCCAAATTACCATAATTCTTGAGATCATACCATCCCAACAATTAATTATATAGTTAACATTCCAAGTGGCATGCATGAATAACAGAGAGAAAAACATCAACCTGCAAAAGTCTCCAGGTAGTTCTCTTTTCATGAGTTACTATATTGTAAGGTCTGAAGTAGGTCCAATATAGAAATAAGCCCTAAATTAAAAAGAAAAAAAAAAAAAAGAAAGGAGCCCTAAGTCTCTAAATATGTCAGTGTAAGTATAGATATGAGACCTGTTATTCAAATTAAACCTTCCCCAACTCGTAATCCAGAAAAATGTCAATCCACCTGGACTTTATTAGACCAGACAGAACTGGATTTGCTGACATCCATCTTTTGGGATGGGGGAGTCATTGCATTTCTGGGAAAAGATTCCTTACAAACAGCTGTGGCCCATTGACCATTGCCTCTTACTTCCACCTGCCAATAATGCCTGCCAGAAACAACCCTCTGGAGACTCAGGACCACTGCTAAAAAATTAAAGTTGCTGAGATTGTATGAAAAGTTTGTTCTCACCTTTCCAAATATTGCCCTTTTTCTGTCCTCTGAGATAATAAGACTGGGGTGAGCAGTTTCAATATCTAGTGTCAAATTGACCTTAAATAGATTGATTATTTTCTGTAGATTAAAATACTGTTCAGGAGAACCAATATATTTTTTCTTGAATTTATATGAAAAGAAGGCTGGGGTGTTTTAGGTTTTCATGCCTGTTATAGGTACTCTCTTTCTTTCTTTCTTTCTTTCTTTCTTTCTTTCTTTTTTTTTTTTAGAGATTATTTATTTGAGAGAGAGAGGGCGAGAGCTCAAGGGAGGGGAGGAGGAGGGGCAGAGGGAGCAGCAGACTTTCCACTGAGCAGGAGCCCAATGCTGGGCTCGATCCCAGGACCCTGAGATCATGACCTGAACTGAAGGTAGACTTAACCGACTGAGCCACCCAGGCGCTCCAATTATAGATACTTTCGATACCTGTGAGCAACTCCTGTTCTGACTGTACACACCTTTCTGCTATTTCATATAGGAGCCTTTTTAGTGTGGTCACATACTCTGAGAATTTTACTTTGTTCTCATTCCGTTTCTCTTGAATGGCTTTCTCTTCAATTGGTAATTCGAAAAGAATTCCTTCTCTTTAAGAAAACTCTTAAACTATTTTAAAATCAGAGTGTAATTCCCCCCTTTGAATTTTTATCTTCATCCAAAATTCAAATAAACTTGAGACTAGCATTTTTAACCCCTTTTCAAAGTGTCTTCAACCTGCTTCTGCAAGGGCTTGATGTAGCTTTTGAGCTTCTTCCTGTGGCCAGCTGCAGCTTGCTCGATGGGAGTCAGGGGGTGGCCCCAGTGGCCAGAGGAGACCTTGCACTGGGGACAGAGTAGCTCCAGGTTCTTCTCACAGAACAGGGCCAGAGCCTGACTGTGCTGCTCACACAGGGCTTTCTCTTCCTGCAGCCTTTTCTTGCTCCTCCTGGCTGGAAGCTGCTTGACAAGATCAGTCATGTGACCTAACTGCATGTTTCTCTTCAAGTTCCTGTCGGGACAGTGGTGGAGGCAGATGGGACAGGGGAGGTTGTCCTGTAGGTCCTCCCAGCACTGGTAGATACAGGAGCCACAGAAGTTGTGCCCACAGTCAGTGGTGACTGGGTCTCTCAGGTAATCCAGGCAGGTGGGACAGCTGGCCCCTACCTGGACCTCAGCCAGGGAGGCTGCGAAGGGCATTTTACAGTCAGGGTTTCTGTGTGAGGAAACTCCCTTGGTAATGTTTGGTCTTCCTGGAAGTAGGAAAAGTGAGAGGCTGATGGCTTCCTCACCCTCTTTCCTGGCAGACAGCATCTAGCAAGCCACAGCCCCTGGTGTAACTACTGCTTCATTCCCTTCAGTCCCAGGGGAAGCTACCATGAGAAGTCACAGTACACAGTAAGCAGAGATGACCCGGCACATCCTCCTCTCGCCTCTGGTGCCCAGCCCAACTGAAGCAGAGCTATGGAATTCTACCGGCTGGGAAAGAACATAATCCATGTCACCAAGTCATTCCTATGGGCAAGAAGATACTCATTTGAAACTGAAGTTCACCGAGCACAAACGCCATCCTCCCAGTACACTCCTTCATCAAGTGTAATCAAAATGTTGATGACGTGGAATTTTCCCCATAGGTATATTCTAGTTAAGAAATGCAGTAGGATGGCTGTTGCAGTACACTGAGCTCCACAGAGCACCAGGGCAAGTGAGAGGCAGATGGGCATGGGGCAACTCTGGGCTTTGCTGAGGAAAATAAACATGGGCAGAGGAGGTCCTAAGAAGCCGAGAGGCAACATGTCATCATATGCATTCTTTTGTGCAAACTTGCAGAGAGGAGCATGAGAACAAGCACCCAGATGCTTCAGTCAGCCTCTCAGAGTTTTCTAAGAGGTGGAAGACCATGTCTGCCAAAGAGAAAGGAAAATTTGAAGATGTGGCAAAAGGAGACAAGGCCCATTAAGAACGAGAAATGAAAACTTATATGCTCCCTATAACAGGAGAAACAAAAAAGAAGTTCAAGGATCCCAGTGCATTCAAGAGGCCTCCTACCACCTTTTCCTTATTTTGTTCTGAGTATTGGTCAAAACTCAAAGGAGAACATCCTGCCCTATTAATTGGTAGTGTTGCAAAGAGACCGGGAGAGATGTGGAAAAACACTGCTGCGGATGACAAGCAACCTCATGAAAGGAAGGCCACTTGGCTGAGAGGAAAAATGAAAAGGATATCGCTGCACACCCCGCTCAAGGGAAGTCTGATGCAGCAAAAAAGGGAGTCATCCAAGCTGAAAAAAACAAGACAAAGGAAGACCAGGGAAATGAGGAAGACAAAGAAGATGAGGAGGAAGATGAAGATGATGATGATGAGTAAGTTGGTTCTAGCGCAGTTTTTTTTATTGTCTATCAAGGATTTAATCCCCTGTACACAACTCGCTCCTTTTAAAGAAAAAAACTGAAACGTGAGGCTAAGATTGGTTTGCTATACTGTGTCTTTTTGTATAGTTAACACACTACCAAATGTGTCTTTAAATAGCCCTGTCCTGATGACATTTTCAACAACCACTAACCTTGCCTGGTGCACTGTAGGGGTGGTAAATTCTGAATGCGTCTAAGTAATTACAATTTTTTAATTAAAAAAAAAAAAAAGAAATGCAGTAGGAAATATAGAAGTATGTATTGATATTATTTGCCTTTTGATTCAAGCAATACATGGTACAATCAGAAAAACAGTAACAACAATAAAAGTAACAACCACAATTAAAAACAACTCAGATGGCCAACAAATGGGTGAATGGTTCAAAAATTGTGGTATATCCTCAAAATGGAATAGTATTCATCAATGAAAAGGAATGACCTATTAATTGTCACACACAGAGGATCTCTGATTATGGTGAGTGAGACCCTCCATCTGGACCGTCCTCTTCCCTCCAAAAAAGTGTATATTGTATTATTTTATATAAATTGTAGAAAATGCAAGCTAATCTATGGTAGCACAAGTGGGCGGTTGTTTGGGGATGGGTGGGGTGGTTGTATAGTGTTTGCTCTCTCAAATAAATAATCCTTAAAAAATTTTTAAAAATTTCCTGATGTGACAAGAAAACCATGCAAATATGAAAACACTGACTGAATTTGTGATTAAAATAAAGAATTAATTAATTTTGTATGTGTGTGAAGATGATGATGATGATATAATTTTTTTTAAAAAGACAGTCCCTGTCCTTTAAAGATAAAGCTCAAATATATACACGTGAAGTGACATATGGGGAATGCTGTCTAGAATTTGTTTAATATAATTTGGAGGAAAAGGAGGAAAGAGGGTGGGATATAGATGACAGAAGATCACCCAAGAGTTGGCAGTTATTGAAACTAAATGATGGGTACATGGGGGTTCATTTACTAATCCATGTATTTTTGAATATGTTTGAGATTTTTTGTTCTAACTCTTCCACTGAGAATGTGGATAGAATACACGAAACTACCGACAGAATGCACTGGAGAGCAAACAAGTCTGTCAGGACCTGAGAGGCCAAAATCCTACAGCAAAAGTAGCCCATATTGGCCTTCTCTCAAGGAATGAGGGCATTGTCTGCATGGGGAGTAGGTTTCTATTTTTATATATAATGTGTATACGTAGTATGTAAAACATTCTCATCTGTGCATCCCCTCCCTATTCACTCACTACCTTCAGTTGTTCCCTTTCCTCTTGTATCAATTTCTGTCTCTGCTACAACATCCTATCAGCATACAAATGAGGGGTCATTGCTCCCATCCCCAAATGAAATCCTCTCTAGATTTCACTCCTCCCAGTCCCATCTCATTCCTCTGGTCTTTGACAATAAAACTCCTTGTGTGTGGTGCTTGAGTGGCTCAGTTGGTTAAGTGTCCAACTCTTGACCTCACCTCAGGTCTTCATCTCACAGTCATGAGTCTGAGCCCCATGTTGGGCTCCACACCCAGCGTGGAGCCTGCTTAAAAAAAAACAAAACAAAACAAAACAAAAAAAAACCTTGTGAAAGTTTTCTCTATTTTCCATTTCTCTCTTGAATCCACTAGAAAGTAGAAAGCAATTTTACATAGTCCCAATTCCATGAATACCCCTTTTGAAAAATTGTCCAATGATATCTACTTGGCTCAAATCAATAGTCATTTTCTGTCCTTAACACACTTGATCTATCAGCACCATTTGACATAGCTGGTGACTGTCTTCCTGAAACTCTTTCTTGTCCTGGTTTTCAGACCACCAACTTTCTGGCCATTTCTTCGGGTTTCTTTTGCTAGAGACACTAATCACTACCTCTCAAGTATACCACAACTAGGGTCGCCAGATTTAGCAAATAAAAATGCAGGACAAACTGTTACATTTGAAATATTGCACAGGATATACTTATCCTAAAAAGTCATTTGTTATTTTACCTCTAGCTTGGATCTCTTCCCAAGCTTTAGATCCATGTATCCAACCATTCCTTAACTCACTCATCACTCCACTCACACATCAAATAGGCATCGCCACCTTAAATCCGTTCAACAGAGCTCCTGGTATTCCTATGCAACCCATCTCCTGCTGCAGCCTTCCTTTCTGTTAATGCTTCCTCCATTTTAGCAGCTACTCAGCTAAACTCATTTATGCTATCTGTGATCCTTCTTTTATGTCCCAGGATCACCAAGTCATGTGGACTTTCCTGCCAAAATGGACCCAGAAGTCACCCACTTCTCATCACTCCCATAACCACCCACCTGCTCTGAGCCACCATCATCATTTCTTGCCCGAATTATTGAAGTAACTTCTTACGATTCCCCTGCTTCTTCCATTTTTCTTTTCTTTTCTTTCTTTTTTTTTTTTTAAGATTTTTTATTTATTTACTTGAGAGAGAGCATGAGCAAGGACAGAGGTAGAAGGAGAGGGAGAAGCAGACTCCCCTCTGAGCAGGGAGCCTGACCTGGGGCTTGGTCTCAGGACCCTGCGACCATGACCTAAGCTGAAGGCAGACAACCGACTGAGCCACCCACGCACCCCTTCCATTTTTCTATTTTCCATCTATTTTCAACACAGTAGCTGATGCTCCTGGTAAACTATTAATGGATCATGTCATCCCTCTGCTCCAAACCCTCCAGTAGTTTTCCACTTGACTCAGGAAAGTTGACCTGTGGGACCCAACATGTATTCTCCCTCCCCATTTTTGTCTTCACCTCCTAAATTCTCTATCTCTGGTTCTCTCTGCTCCTACATTCTGGCCTCCTTGCCATTCCCTGAACATTTCCCATGCATTCTTATCAAATACTTAATTCACTGAATACTTAATTCACTGATTAGGTATTTGATAGTTCACTACTATAGGAGATAAAATGATTTAGGAAGTAGGACTATTATTGTCTCTGTTATATAGAAGAGAAAACAAGATTCTAGGAGGTTATAATTTTCCCATGGTCTCACAACAAGATTGAAATACTGTAAAATAATAAAAAGGATATTTACATACTAATACATTTTTCTCTATAGCTATCTTCAGGTACAGTATTTAGCAACAAGGAAAAGAGCCCAAAGTGGGGGAGTCACCATTCAGGAGCAGCTCACACTAACCCCTCTTCCTCACATCCCCCTCACTCCTAGCCCAGTCCAGCAGGGGACACAAAGATGTGGGGTCATGGCCACACCCTCAGATGGAATAACCCCTCCCTGCTTTTCCAGAACTGCATCCCCTCTGGATCAGACCAAAGTATCTACCCTGCAAGCCAAGTGGTTTTTTAAAGGTCAGTCTAGTCCATATCTCCCCAAACCCTCAATCTGCACATAAAGCCTCCCAGGTCCCCCTGATTAGGTCGCTTCAATCATCAGAGGCTGTCAGAGCCCTGAGTTCCTTCCTTCCTAGAAAGAATGCAGCGGAATGAGGCATTTCTATCTGAGTCTTCGGATGACGTCTGGATCCCCGTGACCCCAGCTCCCACCCAGGGTGAGGCTGAGTCGGGTCTGGCCTATGAGGTCCCAGCACAGCGTTTCTGGTCCATGGAGGAGGAATCCCAGAACCCGCGTAGGGTGGGGTCCCGGGGACCTGCACTCCCTGTTCCTCAGGTGACTGAGGTACACCCCCCTGCACCCTGAGACTGTGGTGAAGTGCCCTTGCCAGGACACCCCACTTCCAGCCCTGCAGCTGGCACAGTCCTCCCCGCTGGCATCTGTGCAGGGCTGGAAACCTTCCCGAGGCCCTGCTCCCCTGTGGCCACCGCGCTCACCTGGCAGGTTCTCCAGTTTCGGCTCTGCTCATGAAGAGCGACTCTTACATCTTTGTGACCAGCCCGGGTGCTGCCACGCGACAACCCGCCCAGGATTGAGGACCCCTCACTTCCCTGCAGCCCTGACCTGTTTTCTCTTGCTCGTGAGAAGAACGAACCTCCCAGTCACTGTAAAGGTTGGAGTCCATCCAATTCCCCTTCAAAATGCTGTAGGGAGTGTCCTTTCCTGGGGCATTGGTAGGGGGTCAGAGGAAGGAGGGAAGCCCTGGCAGGAATGGAAAAGGAGGGGTAGAACCCGATTTGTTTGGGGAATGTATACCAATTTTGTACTGGGGGAAGCAGGGTGTGTGGTTTTCAAAAACATTCAGATGTGTTGAGATGGGGTAATCCCAAACAAAAACTACTTTTAGTTGACACCTGACTGGTAACCACGGAGTAGTTGACCTTCAGCCCCGTGCTTTGCTTCCATCTTCTTAATAGACCCAAGTCATCTCTTTATCAGCCCATTCATTTGGCCCTCTATTAAGTGCTGCTTTGCTTAATCATTAGAATTCTAGAACACGGAGATGATAGCCAGTGTGGAAACCAGACACCTGACCATCCCGGGAGAAGAAAAGCAATGCAGATTTTGCCCTGTTTCTGTGTGACTGACCATCCATTCAGGAGCCAGGATAAGGCTTTTCTTTTCATCTGGAACCTGAATCCGGCCCTTCAGAACTGTGCACTGAATGGATCTACCACCATCTGCTGGAAAGCTTGAACAATCACACCGACATATGGTTCTAAAACATCACATACATCAAAAACAATGTGGGGATATTCAGGCGTCTGGTGGCCACTGCAGCAGGTGCCCAAGATCATAGAGCTGTGAAGCTTCCAGCCCTTGGTCTTTCCTGGAAGTGGCCTGTGCACATTTAGGTATATGTGCATTCCTTCTTTTAAACCACCAAGGAGAGCACGAGTGCTCTGTAACTTCCCCTCTCCTCTTTTGTTCACTTAACATATGGTCTTAGAAATGTTCCCATACTGGGGCACCTGGGTGGCTCACTTGGTTAAGCCTCCTACGACTCTTGATTTCACCTCAGGTCATGATGTCAGGGTCCTGGAATCGATCCCCAAGTCAGGCTCCCTGCTCAGATGGGGGAGACCACTAGTCCCTCTCCCTCTGCCCACCCACCAACCCCCGCTTCCTCACATGTGTGCTCTCTCTTTCTCTCTCAAATAAATACATAAATAAATCTAAAAAAAAAAAAAAAAAAAGAAGAAGAAGAAACTTTCCCATATCAGTACTGATATTTCACTCTTTTGAGTCAACTTTGAGCAAAAGCCTAAATGAAAAATGTATTCATGGTAGAAAAAGAAAGTTTTTTTGGAGAAAGGATATCCTTCCTGCTAGATCAGTATTTCTTCCACTCTTTTTCTACCTTTTCGTTTTCAAGTAAAAACCACCATGTACTGGATACTTTACTCTATTAGGGACCCTGTGCTCTATGCTTTACTCAGACATACCATGGAAGCTTCACAAGAATTCTGTACTGTAGAAAGAACTGTGTCTCATAAACAAAAGCGGAAAGGGAGACTCAATATGGCCACTTGGGGCCACAGGGATGCAACTCACTTCTCTGTGCTGCCACCACAGTCTCTGTCTTTCAAAATGCTTACAAATCTGTAACTTTTTTTTACCCCTTGAGCTGGCAATTCCTGATTTGAGAATACTCTCCCCAAAGAAAGTCAAAGAAGAGGAAAATCATGATTGATAAGATTTCCATGCAAGCAGTATTTACCAAATGGAAGGAAAGATTAGAAATAAGCCACAGACAGGAGAAACAGAGTGAGTTTGAGCCTTGGTGTTGGGACAGGGAAACTACAGGGACCCCATGAAAAATTGCCTTTTTTGCTCCTTCTCCTGCTTCAGTTTTTGCTAGGACCCACACCCCAGGCCTTACACGCACCTTAGAGAACAGATAGCGTATGTTCTTCTTGTAAAGGTGAAGGAGTTAATGATTCCGTGGCATCTTCTAGCACAAGAGATAACATCTAAGGAGTGGCCCAGCTGGGCGGTCTTGAATGTTTTCTCAGACCCCTGACTCATCTAGACCGCAGGCTCCAGGGCATAAGTGATTTATGGAGGGCACCTAAACAACTGTTTTGGTTCCTGGGTTACTGAGAAGACGCGTGCACCAGACCACTGCCCTCAATAAAAACCCCAGGCTCCAAGCAAAAAATGACTCTCTCTTTCCAAGTCTCTCAGACACTCTGTCGGTATCTACACTCTATGTCTTTTTTTTTTTTTAAGATTTTATTTATATATTTGAGAGAGAGGGCGCATGGGAGAGGGAGAGGGAGAAGCAGACTCCTCTCTGAGCAAGGAGCCCAATGCAGGACTTGATCCCAAGACCCGGGGATCGTGACCTGAGCCGAAGGCAGACATTCAACCAGCTGAGCCCCCCTCTGTGTCTTTAATAAACTCTGCTCTCACTTCCTCTCTGCTTGCCTTTGATTTCTCACCTGTGTGAAGCTAAGGATCCTCTTGGCTGGTCCTACCAAACAGCCTTCTGGCTCCTCGGACCCAGACAGCCTGCATCTATGTGACCTTGACTCTGTTAGTTACCAACCAGGTGTCTCAGGAGAAGTTACTTAATTCTTCTGAACCTCAGTTTCCTCTTTTGCCAAATAAATGTAAGACAAAAGTCGCAGTGATGTTCACAACAAAAGAGCATATATATTACTCTGGTAATCAGTGCAATATAGTTACAGCGTAAATGATATTAGCATTAGATCAGTGTCCCGCAACAAGCAAATAGGTTAGGAAAGTAGATTATAAACAAACTCAAAAGCAAAAAGAGAACTTAGCAATTATGGACCCCAAAATCATACTTCCTTTTTTTTTTTTTAAGTATGTTATCCTTTATAGACTGATGGAAGTGCCTAGAACTTAGGCACATTTTTACTCAATCCACAGACATGACATGATGTAAACACTTTTCTGATATTCTGATTTTGAGAAGAGTGAGAGTGAATATAGGAAGGAGATTGTTCTATGTAATTTAAAAAGATTTCTTCATTAGTTTTTTGTAGAAGGTAATTTATATACAATACGAAAGGGTATCACTGTTTTTTAAGTGGCTGTCTCTGAGCCTGTTCCAACTCACTATTTCACTTAATTCCACCAATCCGTCTCTCTAAGTGCAGACACTCTTATTTTTCTACAGTCTCCTTTTTTTTAATTTCAAACCTACAGAAAAATTAAAATAGTGCAATTAACACCAATATACCTATCCCAGATTGTCCAATGAACATGTTTGCCGCATTGCTTTATTTCTCTCTATATAACTATTGCATCTGTTAATTTGTTTTGCTAAAGCAAAGGGGCTGAGGGAGAGGGTGAGAATCTTAAGCAGACTCCATGCCCAGCGCTGAGCTGGACACGGGGCTTGAGCTCATGACCCTGAGATCATGACCTGAGCTGAAATCAAGAGTCAGACACTTAACAGACTGAGCCATCCAGGCACCTCCTTTTCTCATGACTTTTATGAAGACTCAGGCCAACTGTCCTGTTGAGTGTTCCACATTTTAGATTACCCTAGTTGTTGCCTCATGATTAGATTCAGGGTTGAAACTTTTTGGCAGAATATAACATAGCTGGTGTGGTATTCTTGCCACTGCATCTCACTAGTGGACACATAAGGTCAGTTTGATCACTTGGTTCAGGTGGTGTCTGCAAATGTCTCCATGATGAAGGTCCCTTTCCCTTTGTAATTAAAGGTAGTTTGTGGAGTGGATACCCTGTTCCCTAACAAAGTTTCCTCAAAGGCTTTAACCAGTGATGATTCTTGCTTGGATCAGTGATCACACTGTGCACAGCAAAATGGTTGTCCTCTAATTTCTGTGCCTCTACATTTACTTGCTGGCATTCTTCTCTAAAGAAGACTTTTACCTCCGTCCCCCTACCTCTTTAAAGTCACCCTTTGGACTCATGAATTCTTTTTCTATCTAATGTGTTATAATACATTACTTTTCTTCCTGAAACTCAAAGTCTTTCACATTTGGCCAGTGGAGCCCCTTTACACTGACTTCTGTGTCCTTATAACGAGTCCTCACTAGTCTTTGAGCACGATCTTGCTCTGCCACAAGAGATTTCAGTCTCATTTACCCTCGCCTGATACCCATCTAGAATTAGCTGTTTCTCCATGACACCATGCCTCCTTTGATTGGTGAAGGACATTTAAAAATCAAGAGCTAGAGGAGTAAACTGCCCAGTGTGAGGCTCGAACTCATGATCCCAATATCAAGAGTTGCACGCTCTACTGACTAAGCCAGCCAGGAGCCCTGGGAGTAAACCTTTTTAAAAGTTTGGTGTAGGGGCGCCTGGGTGGCACAGTGGTTAAGCGTCTGCCTTCAGCTCAGGGCATGATCCCAGCGTTCTGGGATCGAGCCCCACATCAGGCTCCTCTGCTGGGAGCCTGCTTCTTCCTCTCCCACTCCCCCTGCTTGTGTTCCCTCTCTCGCTGGCTGTCTCTATCTCTGTCGACTAAATAAATAAAATCTTAAAAAAAAATGTTTGATGTGGGGCGCCTGGGTGGCACAGCGGTTAAGCGTCTGCCTTCGGCTCAGGGCGTGATCCCGGCGTTATGGGATCGAGCCCCACATCAGGCTCCTCCACTATGAGCCTGCTTCTTCCTCTCCCACTCCCCCTGCTTGTGTTCCCTCTCTCGCTGGCTGTCTCTATCTCTGTCGAATAAATAAATAAAATCTTAAAAAAAAAAATGTTTGATGTAAAACCTTTGAGGGTGTACATTTTAAGATCTATGAGGAAAGAAAGAAAGAAAGAAAGAAAGAAAGAAAGAAAGAAAGAAAGAAAGAAAGAACTCTGAAGGATCTGAGATTTCACCTTATTTTTGAGCTAACAAGTTAGCTTGCCCCTCTTTCATGGATGCCCACAGAAGACACCATCACCTTGGATCAGACACAAAGAACATTCTTACTCATGCTAAGCTTTACACTAGCATCAGTGCTCCTTAGCCCCTTATTCCCCCATCCCATGGGGCAGACCTAGATGAATGATGTCCACACAGTGAATTTGCATGTTAGTCAAGGAACCTCAAGTTCAACCTCAAGAAACCTCCCAGTCTTCTCTAATAGGCTGCAAACAAACATGCCCAAACTTTGCCCCACAGGAAAGCATCATCTTTATTATACTGTACAGCAATCATACCTCCCTCTCTGAAGGGCGATTCTATATCTATCTTCCTAAGCACTTCCTCCTGCACACACCCTTGAAAAGATAGTCCAGAACCAAAAAGCAGTCAGTGCCTCTGCTCACAAGATGTGCAGAAACCCAAGAGATGCCCAGAGAATTATCTCCTAACATTAAGCAGACCAAGAAGAAGCAGTAAAACAGGAATTAAGACTCTTCTGTTGGCTTGGACACCTGGATCTTTGATGAAAGTATTAAGAACAATCTGGGGATGCCTGGGTGGCTCAGTCAGTTAAGTATCTGACTTGATTTCAGCTCAGGTCGTGATCTCAGGGTCATGAGATCAAGCGCTGAGTCAGGCTTAGTGCCGGGCGTAGAGCCTGCTTAAGATTCTCTCTCTCACTCAGGGTGCCTGGGTGGCTCAGTTGGTTGAGTGCCCAGTTCTTGATTTTGGATCAGGTGGTAATCTCGGGATTGTGGGATAGGGCCCCATGGGCTCCGCACTCAGCAGGGAATCTGCTTGGGACTCTCTCTCCCCCTCTCCCCTTGCCCCTCTTCCCTCTAAAAAAAATCCTAGTGGAGTGGGGGAGGAAGGTGTGAAGAAAATACAGTGTGGATCTTCAAGCAGTGGTCCGCAGCACTGATTCTCAATGTGTGCTCTCTGGAACAACAGCATCAGTACCACAAAGGAATTTACTAAAAATATAAATTCTTGAGCCCCACCTCAAGCCTAATGAATCAGAAAATCAGAGGGTATGGGTGGTGGAGCACAGGAATTGTGATGTCTAAATGGGGTGTCTTTTGGGGCGCCTAGGTGGCTTAGTTGTTAAGCATCTGCCTTCCTGGGATCAAGCCCCGCATCAGGCTCCGTGCTCTGCTGGGAGCTTGCTTCTTCCTCTCCCACTCGCCCTGGCTGTCTCTGCTCCCTCTCTGACTGGCTGTCTCTCTCACTGTCAAATAAATAAATAAATAAATCTTTAAAAATAAATAAATGGGGTGTCTCTCCCAGTCAGATGGGGGCCCCCAGATGTGGGGCCATGATCAGGTGGATGCTGGTGGTGGGAGGTGAAAGAATCCACCTGAGGCAGAACAAAGGAGAAGTTGATTGAATACAGGACAGCAGAGGAGAGGCTGTCTGTTAAGAGGCAGTGGGTGGGGCTGTTTTTAAAGGGGGAAGATGAACAGGTAAGGGAAGAAATGGAATCTTCCTTTTTTTTTTTTGTAACTCCCCAGTTGTAAGTAGCCCATTGGTCACTTAGGGCCTATGGCTATTTTGAGGTGGCACCTGATGGCCTGTGGGTTGCTGTGGGCTCTTTCTGCAGTCCATCACCCAAGCCAGTTGGCCTGAAAGTGGCCTCTACAGAAATCAGCCTGTGTTATTAAAAGCCTATCAGGTGATTTGGGTGCATCCTGAAGTGCAAGAATCTTTCATCTAGAAATTGCATTTGAAGGAAGCTAGAATCTGTCACCCCAAAATATATCTCTTTGACGTAAAAGTTATTTTGAGCCGAGGGCAATTAAGAAGCCACAAACCCAGAGAGGCTCCTTTTCTCTGCCTAAAGATGGTATGCAAATTCTTTGGGGACGGATGCTTCTCAGCTCCGAGAGGATACTAGAGGAATCTGCAAAGGAGCTCTACTCCACTAATTCCCTTCCATATGTTTGACTTCCCACATTTTGCAACCCTAGGAAACCTAAAACTACTTTCTTTTGTCCTCTTGTTTCTCTACACATGTATTCTTCTTTGTTGAAGATACTGCATCAGCTGGAACTTAAGCCACCCTGCTTACTTTTCCTTTAGGGTTTTCCAGCTAGCAGGACGCAGCCTGCCTTCATAAACTGTTTTTCTCTCCCTAATCTTTTTGTTTATTTTTTTAAGAACATTTTATTTATTGAGGCGCCTGGGTGGCTCAGACAGTTAAGCGTCTGCCTGTAGCTTGGGTCATGATCTCTGGGTCCTGGGATCTCCGGCCCCAGGTCATCTGGCTCCCTGCTCAGCGGGAAAGTCTGCTTCTCCCTCTCCCTCTGTCTCCCCCCACCCCACCCCCGATCGTGTTCTCCCTCTCTCTCAAATGAATAAATAAATAAAAACTTTAAGATTTTATTTATTTATTTGAGGGAGAGCAAGAGCAGGGGGAGGGATAGGGAGGGGCAGATGGAGAAGTAGACTCCCCGCTGAGCAGGGAGCCCGACTCCAGGCTCAATCCCAGGACCTGAGCCCGCAGTCTGATTCTTAACTGACCCAGCCACCGAGGCGCCCCCCTCTCTTTGTTTGAAACTCCCAGCTTAAAACAAAGTTGGGTGGAGGATAAGTTTTGCCTCCCACTATAAATTCAAAGCAAACAATTCTTTCCCCACCCTATTGAATGATTCCATCTGAAGAAGCCCCATACAATGATAAAGGNCTCATCCTACCCTACCCCCACCCCACCTCCACCCCCAGGACCCTGGTTGCACACCGAGAGAGAAAACTCTCTGAAAATTGAGTATTCTAGAGTGGAGTTATTTTTCAGAGTTAAGAGCAAGGACATAAATGCACATCAAAGAACTCAGAGGCCTTATTCTCTGTCAAATGTCAGCCACTCAAGACTTCAACCACTTTATCTCTTTTAAAGAGTCTCAAGTCGGTGCTTTTACTTTAAACTTTTCCCTAAATGTCAGATCAGTAAATCCAGTTGTAAACTAGACATTTCCCTTTCTTAATGGCACCAGACACTCGTTAGGTTCGAAAACTGAAGCTCCCTCGCTGTTCAGTCCTGCTCTCACCCCGTGCTCCTTATTTCAGTGACAGGGCAACAGGGGCTCCTTCCCTTCCCCCCAGATCCCATCATTTCCCCATCCCTGTACGTCCACTTCCAAACTCACTCCAACACCCTGCTTCAGGACGCCACGATTTCTAACACGAGCCTCTTCACCATCCCATCTGACAGCTGCGTTTCCCCCCACCTCACCCACCCAGCTCCATAACCTGATCTCTCAAATACAGAGATCTTTCAATACCATGTGTCTTAACGCTTAAAATCTGCCAGTTCCCGTTGGTCTCAGGTCAAAACCCCAAATTCGTTTTTTTTTCTTTTAAGATTTATTTAATATTAGAGAGAGTGCATGTGTGGGGCTGGAGGCGGAAGGAGAGAGAGAATCTCAAGCAGGCCCCATGAGGAGCACCAGGCCCGACCTGGGACTCGATCTCATAACCCTGAGATCATGACCTGAGCCAAAACCAAGAGTTGGATGCTTAACCGACCGTGCCACCCAGGTACTCCAAAGACCCAAATTCTATTCTAGTTATGCTAACTATACCCTGCTTCACTCACTTGCTTCCTGGAAGCTCATTCTCTGTGCCACCATTCCAGGAAGAAACACCACCGGTAACTTTTGTTTACCAAAGTACATGGGCTTTTGAAGGTAGATCACTGACCTCTGAATTTACTTCTAACCTTAACCTACTGGGTTAAGAGAGGAAGTTGCTAGTGTAACTGGACTAACGTGAGTCTACTCCTTACTGAGTTACCGATAGAGACTACACCATTAGAGTTGTCACACAGATGAATCCTTATTTGCAGCAAATAAGGAGATCACGGGGAATAATTTCCAAAGCCTAACCATTCAAAAGGGGTGAGCAAGTTTTTTTTATTTAGGGTTTAGAAAGGGAAGTTTTGGAAGGGCAGGCATAAGTTTGCACAGGTGTACTTAGAAAGTATGTCTATTAGTGTATCATATGCTATATTAATGAAGCTTGCCTTCCTTCTACGATGAAGTTTAATATATAATGCCCTCAGTGTGTTTTTTTTCTTCCACCTTCTATATTTTCTGTTGGCCAGCTGTAGTGGACGCCGTTCATTCATTCTCCCAACTGCCCTGCGTGTTGGAAGCCGCCATGCCCGCAGTTAGAACTCTCCTGGGTACAGCTGCATCTAATCACTGGTGGCTGCAAAGATAGAGAGTCGGGGCAGAGAGAGTCGGGGCAGCGTATAGTGAACCTGCTCTTGACAAAATTTCCTAGCACATTCAAATCTGAAGACAGGTGCGGGGTTCCCCGGCCATTGCCTCGGGAAAGATGGTGATTTGCTGCCTGCCTATGGGTGGCGGGAGAGTAGAAGGATAAAAATAGCTGTTGTGGGCACCCCAATGGCAACGTTAGTAAACTTATTTAATCCTCAAAACAACCCAGTGTTTTTCATGATTATACTGAAGATATTTAAAAATACTAGAGAATAATTTGCAAATGACATCCAGACCCTTTTTTTAAACACTGAATTTAACTGGCAAATACTTATCGGGTGTAATTTCTGATCCTGTTGTTGGACTAGGCTTTTAATGTAAACCTTTTTGTACTATATATACCATATACTCACAACATAATTATTTGTGTATTTACATGTAAGTCACATGAGAATTGAATGGCAACTAAGTGTCAGGCACTAGTCCGGGTATTTGGGAAACTACAGGGATCCAGATGTCCCCGGTCCCCTGGAGTGACAGAGACAAACACAGAAAATTCCTGCCTGTAGGTATTTTATTTTACTTTATTTTCTTAAAGATTGATTTATTTATTGTAGAGAGCGAGCAGGGGGAGGGGCAAAGGGAGAGGGAGAGAGACAATCTCAAACAGACTCTCCACTGAGGGCAGAGCCTGCCTGAGTGCTCTCTCTCAGGACCCGGGGATCACAACCTGAGCCAAAACCAAAAGTCTGACGCTTACCCAACTTCCCCACCCAGGTGCCTCTATAGGTATTTTTAACAAAACATTTTACTTTATTTTTTTTAAGATTTTATTTATTTATTTAAGAAAGAAAGAGCACAAACGGGGGAAGGGCAGAGGAAGAGGGACAAGCAGACCCCCTACTCAGAGAGGAGCCTGACTCGGGGCTGGATCCCAGGACCCTGAGATCATGACCTGAACCAAAGTCAGATGCTTAACCAATTGAGCCGTCCAGGTGTCCCTTAACAAAACATTTTAACATGGTTTCTAACGTCTGACACATTACAAACATCAAGTGTCAGATAATGCAGCTGACAGAGAGAAAAATAAGAATGGAAATGGGTGCAACAGCCTTCAGAACCTGTGTGACTCTTTCTGCTTGAGCTGAGCACTCACATTCCCTATGGCTCCGCAATTGCTCTCCTGTAACTGACTTTGCAGAACTGTGTACACACGTACAAGAATGCTCACAGCAGCACTATTCCTAATACAGACAATGGGGAAACAACACAGTGTTTTTCAACAATAGAACGGATTAATATAATTGTACTAAGTTCCTAAAAAGAAATATACTCCACCAGTAAAAAGATTTTGAAAAATAGGAAAAAAGAAATGGATTTATTTCCCACATATAATCTTGAGCTAAAGAGCCTAAAAATAAAATAAAAGACAATGTACGACTCCCCTTACATGAAGATAAAACATGGAAGATGGGTCTGTGGTTTTACCGGCAGGTAGGGGTTACTTTGGGAGAGTGGAGGTAATGATGGAGAGTGGCCAGGAGGGGGCAAAAGGGAGCAGATACTGTTTCCATTTTTGGACCTGGGCGGTTGTTACAAGGCTTTGTTCTCTTTGTAATCATTCATCAAGCCAGGCAAAATAATGCATGTTTGTGTTTTTATGTCTGTGTGGCCTACATTAATCAAAGTTGTTTTTTGTTTTTCGTTTTTTTTAAACTACTATTTTGTCTCCATAGATGTGCCAGGGAATCTGTATTTGCAACAAGATTTTGGTGATGGTAATAAAGCCCCTCATTGCATCAGCAACTGGAAGTCATGGTAAAAAGACTGGCTTCAGTGCATAGCAAGGCAAAGCTGAGTTCAGATTCCTGGTCACTCACCAGCTGGCTGCATGACCACTGACGTGCCACAGGGTAGGACCTCACCAAGCTTTCCTGCCTGCCAAATCTCTATGCTGCAAAACCTCCCTTGGCCTTTGCTCTACTCCAGAGGACCACAGAGTGGGGTCATGGTGACGGTGGACTCCGGACCAAGACTCTGAGTTTGAATCCTGGCTCTGCCAGCTATTGGCTGTAAGCATGGCAGCATGGCAGCATA
This sequence comes from Ailuropoda melanoleuca, assembly GCF_002007445.2. Lineage (NCBI taxonomy): Eukaryota > Metazoa > Chordata > Mammalia > Carnivora > Ursidae > Ailuropoda > Ailuropoda melanoleuca. Next base: position 92,457,734 of record NC_048222.1, on the reverse strand, counting down.
GCTATCTGCCGTGTGCCTCAGTTTCCTCCACCATGCAATGAGATGAGCCCCCTCACTGAGGAGATGAGAGAAGTGTGAAGCAAGCACTAGAACAGAGAAGGTGCTATGCAAATGTTTGCTGTGATGATCGGAAGTATTAATGGCACCGGAAGCCATTAAAAGTCAGTCCATGCCGTGCATCTCAGATCTGGACCGTGTGGTTACCCCGATGGTGGATTCTGGAACTGGCCCCACCGCTTATCAGCCATGCCCGTAGTGGGTGCCAGACCCACGTTCCCGCAGCTGTGACGCGGCCAGGGATCTCAACTCCAGTGTGCCTTACTGGTGACTATAGTGATTTTCAACTGCTCGGGAGAGAAAGGGCTTTCTCCTGATCTAGCAGCTTATAAAAAAATAGCAGCTAAGAAGACAATACGTAAGGGTGACTGGGGTCTGACATTGGTGTATGTCTTTTAAAATAAACTTGTTTCCTGGAGTCTAACATATATACAGAAAGATGCAAAATTTGTGTACGGCTTGATCTATTATCACAAAGAGAACACAGCTCTGAAATCACCAACTAGATTTAAAAAAGACATTACCAGCAATGTCTCCTCACCAGCCCCCAGGCTTAGGGTAGGATACTTCTAAGAGCAGTGAAAACAGACAAGTTTTTTAAGCAGAGGGATAATGAGATCAATCTTTTTTTTTTCTTTGAAAAGTGCATTCCAGAGAACAGAATGATGGTGGGAGAGGGACCGGGGAACAACGAATGGGCCAGTTAGGAAAACAGAGCTGCCGGGATCTGGAGATGGAAATAGAATTGAGGAAAAGTAGTTTGGACCACTGTGGATGGAGGAACCACTCACTAAAATAGGGAACAGTGTACATTTAACAAACTTGGGAGAAATTGAATTCAGTGAAAGCCAGAGCTAAGTACTGGTGATTTGGGAAGAGGCATCTAGAAATACCAAAAGGCAATTGAACATCCTGGCTTAGGGCTTAAGAGAACCATCTGAACTAGGGCTGCAGAGTTAAGCATCATCACAGTGCTAACTGTGGCCTCACAGGTGAGGGAGATCGAGTAGAAAGTAGAGCACGTTTAAAATTCAGCATGCATCAGAATTAATGGGAGTGGGGCCCACCCCCAGGGTTTCTGATTTTGTAGTTTCAAGGGGAGAAGGAGTAAGAAGCTGCATTTCTTTCTTTCCTTCTCTTTCTTTTCTTTCTTTTCTTTTTTTCTAAGAAGCTGCATTTTTAATAAGCGCCCAAGTGATGGTAATGACGTTGGTCTGGAGACCGTACTTTCAGAACCATTGGTGTGCAGTAACAGGGCGTCACCTATAACCTTTTGAATTCTCTAAGTGCTTCATTTTTCATTTCTTCCAGTTTCTTGGTTTTTACCAAAGCAACAAATCAGTGTTACATGTTGAACACAGCAGGTGAGTCGTTCCCTCCCAGTGTTCACACAATGAGAAATACATTTCTAGTTCATTTTTCAAGATAAGATCCCTCACTTAATTGGTCTCTAAATCCCTGCTGGCAGTTCATTCCCTGGGACATTTGGAGGGCACAGTCCAGAATTCCAGACCGGGAGAGGGTGGCCACCCATCCTCAGAGAATTCACATAAAGAGTCAGTTGTTCAACTTTGATGCAGTTTCTGGAATAAAGACTCTGAGAGTTCCAGCTATCAATCTAACTCCCTACAATCAATCCCTCCATCTCCATCATCAAGCATTCAGGAGCCGCTGACGGGCTCAGTCGGTAGAGTACGTAACTCTTAATCTCAGGGTCATGAATTGAAGCCCCATGTTGGGTGTGGAGCCTACATAAAAAATAATAATAATAATAATGTTTAACATCATCAAGTTTCAATCCTGCCGTTCTACTTGAATGGTTCTTCATGATGGTTCTCTTTCCAAATCCATTGCCTGCTTTATTACCTGCGGACTCGAGAACTGAACTTTGTCCCCCTGTCTCAATGCTCTCTCGATGGCTCTTCACATTTGCTGTCCTTTTCCTGTCTTCTGTGCCTGTGGACCCTGGGGCTCCCCCTCAACACTTTTTTCACGCTCTCTCAGTGGCTCTCCAAGTTTTCTGTCCCCACAGGCTGGTACTCAGCAGAGGATATATACTTCTCCTTCCCTGCTGTGTGAGTTTCAGGAGTGTGGTGACCGGGCAGGGAAATGCCCCCCCAACCCCCCCACCCCCACCCCCATTATGGGAGCTGGTCTGGCACTCTTAGCGAGGTCTGGCTGCTTCCTGTTAAACAGAAATAGCTTCGCAGATTAGCAACATCAGACAGGGCCACTCTGTGACTCTGATGGCTCAAGACAAAAACACGACTACTCTTACTGGATCTGAATCTAGACAAAACACGCACATCATGAACACACATGACCAAAAATGACCAAACACCCACATCTCCTGGCGAATGTGACTGCTGATACTTTGCCCATTACAGCTTCAGCCCCCACATGATTTAACGCTACAGTCATAGAATCCTCTTCCTCACAGCATCCTATCAGAGCACTGTCCTAGTCCCTTCGATCTTCCAAATCACCTAACACAGCCCACATCCTAAAACAAGCCCTTTCCACCACCACCTCACTGAATCTCTCTGGAGGTTCCTCATGCTGTGTGTTCTTCCTCACCAAGGGGGATAAACCAACCCACTCAAATGCAAGTGTGTTCCTGCGCCCCTTGGATCGAGTGTGTTGACAGGGTAGAGGAGAGGCAGACCTTGTGGAAGAGAGGGCGGAAGTAGGCTTCCCTCGGGGTAGTGGGAGGGACTGCGGGAGGTGGGCACGTGGTTAAAAAGGATTCTGATGTGCCCAGAATCACTGCTCTCAAGCCAAGTTCCAGCTCTGATCTCTGTGCTGAGTGGCAGGGCTGGGACCAGGGGGAGGGACAGGACACTATCACCTTAGTTGCAAATTAGGTAGAAATTTAAAGGGGCATTAAAAAGCTCAGTAATGAAGATAGATACTATTTTAAGGCAATATTTTTAAAAATCAAAAGTAATACAAAAAATGCAGATGAACAAAAATGTCAAGATATTATATAAAGACAGGGTCAGTATTCTTGATTTTCCCTTCATAAAGGCTTTGAATTACCAAATTCATGTGTAACTAATCCATGTACAAATAATACCTATTAAAATGTTGTCATATTTGATTCACTACCTTTATATTAAGAAAAAATTAAGTATTCCAGATAATCTTGAAGTACCCCCAAACCATTCTTCATTCTCACTCCCTTATGCAGGTGAATTTAGTATACCTTTCAGTCTACTTTAAAAATAATAATTATTATTTTTATTATTATTAAAATTATTATTATAAATTATTATTATAAATTATTATAAAATTATTTAAAATAATCATAATTATTATGATTGCTCAGTGGGTTAGGATGGTGATGGGCTAGGTGATACTTTAGCAATAAAGTGCTGAAAGTCATTAAGCACTGAAGGAAGAAATGAAATCGTCATTATTTGCAAACAGTATGACTGTCTTTTAGGAAACTTGAAGAATCTAGAGAGAAATTATAAAGACTAAAGGGGATTTAAACAAAATTATTTTATTAAAAAATCAATGTATTATATATGTTTTAAGTATATCCATATGTGAGCAACAAACAGAAAAATACAATGTTTAAAGTAAATCTTTTACAATTGCATCAAAATGTAAAATAGCTAGGAATGAATCTAACTACTCAATGCAAAGATTTTTTGAGAAAAATCATAAAACCATGAAATGCAAAAGTTTTGCAAACAAAATCACAAGACATTTGGTGAAATAGATTAAAGAAGACCTTTATAAATGTAAAAGTATACACATTCATGGTTTGGAAGACTCAGTATAGTAAAGGTGTCATTTCTCTCCTATTTGGATCGCAGATCCCATGAAATCCCTGATAAAATGCACAAGGACATTACTGTCATAGCACAACATGATTTTATTTATTCTTTTGTTTAATGATGTTCAAGGAAGTAAACTAGAGGGACAAATCACTGTGGGAAGCATTAATCTAGAGGGGTGGATAGCCCATAAGTTCTTCAGAAAATATCTATTTAAACTATTTCCCATACAGTCTTTTCCTTAATGTTGGCAACACATTTTAAAACGGCGACATATATGTGCTGATATAGAACGAAAATGAGTGAAAAATAGGCAGTCATAGAATACATAGATTGCTCTCATTTGAAGATATACAAGCAGAATGTTCTATACATGTAATATATAAATGTTTGCTCTTATAATATGTGTAGGCTATTTGGGAAGGTTCATCAAAAAGCCATTACGGGAGGAAGTCCCTGCGTAACATTTCTATCAGGGGAGGTTTTTCTATAAAATACAGTGTTATCATTTTACCTTGAAACACTTTTATGGAAGATAGTTCTGGAGTGCAGGCATTTGTGCTCTTGATTAAACAAAACCTCTGTGTCCTCCTCAGAGTAGACGCTGTCTTCATGCAAAGGTCCAAACCTTCATTCTGTGCCTCATCTCTCTGCCGCTGCCCTGGAGCTGCCTGCTGGTGGGGAGAGTGCTATTATCCTCGTGTTCCAGCCTGCTAGTCAGAGTCCACGGACACTGAGCACCCTGCAGGTTTGATGGATGAATACATGAATGATCGAGTTGTCAGTGAAAAGCACGTCATACAGGTGTTACATACGTGGAGAACAAAGGCAAAAGGAAATGTAGAGAGAATTAAACCTCCTTAGGGCGCCTGGGTGGCTCAGTCGGTTAAGGATCTACCTTCCCCTCAGGTGATGGTCCCAGGGTCCTGAAATCAAGTCCTGAGTGGGGCTTCCTGCCGAGCAGGGAGCCTGCTTCTCCCTCTCCCTTTGTCCCTCCCCCCTGCTCGTGCTCTTTCTCTCTCTCTCTCTCAAATAAATAAATAAAATCTTTTTTTAAAAATGAAATCTCCTTATAACTTGCAGCCCACTGACAAATACTTGAGACAGGCAGAGCATGACATTCCTCTAGAAACTCGCAAACATCTTCATGTCAATGCCTTGCTAGAGGAAAAATCAACCTTAGGTTGACAATAGCTAGGCCTCCAGGATCCTGTAAGTCTTCTTTAACATATGACAATCATTTTGGAAACTTTCTTTGTCTCTATCCCTCCCAACTTAAAAGTACATAATCAATCACTCCTCACAATCCCAGTATAGCTCTTTCTGCCTGTGGGTCCTGTTTTAATAAAACCACATTTTTTTTTAAAGATTTTATTTATTTATTTATTTGACAGAGATAGAGACAGCCAGCGAGAGAGGGAACACAAGCAGGGGGAGTGGGAGAGGAAGAAGCAGGCTCATAGCGGAGGAGCCTGATGTGGGGCTCGATCCCATAACGCCGGGATCACGCCCTGAGCCGAAGGCAGACGCTTAACCGCTGTGCCACCCAGGCGCCCCTAAAACCACATTTTTTGCACCGAAGACATCTCAAGAATTCTTTCTTGACCATTGGCTTCCTTTTTTTTTTTTTTTAAGATTTTATTTATTTGTCAGAGAAAGAACAAGCAAGGGAGAGGGAGCACAAGCAGGGGGAGCGGTAGGCAGAGGGAGAAGCAGGCTCTCTCCTGGGCAGGAAGCCCAATGTGGGACTCGATCCCAGGCCCTAGGATCATGATCTGTGTGGAAGGCAGACCCTTAATCCACTGAGCCACCCAGACACCCCGACCATTGGCTTCTGAACCTCGCATCGAATCACATCATTTTGGTGCCTAGCGTAGGGCCTGAGTCTTGTCATCTGGACTTTGAGACTTGGTGCAAACTTGGTGAGTACTTCCTCTTCGCTTCCTTTACTTTCATGACAGGGACTTTTCAAGGAATATGGCCTTGTTGGAACACTTTCATGTCGATTGCTCAGGCTGCCTTCCTCCAGCCTTCCTCCAGCTCCAGGGGAAGGAATTAAAAGCCTGCATTTTGGCTAGAAGCTATTACCCTGACTAGAATGGTAATAAGACCCAGAAACTTGATGTCCTCTATTCCTTTTCTTATGCAAAGTCGTCTTTCTTGGGCACTGGACAGTCACCTAAGTCACTAGGACGGCTGCCAATCTTGAGACTCCCATGCAAGGTCTCCTCCTCATTGGTCTAATGTAATCCCCTCCACAAATCTGGTCTAGCCACTCCTGACCATGAGACCTCTACCTGGAACCCGCTGAAACCTGTACCAAATTGAACTAAAACCCAGCCAAGGACCATTTCCTAGAGAAGCTGGCTATAAGGACCATGTGTTGGAATGTTGCTTAGATCATGATGGATTTCTATCTTCACTATCTTCTGCCAATAGCCCCTACTAAATACTTAAGTTATAAAATTGGGTAATTCCCCCTTGTAAAACTTTTCTAGTGTTTTCCGTGGGTTACAAATGGCCGATTCTTCAGGGCAAGGCAAGGCAAGTTATCTTGGTCCAAATGCTGGCACCCATTTGTAGTCTAGAATGCAGTGGGGAAGCGGAGGGACACCAGCGTCCCTCCTACAGGGCAGGGCAGTGATCATAGCAATTTTGTTCGAGGGACACCTCACGTCACTTGGACACTGGAAGCTCTGACATATCCTAAGTGGGACACCACCCAGGAGTTGGGGGGATTTTTATTTATTTATTTATTTATTTATTATTTTATTTTTTTTTTTGTAATGGGCCTTCTCTACTTTTCTAGGTGCATGGGATCTTCTTCAGTTCCCAAGGACTCTTCCTTGGGATGGCTTTTAACTCACTGGAAACAATTCAGATTGCAAAATTTAAGAAAAGAAAAAAAAAAGCTGATCTTCCTTTCTAACACCGCATGGCCTCAGTACTCCTTAGGAGACTAGGAAAGATAGCCCCTTAATGGGACATTAAGCTTCAATATGATCTATCAGTTAGATCTCTTCTGCAGGAAACAGGGCAAATGGACAGAGGTACCCTAGGTCCAGGCCTGCATGGCCCTAAATTAGGACCCTGACCTAAGGGCCTCCTTCAGAATATGTTTGGCTGCTAACCAGGCTAGTAAACACCCTCCCGATATATTGGATGATTATCTAAATAGGTTTCCTCCGGATAAACCCAGGTTGCTGGAGCAAACACAGGCCATCCCTGATGAAGGGGACACTGACTCTCTCACTGTTCCTCCTAATAGACCCAGGTTACTCTAGCTGGATGTGGGGAGTTCTCCTCCATTCATTTCCTGGTTAATGGCTATGAAAATTGAAGCCACTGTCTCTGGTTAGTCTGTCTCTGGTTAGTCTGTTTAAGGAATATTCCCAAGCAGCTACTGAAACTCCTTTTGCTTTGGGAAAGTTCCCCGTCTTCTCCAGCCCAACATGGGCTGCCTATTTTCATTTGTTGATGGAGAGAAAGCTTATCTTTTCACCTGTCTGAGCTGATGAGCTTTAGGACCAGGAGTCCTCTTTCTCCACCTTCTGGGCTTTTAACTGCCACCTCACCTGGTGCCACCTCACCTCTTCTGCCTTCCCCTCCCCCTCCTACTGTTTCCACACTGCCTTGGGCATGGCTTGCAGAACTGGCTCCTGTACCATCCTTGGTGTCTCCAGCACCATTGGCTCTTCTTTCTACACTTGCTGTCAAGGAGCAAAGAGCACCCCCCTGTAATGGAATATAGAAGAAAGGCAGGCAGGGGTGCCTGGGTGGCTCAGTCATTAAGCATCTGCCTTGGGCTCAGGTTATGATCCCAGGGTCCTGGGATCGAGACCCGCATTGGGCTCCCAGCTCAGCAGGAAGCCTGCTTCCCCTGTCCCACTCCCCCTGCTTGTGTTCCCTCTCTCGCTGTGTCTCTCTCAGTCAAATAAATAAAATCTTTTTAAAAAGAAGAAGGAGGAGGAGAAAGGCAGGGACAAGGGGCCCCCATCCTAAGAGGATTTTACACCACCCTGGAAGGAGCACTCCACCCTTTCCCACGTGAACAACTATCTGATAAGTAAATGAGCTCGTGGACAAAAACCTAATTGGGTGACAGGCACATGAAGGGTTAATCAGATTAAAAGAACTGCCAACAACCTCATAAAAACCCCTAGACTTAGAAACTGCAAGGGCAACCTTCTCGGGTCCCCTCCCTCTTCAGGAGCTTTGTATTATCATCTAATAAACTCTGCTTTGCTGCCCACCACTCTTCATCTGGTCTACCTCCTCATTCTTTGAAGCTGCGAGACTAAGAACCTTGGGCACTGAAGGAAGAGAAATCCTGAAACACTTGGACTTACACCACCCACTTCAGATTTCCCCACCAGTGACCCGGGCAAAAATTGACAAGGAGAAACAAATTGAGTTTTAAGTGGACCCAGGTGGAATATATTTGGTATTTAAACTAATTTAAGTTTGTTGGTTTAATTAAGATACACATGTCTTTAGAGTCATCAGCATTGAATATAAAACTTTTATTCTACCAAGGTGTACAAAAGGTCAAACAAGCTCACATTATCTCTGTTGCAATTTGTCAGCAAAAAGATGACTTAAAATGATGGTTAATTTTGTCTGTCTCAAAGTTATCATGGGTAACTGTTAAGATACTTTTCAAAGTCTTTGGTAACCTGAAACTTTAAGGTTTCCCTTGGATGATGGATTGGATTGAATTCATTGGACACCTAAGTCTTTTCCAACAGAGATAAAATACTAAAGCATCGATTACTAAACATTTGTTTGTGCTTTTGGTTTATTCTAGAGAAGCTGAGGGTAGTTGGGTCTGTTTGCAAACATGCTTTGTGCTTTATTAAGAGTGTACTATAGGAAAAACATGTTTTTAAAATTATGAAATGTATTCATAAATTTACCATCTAAAGACTTCTGATGTAAAAGACAGTTGATAATTGGTTTCTATTTAGTTTTCACCGGAGACGAAGGTTCTAAGAGTTGAAATTCTTCTGCTTAAGAAGACTAGAAATAAGGGCAGCAACTCTGAATGAAAAAGGTTACAGAAGGTTTGTGAAGGGCAGTCTTTGGAAAGGAATTTCATGTGTGATCAGGACTAAAGTTGAAATGAATGGGATTTATTTATTTATTTATGAGAGGTAGAGAGAGAAGGGGGAGCAGAGGAAGAGGGAGAGAGAGAATCTCAAGCAGGCTCCATGCCCAGCTCGGAGCCTACCAAGGGGCTCAGTCCCACAATCCTGAGATCAGGACCTGAGCTGAAATCAAGAGTCAATGCTTAACCAGCTGAGCCATGCAGGGGGGCCCCCAGATGAATGGATTTTAAAAGTACACTGGTATAAGATTGAAATTCTGTTTTTCTCTCTTGAAATAAAGACAAAGTTTTCTTGGATTATTGGTCTGCTCTTGATAAGAAGCAAGGGTTTGGTTTTTTTTTTCTCTTTTGTCTCCCCAGAACACCAGTTTCTATGTTTTATCTTTATCAGGTCTTTGATTACTTAAGATAGTTAAAACTTCCCAATATTAAGGAGCTAATTTTTGCTGACAATGATATAACCCTACATATTTGCCTTTGGAATCTCTTATTGCCACATTGGTTAAATAAATAAGTTTTAAGTTTTGTAATGATCTGTAATCCTATTTAGGCCTGTGCTTTATAATTCTGAGGTGTTTTTTTTTTTTTAAGATTTTTATTTATTTATTTGACAGAGATAGAGACAGCCAGTGAGAGAGGGAACACAAGCAGGGAGAGTGGGAGAGAGAAGCAGGCTCACAGCAGAGGAGCCTGATGTGGGGCCTTGATCCCATAACGCCGGGATCACGCCCTGAGCCGAAGGCAGACGCTTAACCGCTGTGCCACCCAGGCGCCCCTCTCTGAGGTTTTTAACAAACTTCCCTGAGATTTAAGTTGTAGGTGAAATCTTTTTGACATATTAGGCTTTTTTATTTTATATGTTAAATTACTCTGGAAGCACTGTTACACAAATTAACCTTAGGTTACATTTGGTAAATGCTATAACTATTCTAGAGATAACGTGCAATTCCTAAAGTTTTAATACGTTTTGGTATGAGGCCATCACTTGATGTTTTCAGACTATTGAGTGTTATGTGTCGCAGAAATAACCAGATTTCTTTGCCAGCTATATTACTTTCAACAAAACTTGCTTTGCTGCCCACCACTCTTTGTCTGGTCTACCTCTTCATTCTTCGAAGCAGTGTGACCAAGAACCTCGGGCACTAAAGGAAAAGAAACCCTGCAACAGTAAGTCTTCTCCAAAAAAATTTAAATTAGGAAATATTTTAGTCATACGTAATAATAGAATATTAACTCCCAGTATACCAAGAACCCAATTGCGATAATTGTAACCTTTTTGCTGATCTTTATCTGTAGTCCTATCATTCTTTTTTTGTTGTTCCTATTATTCTTCTTCCCATTATTTTGAAGGAAGTCCTCAGACATGATGATTTCACTTGTAAACATTTCATTCTGTATTTTAAAAGAGACTCTTTTAATTTATATATCTCTAGTACCATTATCTCTATTAAAATAATTGTCATTGGGCACTTGGGTGGCTCAGTCAATCATCCACCTCTTGATTTCAGCTCAGGTCTTGATCTCACGGTTTTAAGTTCAAGCCCCACATTGGGCTCCACACTGAGCATGAAGCCTACTTAAAAATAAATGAATAAAATAATTATCATTACTTTTTTAAAAGTTTTATTTATTTACTTGAGAGAGAGAGAGTGTGTGAGGGGAAGGGGCAGGGAGAGAGCGAGAACCAGGATCCCTACTGAGGAGGGATCCCAGGCCACCGGGATCATGACCTGAGCCAAAGGTAGATGCTTAACCCACTGAGCCACCCAGGCGCCCCATCATTAATTTTTTAATAGTGTTTATTTTTTATTATTTTTTAAGTTTATTTTTTAAATTCAAGTATAATTTATCATTAATGTTTTTAATCATCAGACATCCAACATCTGAAATTGAATTATGATATATTTTGAAATTGTACCAAATTAGGTCAATACACAATAATGGTTTAGTATGTCTTTCTTTTTTTTTTTTTTTTTAAGATTTTATTTATTTATTTTTAGTATGTCTTTCAAATCTACTTTAATTCCTAAATTCCCCATTGGTTTCTTCTCTTTTACTTTCGTGTTAAAGAAACATGGTCGAATTTTTTAGTAGACTTTATGAAAACCTGAAAACCCCACCAAGTCTTTTCTATCTGAATTAAAGACAGAGTGTTACAGTCTCCATCTACAACATTTAGGCCAGCAGAAAATGTTTAGCATATATTAAGCATTTTGACACTAGACCCTAAAACTGCCCACCACAAACTTACTGTTCCAGAAGTAGAAAAAGTGGGATATTTGATATGAGGAAACCAATCTCTCCTACTTTCAGTCCATTTAATTTTCTGTACAGTCCTAGGTTCTGAGGGAGACGATGCTGGCAGGCATTTTGGGCAGATGGATGTAAGAGGCACAGGTGTGCGGACCTTTGGTGTACGGAAGGACTCTTTGCCTGGAAATGCTGCTGCAGCGTTGGCAATTCCATCATCGCTAACGCAGGCCGTATGTAGGATCTACCGCCAGGCAAACAGATTGGCCTCTTTCCAGGTTATGAGCTGGGAGAGTTTCCATTTTATAATTTGAATGATAAATTATATTTGTTTACACTCAGTAATATGCTTACAGGAAAACTTATGCCCTATTTCTGTATTGGATCTCCTTGAAAGTCTGTTGCAATTCATGTAGTTAGAGATGAGTCCTATGTTCTTGGAAGGTACTTCCAACAAAAAGTGCAACTCCATTTTTGATGTTGGAGTGCTGCTAGCTTTAAACCTCACCCGCTTCTCTTCCTCTTTTGCCTCACATCTGGGCAAGCTGGTTAGGTAACCCCTGGTGCTCCCTCCTTTGACACAGGTGGGAGGTTCAAACCAAACAAAACTTGTCCTCCTAGAACCCGCAGGGCAGGCCCACCGGCTAACCACCACCCGTCTTTCCCTGTTTTGTAAAATCATTTTGAACCTTCTCAGGTAGCCATCTTGCTCCCAAAAAGTCTCCTTATGAGTAATGAACCTTTCCAAACCCAGTATGTGTGACGTCATTGGTCTTGCAATTGGACCAAATGTTGAGTGGGATGGATTTTGCCCAAATTTTGAGTGAGCTGGCTATAACGGTACTTAGGATATTGTATAATCTCAGTTTAAACACTAAGGAATTTTTGTTATTTTTTTTCCAACTACCAGAAACAGTCTTGTTGTCACCCACTCTATTCTAGAAAATTAACTGTAATATGGTATTTGCCATGCCTATTTTATGACGAAGGTGTGGAAATCAATACAAATTCTCTTGCAATTCTAAAATAATTACTCAGACTCAACAAAAACAAAACAAAACCAAAAACAACACCTACCACAAATATAAATCTCATTTATGCTTTTCATGGAAGAGGCAGTGAAAGCTTGAAAAATAAATGAGATCAATCTATGTAGATGTATATTTAAAAACTTCAGATACATTTCAGTGAAAAAAGTGACATGAAGAATTCTGCACAAACTTGCTCCCATTGGTGTAAATACAAACTGAAGAGTGTTTGTTTGTCTATTTATGTATGCATATCACTGGATGGATACTGAAGGAACCTTTTTAATGTGATTTTTATTTATTTACTTATGTATGGATGGATGGATTTTATTTGTTTATTATTTATTTTTGGGTAAGCTCTACACCCAACATGGGACTTGAACTGATGACCCTGAGATCAAGAGTCAGCCAGGCGCCCCTAAAAACTTGATTGTAATGTTAGACTAGAGAAGCGAGTAAGTAGTGTATTTCATGTCTCCTTGTCTCTTTTGATCTGGCAGAGTTTTGAGGCTTTCTGTCTGTTTCATAGCATTGGTATCTTTGAAGAACACGGGGTAGTTATTTTGTAGATTGTCCTTCCAGTAGTTTGTGTGATGTTCCCTCACAATTTGATTCAGGTCTGCCTGTTAGCAGGCCGAGCAGAGAAGTAATGCTAATACTCAGTGTATCGTATCGAAAGGCATACACGCTTGGTTACCATCATTACTGGAAACAAGAACTGAGGTCATTTTGGCAAAGGTGGTGCCTGCCGGAGGATTCGCCACTGTAAGCATTGCTGTCATTCTTCTAAAGTAATCTTGACAAGATTTTCGTTAAGCATAGCAATAGACAAAAGACTTTGACACAAGAACTCCAAACATTTTTGTCCCACGCTTCGTTCCTCTGGAAGCTGCTGAAAAATACAATCCACCAGGACAAGGGACTGACCTCCGAAGGAAAAGCACCTGGGAAGCTGGGAAAGGGAAAGCACCTCAAGGAAGACACCAGAGACCCTCAGGATAACGTCTGGGCAGCAGCCCACGGAGCAACTTCTCTGGATCAGAGCAGGTCAGAGGCTCCCCAAGGGGCTCCTGCAAGAGCAAGTGCTGGAAGGCCAGGTGTATTTGAATGAATTAAGGGGGGTGTTTAGACAATTTTGGATATAGTTTAAGAATAAAACAAATACAAGGAAGGAAAGAAGGGGAAGGGGAGAACGAAAAGATCAGGAGAGTGGTAAGTGGTGGCTTCTTAGAAACTAGCAGTGATTACAGCAGTCACAGACAGGAGTAAGCCTCGTAGAAACACGGAAGGTTTATCTTCATGTGTATCTTTACTAGAAATAAAGGTTAGACAGAAAGGACAAATACTGTTTCTCTGTCACTGCTTGGGAGAAATCCAATGAGCCACAATTGCTGGGAATTTTTTTTTTTTTTTTTTTTTTTTGGCACCGAAATGGAGAGGGAAGGCTAGCCCTGAAGCTTGATGATGGGAAATGTGGTTGGACGTTGGGTTTTCAAATTACAACAACTCTATGGGAGAGGTAAGTTATCTTAACAAGAAGAAACCAGTTCTAAAAGTTACACCCATGTAATCACTCCAACACTTTATTTGCTGTTTCTACTCTGTCTGTTTCGTGCAGAAACACATTACTGTCCAATGCTTGGCTTCTCTGCCAAAGGCCCCTTCCAGCCCAGCAGAGAAGCCATTCCCCATCTGGAGCTCTGGCACTCCTGAAGGAAGTTGCACTTCCAGAGAATCTCAGAGACCTGGAGCTGAAGGCCGTGATAAAATGGAGATCACCTCTGGCCATTCTCTCATTGAAAAGGGTGGATGTGACAGAGCGGGAGAGGACTCAACCGTGGGCAGAGACTTGAGGGTCTAGAGGTGGCTTTAAATGTCATTTCCTGATCTTCTCTGAAGAGAAAAAAATCGCAAAGGAAATGATCAAAAGTCTTATCTCAGGGAGGGTGCCTGGCTGGCTCAGTCGCTAGAGCATGCATCTCTTGATCTCTGGGTTGTGAGTTTGAGCCCCATGTTGGGTGTAGAGTTTACTTAAAAAAAAAAAAAATTTTTTTTTTAAAGTCTTATCGCGGAAGTCATACCCCCTACAACAAACTCACAAGAAAAAGAAAAATCTAAGGAATCATGACAAAATGTTAACATTGTCCAGTTCTAAAAGGTGCATACAAATTGAGCCCTTTCTCAAAAAAGAGCTGGAGGACCAACAACCATGAATCAACAACCCCTAAAAGAGAAATAACACAGAAAAAATGTGAAATATTTGCCAACAGATTGAAAATATTCTTCCATAATCTATTTTTATAGTTTATGATTTAATTATTTTTACTTTCATTCAACTCGCATACTTGCATAAACCTGTAATCCTACAGCCACCACCGAGATTAAGAATAGATTATTACTAGCAGCCCTGGAAGCCTTTCTCATGTTCCTTCCAATCTCTGGTCTGTCCCACCTGACCAAATATAAGCATTATGCTGATATCTAATACCATGAAGTAGTTTTTCCTGTATACACAGTCAGTATTATTTTATGCCTGAGTTTATTTCATACCTTACATCTGTGAGATTCATCCAAGTTGCTGGATAAAGAGTATTATTGTCTTGGAGCATCTGGGTGGCTCAGGTAAGTGTATAGCTCTTGGTTTTGGCTCAGGTCATGATCTCAGGGTGGTGAGATCAAACCCTATGTTGCGCCCCACCCCCCTCGTTCGGTGGAGAGTCTGCTCAAGATTCTCTCTCTCCCTCTGCCCCTCTTTCCCTCCTCCTGCTTGCTTCTGGGTGTTTGCTCTCTCTCTCAAATACATAAGTAAATCTTTGTCTTGGGGCGCCTGGGTGGCTCAATTAGCTAAGCATCTGCCTTTGACTCAGGTCGTGATCCCAGAGTCCTAGGATCAAGTCCCAGCATGAGTCTCCCTACTCAGCAGGGAGCCAGCTTCTCCCTCTCCCCACCCTCTGCTCATGATCTTTCTCACTCTCTCTCTCACACATAAATAAATAAAATCTTGAAAAAAAAATATTATCTTATCATTACTGATCAATGTTTCATTATGTGAATGCACCACAATTAATTTATGGCATCTAATATACAACAATGGGGTTATTTCCAGTTTGTACCTGCTGTGAAACACGTTGCCATTCTTTCTTTCTTTCTTTCTTTCTTTCTTTCTTTCTTTCTTTCTTTCTTTTTTTTTTTAAAGATTTTATTTATTTATTTGACAGAGATAGAGACAGCCAGCAAGAGAGGGAACACAAGCAGGGGGAGTGGGAGAGGAACAAGCAGGCTCATAGCAGAAGAGCCTGATGTGGGGCTCGATCCCACAACGCCAGGATCACGCCCTGAGCCGAAGGCAGACGCTTAACCGCTGTGCCACCCAGGCGCCCCTTGTTGTTTTTTTTTTTACTTTATTTAAGAGAGAGAATGTGAGAGGTCGAGCAAGAGAGCCCAAGCAGGGAGAGTTGCAAAGGGACAGGGACAAGCAGACTCCCCACTGAACAGGGAACCCGAAGTGGGGCTCCATCCCAGGACCCTGGGATCATGACCTGAGCTGAAGGCAGACGCTTCACTGACCAAGCCGCTCAGGCGTCCCACCATGAACTTTCTTGTATGTCTTCTTGTGTTCATATGTTGATACTTCTGTTGTTGCATAAATTGAAATGAATCCCAGAATATGTGTATGTTCTGAGTTAGTTGATAATGCAAAATAGTTTTCTAAAGTGATTGTACCAATTTATATTCTCACAAGGTGTATTTGCACATTTCAGTGGCACCACATATCACCAATTTTACATTTTGAAGTCTTGAAATTTACTTTGTGGTCTGGCAATCAGAGATTGTTTGAAACCTTATCAGGGTTGAGATGATTAAATGAGACTTGTTAAGGAGTAGCTCCCTCGCCCCCTTTTTTTAATCTAACTTTTAGTCTGTAGCCGTTCACTGATCCAAATTAAAGTTTGCGATGTTTATCAGGAAGCATCTACTGTGGGGTGCCCTGAAGTCCAGGTTTATTCCCTCAATCCTGAGAGTCAGCTGAAAGCTCCACTCTCTTTCTCAGCCTCTCAGCCTCTGTTTGGATCAGTAACTACTTCTAAGGGAAAGCCTCCTTTTCTAGGAACCCTTCCTACAAATCTGCATAGTTGGTAGCTCAGTGATGACTTCCCAGAGTTGTGTTGTGTGTGCGTGTGTTTCTCAGCTTTATTTCACCTTGAAATCACGATCCCCAAGTTTATCCTGTGTGTTATGTGAAAATCACAGGTTTTCCAGTTTGCAGGGTTTTTAGGGTAAATCTGTTCTAGTCCAAATCCCATCTACTTTATTTACACAGTTCGATATAATCTTGCAGTTGAGAAGCTTAAGGGAAAGACAAGTAAACTTTGATATAAACTCAGTGCTATCAAAAACACAGTAGACCTCCCTTACCTGCAGTTTGCTTTCAGCAGTGTCAGTTACCCACAGTCAACTGCATTCTGGAAGCAGGTGACCCTCCTTCTGACGTATGGTCAGAGTGTCAATAGCGGCCTAATGTTATGTCACGAAGCCTAGTTATTCACCTCACTTCATCCCATCATGTAGCCATTTTATCATCTCACATCATGACAAGAAGAAAGTTGACAACAGTACAATAAGATATTTTGGGAGAGAAAGATCATATTCACATAACATTACAGTATATTATAACTATTCTATTTATTATTAATAATGTTGATCTCTTACTGTGCCTAATTTATTACTTAAAGTTTATCATATGTACATATGTATAAGAAAAAACATTGTATAGGGTGCTGTACTATCTGTGGTTTTAGGAATCCACTGGGGTCTGGATGATATCTCCTCCAGGTAAGATGTGCCTACTGCAACTTACTTGAGCAGAAAGTGCCTGGTCATTTTTTAGGTTCCTCACAAGATTTGAATTATTTTTTTTCAAGAACTTATTTTTAAGTAAGTTCTAGACCCAACGTGGACTCAAACTTACAACCCCAAGATCAAGATAAGTATGCTCTACCGACTGAGCCAGACAGGTGCCACAAGGTTTAAATTATTGAATATGGGATTTTTATCCTTATTTACCCGATTCTCTTAAAGTTGAGGATGTTAAGTACTTCCCCCAGGTCCCCCAGAGAGTAGGGAATCAAGGACTCTAGTCTCAAAGCCTGTAACTTTCTACAGTCCCATGCAGCGCCTCTGTGGTTGATCCATGATATGGTTATTCATGATGGCTAACAGCATGCATTTGAGCATCATGTTTCCACTTCTCCTACACTGGCTTTTCCTTATTAGCCAGGCTGCTTTCCTTGTATACCTCAGCTTCTTTATCTGTAAAACGCTTGAAAAGCCTACAACACAGAGAAGGGTTTACTAAATGTGATAATGGACAACTAGAAAATTCTGTATAAAAATAGTTAATAATTGCCCAAATATTCTCTTGTAGCTGATTCTTGTATTCTCATCCTTCAAGTAGAAATGTGATACTTTTATAATTACTAAGTCATCTGTGTCCTCCTCCAAGCACCCTAAGGACAAATGACTGTACACTTTGGCAAAGAGGTAAATTCAGAAAAACTGAAATGATATAGATGAAAACATCTCAAAGAAAACTGAAGGGGCGAATTCCGCTAAGGTGTGCCCTCTGGTGATAACTTATTTTATTGCATATATTCTCAAAGTACCTGCAATATTACACTTCCTCAACTTACTCCTGTCCCAACCCTTGTAGATGTGCAGAGACTACCACCGCGGTTGCAATCTGCACTTGACCCATAGGACATCCTCTCTAGGTAGGCAAAATTGACCTTCATCAGAGCTGGTGCCCGATTACTGATATACCTATTTAAATTTGACATTGATAAATATCCACAAATGCATCTTTAAAAATGAGGGGGAAAAGGTTGGTTAGAAAGAAATAATTCTGTAGTCTAAGAGTTTTTTAAATTTCTACTTAATCATAATAACATCTTTGTATATTAAGCATTATTAATATTCTTTTATATGAGACAGAGGTCAATTTCTGATTTTTAAGTAATAACATTAAAAAAATCCACCAGAATCCCTGGAGCCAGTTTCAATGACTGGATTTCAAATTATTTTATAATATTTGTATGCCATTTTATGAATCTCTCATAAACAATGTAAAAAAAAATAAGAGAAAATGAACTCCTGATTCACTGTTAGAACACTTACTAGCTATGTGACAATGACCGTGGCACACAGAAGGTGCTCAACACACCAGTGTTCTTGCCATGCCCTCTCTCTCCAGCACCCAAATCACTTCACACATTTAATTTCCCAGCTGTCCTGAAACCAATTGAAGACAGTTGGTCTGGCCATAAATCTCTCCCTTTTTGTTTAGATCTTATTTTAGATGGGGGGTATTCTTTTTCATTGTTAGGATGAAGGAGGTGAATGTCAGATGTTTGAAGCAGTTTCAAGCACATGTACAACATATTATCATGCACACACAGCCATCGGTGGACCCTCGGATATCTGAGTACATTAACAGTGAGGATACCTCCTGGAGAAAGAAGAGTTTTGTGGGAGCACCTGGCTGGCTCAGTTGGTGGAACATAGGACTCTTGATCTCAGGGTTGTGAGTTCAAGGCCCATGTTGGGTATAGAGATTACTTAAAAAATAAAAAAAAAATTTTAAAAACAAAACAAAAATAAATAAAAGAAGAAGAGCTTTGTGAAGCTTTTAATTGTTGAGTTCCCTGGATCCCAGTCTGAAGAAAATGTAAACACTGGAAGAGGAAGGAGAATACTAAAGATGCCCCAAAGGAAACTGGAGTAAGAAAAGCTGTATGCGTGTCTCCAATGGTGAATATGAATGCGTCAGAAAGAACTCTAGCTTCCTGTCCGCTGAGTGTTGTGGAGGATGGGTAGCAGAGGACGCAAGCAAAGATCAGAGGATTCCTATTCCAAACCTAAGAGATTGACCTCCTTAGCATTTCTGTTGGCATTTTCCCTAAGGGTGTGGTGAAACGTGGGTGCTGGAGGGCCAGAGGCTACTGCAGTAGCGCAGATGAAAGATGCTGTAGACCTGAGCTGGACTGACGTCAGTGAATTACAAAGTGGATATATACAAATGGGTGATGGACTGCCCATGGAGACTGAGGGAGTACAATGAAATCCCAAAAGAATTTTGACAAAGGAAGAGAGAAAGGCACATGGCTCTTTTAAATATTCTGACACTGCTCAATTGCCAAAGGGTCTAGCTTTGCTTGTCCCTTAGCCAGAAAAATAAACCAATGCATTATACGTGAACCTATTCCTGTTGCTTTCCGAAACGGTATAAATATACCCACACATGCACACCCTCACACAAGCAAGACACTATTTCTTGTTCACTCTTCAGGGAGTCAAAATCAAGAAGCTACATAACTTGATGGAAAAAGACCCTAAGCTCTTTAACCAGATTGTTGGGGTTGGGTCTACCACTTACAAGATGATGGAGTTCAGGGCTGACTGTAAGATGGCTATGATATTAATGCAGTGACAATTAAGTGATTTAATATGAGCCAGGTACTTAAAACACCAGCTGTCATGTGGAAAGAACAAATGGCATATTAGCTATTACTAATTTGAATGATGAATTCTTTCATTTATGATATGGTAGAGAAACAAGATGCAATGGTTTTATCTCAAAATGCAGAAACCTGAATATATTACTCATGACGCTGTCTTCAAAAAAATTATTATTATTCCCATATCAAATATATCTTCTGGACCAAGAGACTTAAAGAATCTTCTTCTTCTTCTTTTTTTTTTTTTTTTTTGCTGTCTTTTCTCAACAAGAAGCCATTTGTCATTACCACTTCCACTGCTCTGAAAGCATTTCCAAATTGTTATCAGTAACCTGGTGTCCAACGTTGAAATAGTTTCTATCTGAACTTTAGTTTTTTTGATGTCTCAATTACTTGATCTTGCTGACTGGTCTCAGAATGCACCTTCTCAGTGTAAGAGGTTACTCAGAAGTGGGTGATTGCCAGGTTTCTTTCCCTCTCTTCTTAGTTGACACATTTGGTTCTTTATCCCCAGGTCCCAGGTAAACAGGCTCCAACAGACAATTATACCCTCTGTCACACTGCACGGATAGTCTTGGGAGCCACATGAAGAAGGAAGCAGATTCAGGCTTCCCAAGGTGCTTAACAGCAAAACCTCTCAGTTAGGATAGACAGGAAACTTTGATATGTTACACCCATTGCTCTCGGTGACTTTATTCACACAGAGGCTGAAAACTATCAGATGTGCATTTCTAACAGTAGTCTTTTTCCTGATCTCATAAATCCCAGCTAGCATCTCATTTAATAACTCATGCATGAGACTTTATGAGCTCTCACTACATGTGAGGCACTAAACCAGAAGCCTGGAATGCGAAGATCCCATCTGGAGTCCCCACCATCAGAGAACTGACAAGTCCAGAGAATGGAGAAACAGAAACTATATGGTTTATGGACTTCCTCAGTGTGGATGACTGTCCATTCAAGGAACAAAATAGAGCAAATTGGGGGTGCTTGGGTGGCTCTGTTGTTAAGCGTCTGCCTTTGGCTCGAGGCGTGATCCCGGCGTTCTGGGATCGAGCCCCGCATCAGGCTCCTCCGCAGGAAGCCTGCTTCTTCCTCTCCCACTCCCCCTGCTTGTGTTCTCTCACTGGCTGTCTCTCTCTCTCTCTCTCTGTCAAATAAATAAATAAAATCTTTAAAAAAAAAAAAAAGGAAAACAAAAGCATATATACGATGCTTCTTGGGATCAGAGTCTCCCAAGAATTCACCTGGGATTATATAATATTCTAAATACTGTTATAGTCACTGCACATAACCGCACCCCATCCCTCAAAATTTGGCTTTGGTATCAAGGCTGCTGATGCCACTAAAGGCAAGGAAAAATTCCTCTCTACCGTCAGGGTCTTCCAGCTGGACTAAGAATTAAACTGACATGAGACAGATTAACAGGAGAAGAAAAAAGTTTTATTACGTGTGCATGGAGGCCCAATATTAAAATTAAAACCCAAAGGCATGACCAAAGCAGGCACTTTTTATACATTTTACACAAAGAGACAATAAATGGGTGAGGAGTTGACAGGACAAAGAAAACTTATGCTTGGGAGTTTCAATTAGTAAGGAATTCTAAACAGAATTTTGGCTATGGTAGTAAAATTAGTGAAAAGTAACAAGGGTTACTTTATACAGCCCCCTCGGTTCTGAATGTCCCATCTCTGGTGATAAGGGTGTCTCCTTATCTCCAGGTACAGAGAGGGTATCTTTCACATAGGAGATTCATATCCTCCTTTCAGGGGAACAGGAAGGTCTGAGTGTCCTTCTTGTGTAGGCTGTATTTTAAGTAGCTTGAATTTGAAATAATCAATATGCCAGTTGGTGTATTTTGGGGTGGCTTGTCCTGGCTCCCACACCACAAATGCAGCAAGAGTATCAAGTGGTTTATTACTTACTTACTGAGAGGCTTTATGTGGTCAGCAGGATGGCTACCAATCCAAAAATGGCTTGAGAGAAGGGAGAAAGACGACTAGCTAGGGGTCTTTTGGTGCTTTAGGGGAGGCTGGGGGGAGGGCACGGGGAGTTGGTAAGAGTTCCTCCGCAGCGGGACCTTGCTTGGTTGGAACCACCCCACCAAGTCCAATGAAGGAACACCTAGTCTGTCCTAACAACTTATCCAGGTGTGGGGCAGAGGGTGAAGCCAGGGGGTGAGGGTTAAAAGACATCAGCTTCAGAAGCTCCTGTGTGGCTCAATTGGTTGAGTGTCTGACTCTTCGGTTTTGGGTCAGGTCGTGGACTCAGGGTCATGGAATCCAGCCGAGTTGGGCTCTGAGCTCAGCGGGGAGTCTGCTTGGGGATTCTCTCTGCCCCTCCCCCCCACTCACTTTCTCTAAAATAAATAAATCTTAAAAAAAAAAAAGACATCAGCTTCAAACATCAAAAATGAACACAGACTCTTTATTAGAAGCATTTTCTATTAATGTAGGAAGAAAAGGGACCACATAGGATGGTTTACAAGGTGGTTCAGGATTCATCCTTGACTATACTTATTTTAAGTGATTCTGAAGAAGGTCCAATAGAGAAATAAGGCATAAGTTTTTCTGTAAAAAACTCACTGAATGTATATAAATGTGATCTATTACTCAAGCTGTAAAATGAAACTTCTCCTAACTCATAGTCAAGAAAAATGCCAATCTGTCTGAGGTTTCCTGAATCCTCTGTGCCCAATGTCCTAGTCCAGAACTGAATTTGCCAGCAGCCATTGTTTGGGGACGGGGACAGAAGAGCATTTCTGGGGAAAGATTCCTTACACACACCTAAGGACCATTCCCCTGTGCCTGTTACTTCTACCTGCCAAAAATGCCTGCCAGCCTCAAATCCCTCACAACTCAGGACGGCTGGGTAAGAAGTAAATGCTTGGGGATTATGAGCACGACTTGGTTTCATCTTTTGAAATGTTGCAGTTTTCCTGTCTTGTGAGATAAGAAGAGTGTGGTAAGCAGTTTTGGGATCTAGGGTCAAATCTACCTGAAACGTGCTGATCATTTTCTGCAGGCCAAAATACTGTGGGGGAAGACTGCATACCTCCTTCTTTAATTCATATGAAAAGGCTGCTGGTGGTTGTAGGTGTTCATATGTGTTGTGGATACTTTCAATACCTGTCAGTAAATCTAGGTCTGTCTGCAAACACTTCTTAGTTATTTCACTAAGCAGACTCCTTAGTGTGGAGTGGTGGTCTAACATCTGGTTTTTGCTTTCAATTATTTTTTCTTGAACATGATTCTCTTCAATTAGTAACCTAATGTGGACTGCACTCTGCTCCTTTCCCAAGAAATGCTTAAATTGTTCAAAATCAGAGTGCAGTTTATGTTTTCGATTTTCCACCTTCCGTCTCAATTCAAATAAATTTGAGACTTGCATTTTTAACCCCTTTTCAGTGTCTTCAATCTGTTTTTTCAGGGGCTCGATGTAGCTTTTGAGCTTCTTCCTGTGGCCAGCTGCAGCTTGCTCGATGGGCGTCAGGGGGTGGCCCTGGTGGCCGGAGGAGACCTTGCACTGGGGACACAGCAGCTCCAGGTCCTTCTCACAGAACAGGGCCAGAGCCTGACTGTGCTGTTCACACAGGACTTTGTCTTCCAGCAGTTTCCTCTTGCTCCTCCTGGCGGGAAGCTGCTTGACAAGATCAGTCATGTGACCCAACTGCATGTTCCTCTTCAAGTTCCTGTCGGGACAGTGGTGGAGGCAGACGGGACAGGGGAGGATGTCCTGTAGGTCTTCCCAGCACTGGTGGATGCAGAAGCCACAGAAGTTGTGCCCACACTCAGTGGTCACTGGGTCTCTCAGATACTCCAGGCAGATGGGGCAGCTGGCCTCTGCTTGGAGCTCGGCCAGGGAGGCTGTAAAGGGCATTGTGTGGGGAGGGTTTCTGTCTGAGGAAACTCCCTTCAGAAAGGCCTGAATCTCTGGGAGCTAGGAAAAGTAAGCCACTGATTCTTTAGCCTTCTCTCTGTTCCTTCCAAAGCTGCCAGTAGAGGTGGGTTTCCCGCATCTGCAGGAAACCGTGGCCACTCAAGCCTGTCTCTGCTCCTTTCCCTTCAGCTCTGCGGCAGCTGCCTGGAGTTATAGCTCCCAGTCAATCTCTGCTCTCTGGCACTTTTGCAACCTTTCCTCAGTGGCTGGAAATTGAAGCTTCCTTTGTAATCCTCTTCTTAGGAAAGAGGCACAACCCCAGGTAGCAATAGAAATCAATGATGTATAGGGACAAGTAGCAAAAATCCAGATCTGAGACAATTCACCAGGTTCCTTCAAGAAGATAAGGAGGAAAAAAAAGAATATATATTAAAGAGATAAAGAGCATATATGTCATTAACAATATTTGACCAGGTTTATTTACTGTATTCAAATACATTTAAAAAAAATAATTGTAGTTATTTGGGTTAGTAGACATTTGATGATTTTTTTTAAAAGGGTAATAATACGATTTTGTTAATGAACAGACTCTATACTTGGAAGACACATAGTATAATATTTACATATAAACCCTATGAAATCTAGGGTTTGCTTCACAATAATGAGGGGTAGATGAGTGGGGGCATAATTTACTGGATGTGTACATGAGATGTTGTTGGTTGAATTGTGCCCCCTCCCAAATTCATGTTTAAGCCCTAACTTCCAGTACCTCAGACCGTGACCCTATTTTGAAAAAAGTTATGTCGTATTTCTGTCTATTTATTTTTAACTAATCTCTACACCCAATGTGGGGCTCAAACTAATGACCCTGAGATCAAGAGTCACACGTTCTGACTGAGCCAACCAGGCACCCCTGTGACCCTATTTTGTGGTAAGATCTATAAAGTGATGATTTAGTTAACATGAGGCTGTTCAGGAGAGGTCTAATGCAAAATGACTGGTGTCCTTGTAAGAGAAGGAGATACAGGTATGGCCAGACATACAGGAAAAGCCATGTGAGGACACAGAGGTAGGAGGCCATCTGTAAACCAAGGAGGCCTCAGGAGACACCAAACCTGCTCACACCTTTATCTTCAACTTCCAGCCTCCAGAATTGTGACAAGACACATGTTGTTGTTTGAGTCAGCTGGTGTGTGGTATTTGGTTATGACAGCCCCAGGGAACTAATACATTGGGTTTGTTATACTATTTTTCTGTTTTATAAGCTTAGCATGTTCTATATAAAAACATTTTTAAAAAGGCTAACCATTGTTTGCAGGGTGCCCCCTGATTGCCAAGCCAGCTTCTGTCTTCCTTCTTTGAGTCACAACCCTTACTCTCTCTGTCTCAAGGTTTCAAATTCCTTCAGTCTCTGTCTCCTAGGGAAACTTAAGAGATTAAAGCAGACTTAAAAGACATATCAACCATTTACAATTTATTGATGTAATATGTCTGCAATTTAAAATACAGGATGAAAATATAATTAAATTTGACAAGGTGGATATCTAATTTTTTTTAAAAAACCCTGCTAATTATCTTAAGTGGCAATAATGGTATTAGACATCTTCATCTTAAAAAACCTTCTAGGGGTGACTGGTTGACTCAGTAGAGCATGCAACTCAGGGTCATGAGTTCAAGTCCCACGTTCGGCATGGAGCCTATTTAAAAAACAATAAATTTTAAAAAATTAAATATATCTTCTAGGTAGACATCCAAATGGCCAACAGACACATGAAAAAATGCTCATCATCACTCGGCATCAGGGAAATACAAACCAAAACCACAACGAGACACCACCTCACACCAGTCAGAATGGCTAAAATTAACAAGTCAGGAAATGACAGATGTTGGCAAGGATGCAGAGAAAGGGGAACCCTCCTACACTGTTGGTGGGAATGCAAGCTGGTGCAGCCACTCTGGAAAACAGTATGGAGGTTCCGAAAAAAGTTGAAAATGGAGCTACCCTATAGCCCAGCAACTGCACTACTGGGTATTTACCCCAAATGATACAAATGTAGTGTGATCTGAAGGGGCACCTGCACCCCAGTGTTTATAGCAGCAATGTCCACAATAGCCAAACTATGGAAAGAGCCCAGATGTCCATCGACAGATGAATGGATAAAGAAGATGTGGTGTATATATATATATATACATATATACACACACAATGGAATATTATGCAACCATCAAAAAAATGAAATCTTGCCATTTGCAATGGCATGGATAGAACTAGAGGGTATTATGCTAAGTGAAATAAGTCAATCAGTGAAAGACAATTATCACAAGATTTCACTCATATGTAGAACTGAAGAAACAAAACAGGATCATAAGGGAAGGGAAGAAAAAATAAAATAAGATGAAATCAGGGGGAGACGAACCACAAGAGACTCTTAAGCATAGGAAACAAACTGAGGGTTGCTGGAGGGGAGGTGGGTGGAGGGATGGGGTAATTGGGTGATGGGCATCAAGGAGGGCACGTGATGCAATGAGCACTGGGTGTTATATAAGACTGACAATCACTGAACTCTACCTCTGAAAACAATAATCCATTACATATTAATTGAATTTAAATAAAAATAAATATTTTAAAAAACAGCAAAAAAAAAATCTTCTAGGTGATATATAAGGAATTGTCTGCAGATGAAATGTTAAGATGCCCAGGGATTTGATTCAAATTAATAGTTCCGGGGAGTTGGTGGGGCTATAGGTAGATTGGAGATAAATTTATAATTGTACAAGGTGGTGTCCTGGTACATGGGGATTCATTATAATTTCCTCCTACTATTATAGGTAAGTGAACCATTCTATAATTAAAGCTTTTTTCCTAAAGGCTCATCTTCCCCATTCTAGCCAGGGCAACTTCTACTAACTCCTTTGAGCTTTCCCTCCATCTCAAAGTCCTCTGGTCCCTGCAGTCCTCTTCTCTGTGATCCGAATCTGCCCACATTCTCTTTCCACTCCAAATCCCCCCCTTCCCTGTCCCCACTCCTCTAACTCCACAGAAATCTCCCAGCATACAGGCTGATCACAACATAAAAAGAAATTGTGTGTGTGTGTGTGCATATGAAAATATCAGCAAATATCTAACTGGTCTTCAGTTAAGAAATCACACATATATAAAACTAGCACCAAAGTTCACTGAGAAAGCAAATGGAACAACAATGAGCATGGGGTCTGGCACCCAGCAGGTCCTCACGCAGAAGCGCCTGGGACTTTCCCACACCTCCCTCAGGTGTGGTCCAGGTGAGCAGCAGATGTTGGGTCACATATACACCCACAGCTGGAGCCGACCCCTCCCCGTACTTCCTCCTTCTCTGAGCCCACTAAATAATCCCCTCTGCTGCCTAGAAAATCTTTTGCAAATGAACCCAACGGGCACTGCCCGACCTATCTGAAGCCTCCCAGACCAGTCCAACTCTTGTCGGTTCCGGCATTACCGCCCTCACCCACCGCGGAGAGGCGCCCGCGCCGGTCACCTGGTCACCCCGACACCCCAGTTGCTAGTCCACCGCTTGCTCACTCTCGCCCTCGCTCCTGCTTTGCTGCGCCCCTCATTCTGGTCCCTTCCCTGAGTTCCCGCTCACCTGTGGTCGCAGGCGCACTCAGCTCCTCACGGTCGGCTCAAGTCTCAAGTCTCGGCTCTGTGCGGGTGGGGAGAGTTACACTGAGTTCTTAAGGCCTCAGGGGCGCTGGCGGCTCCAGCCACCCGGGACCGCAGGCTCCTTCCTTCCTCTCAGAGCCCTTAGTCTTCTCTGATCCAGGTGGGAAGACACAATCCCGCTGCGTTCTCTGTTCACTGTTAAATTCAGAATCTGACCCGGTTTGATTTTATACTCTTGTAGGGAGTTTCCTTTCCTTTGTCCCATTGGACAGACTCCAGATGCAATCATCCTCGGGGGAAATGACAGGCTCCTGACACTTCCCGCCTTCCTCTGTGATTGCGGGTTTGGGGCACAGGCTAGATTTGGTTATCCTTTGTTCCCACCTCTTTCCACTCTGCACTTACCCTCCTCTCTAATTCCTCTCTAATTCCATCAGTGATATGGTTTTTTGCTCCACCGAATGCTTTGGAAAGTCCTCATCTTGCTTTTCTCAATTCATGAGATGCAGGACTTGCTGAGCAGTCTTGGCCTGTTCTTTCTTAGCCTATTTTAGTATCTTCAGCCCTTTCTTTATTTTTAAAGATTTTATTTTTTATTTGACACAGAGAGAGAGCGCAAGCAGGGGGAGCGGCAGAGGGAGAAGCAGGCTCCCCGCTGAGCAGGGAGCAGGATGTGAAGCTCTGGATCCCACTGAGCCACCCAGGAGCCCCATCTTCAGCCCTTTAGAGGAGGTGTTTCCAGAAACTGTCCTGTGGCTGTTTTCTAGTGCACAAGCTCATTCTGTAATTCTCAACTTCCACAGGCTGACAAGCCAAAGAAAACTCTTAGCGGCATCTTCTTTCTTTGTGCTCATTCAGGAGGTGGGAGCCTTTTAGGGGGGTGGATGAATCTTCCCAAATAGTCTATACATCATAAAAGCAAATGTTTAAATGCTTTTAATGTGTTTTTGTACAGAACATTCCTCTTTGTATATCTCCAAATGGGAGCAACGTAATATTCGAAGCTGTTTTTCTTTTGTTTTTATCCTGTATAAGCACATATACTTCTTTTTTATTTTAATTTTTAAAAAATATTTATTTAAGCAATCTCTTCACCCAATATGGGGCTCGAACTCATGACCCTGACATCAAGAGCTGCATGCTTTTCCGACTGAGCCACCCAGATGCCCCACACATATATTACATTTTAAAATGTGTTGGCATCTTTAAGGAAAAGCCTCAATACATGATGAATGTTTTCTGAAGAACTCCCCTCCCTCCCCCTCTTCCTAACATAAAAGAAGCTTGAATTCCGTGCTGGGGGCCTGGGGGAGAGGGTTCTTTGGAACAGTGGTCTGCCATCAACTTGGTTTGCTTTGCTTCCCTTGCTTCTCCACAAGCTTGGACAACATAACAAATTTAGCAAGTCAGCTAATGGCCAGCCGGCCTGCCTCAGAGATTCTTCAGGTAAGTCCCTAGCAACTACCAGGACAATTTGTTCCAGTGGCTTCCTCTTCGATTTGACTTCTTTTACCGGCTGCCCTTGCACTTCGACTAGCTGTTAGGGCAAGAATTCAACAAACCTCTGTGAGTTCACAGACCCAAAAGTAGGGTAAGTTATTCCTGCATACCCAACCAGGAACTCCCTTCCCCGGTATTGGGCTTTTCCTCGGGAGAAACCACTTTGCTTGCCTTTGTCCAGGGTACTCTGTTGGAAAGGGGAATCCTCGTTAGGATTTTACCTGATTTGTTGGTGAACCACTTCATTTGCATTTGGTTGGTTTGTTGCTGCAGCTTTTTTTTTTTTTTTTATAATTAATTTTATTTTATTATATTATGTTAATCACCATACAGTACATCCCCTGATTCTGATGTAAAGTTTGATGCTTCATTAGTTGCGTATAACACCCAGTGCACCATGCAATACGTGCCCTCCTTACTACCCACCACCAGTCCATCCCCTTCCCCCACCCCCTCCCCTCTGAAGTCCCCAGTTTGTTTCCCATAGTCCATAGTCTCTCATGTTTCATTCCCCCTTCTGATTACCCCCCTTTTCTTTATCCCTTTCTTCCCCTACCGATCATCCTAGTTCTTATGTTCCATAGATGAGAGAAATCATATGATAATTGTCTTTCTCTGCTTGACTTATTTCACTTAGCATTATCTCCTCCAGTGCCGTCCATGTTGCAGCAAATGTTGAGAATTCGTTCTTTCTGATAGCTGAGTAATATTCCATTGTATATATGGACCACAGCTTCTTAATCCAGTCATCTGTTGAAGGGCATCTCGGCTCCTTCCATGATTTGGCTATTGTGGACAATGCGTTGCTGCAGCTTTTGATGTGTTGGACAAGACCTGCCATGTTAGTAGTCAGATGAGAGATGATGTCCCCTTGTCCCTGATCCCACAAGATAATGGAATGGAACACTGATGCTGGGGAGTTGTAACAGAGAGAAACTTAGCATGTCTGACTCCACATCGCTTCTATTTCCCTGCTGCTGTGACCTGTAGAAACTTCTGCTTGACCCTGGATATAGGCCCGTTATAGCTAAGATTTGCAAACTCTGCTTTTCTCCGGAAATCTACCTCACCCAAGGAGATAAGGAAGTACATACAGAAATGACTATGCTATGTTGAAGATTTACCGAAATGATATGACCAGACTCCTGCATAATAAGATCAAACCACGACAAAGAAGTTACATACTTTCCTCAGAAATTTACGGATGTCAATCATCTTTTGACTCCAGTTCCCTCCCCTTCCAACTCTTCCTAACAGGAAAGAACCTCAGATTTCATGCTGGGGGGAGATGGTTCTTTGGAACAATAGTCCACTGTCTCCTAGATTTGCTGGCTTCTCAAATAAGTCACTTTCCTGGCCCCAGCATCTTGCCTCTGGATTTACTGGCCTGTCTTGCAGTGTGAGCAGAGGGGCTTGGGACTCAGTGACACAGTTACATTTTACTGAATTCGTAACCATGTCATATGCACTGTTACAAGTGTTTTATCTAAATACCTAATTGAATCTGTAGCTAACTCACAAAGCAGTGATTGCCATTATCTTCAATATACAGAATTGGGAAATGAGCTGGCAATGGGTAACACATGCGAAGTCCAATCTGGTTGTGTTCTTATAAGAACAGGAAGAGACGCTGTGGATGCACGCATACGGAGAAAAAGCCATGTGGGGATCAAGGGAAAAGCAGGCCCTTTGCAAGCCAGAGAGAGAAGCCTCAGAAAAAAACCAAACCTGCAACACCTTGGTTTGGACCTCTAGCCTCTAGGACTGCAAGAAAATAAATGCCTGTTGTTTAAGTAGCTCAGTTATGGCATTCTGTGTGGCTGCCCTTGGTGATCAGTACAGGGGACTGTCGCTCTTGACTACCCCTTAACTGAATGGTGTGCTATGGTGTCACAAGTGTAGTGGGTACAGCTTAGGACTACAATGTCTTGATTACTGATAAGCTTCACCATCTTTTTATATATTTATGGGCCATTCATGATTTCTCTACTGTGACGTACCTTCTACAATATATCCATTTTCATATTGGGTTTTGCTTAGCTGTGCCTGCTGTAACAAAATACCATATACCAGGTGGCTTAAACATTTATTTCTCACAGTTCTGGAGGCTAGAAATCTGAGATCAGGGCGCCAACATGTTCTGGCTTTAGTGAGGGCCCTCTTCTTGGCTTGGGGATGGCCGCTTTCTCACTCTGCTCAGATGGCCTTTCCAGGTGCAAGATCCTGAAGGAGAGATTCCTCTCTTATAGGAAGACTAATCGCATTGTGAGGGCTTCACCATCATGACCTCATCTAAACCTAATTAACTTCCAAAGGCCCCACCTCCAAGTACCATCATATTCCAAGTCAGGGCTCAACATATGAATTTTGGGGAGAAACAAATGTTCAATCTACAATAGGGTTTCTTTTTCTTATTGACAAATAGGACATTTTTATATATTCTAGAAATGAATCTTTAATTATATACACTGCTGATATCATCTGATTTTTATAGCTTCCCTTTTTACTATTTTTATATATATTTTTTTATGAAAAAACATTTAATTTGATAGAATGTGTCAATTCTTTCCCTTAGAGATTACATTTCTGTTATTGACTATATCATTCCCAGTCAGACTTAAAGAGGTATTCTCCATCAGTGAGATGACTGCCCCCACCCTCCCTCAGTCTATGCTGGGTACGTCTGACTTGGGCCCAGGGCTGTTACATTGAGAAAAACGCAACATTTTGGCTTTATTTAGGTATGGTGACGCCAAACACATCAGGAAACAATTACCATTGAAAAGACAGCTTATTATTTACCATTCTCAAGAATAGAGGGCATTCCACGTCCTGCAGAGTTATGCAGGAATTACCAGAGCTAGTCAAGAGACAAGAGAAAAGCATGGGCATAAACCTTTATTGGGGTTTTCAAGGGAATGAATGGTTGCGGCAGCTGAACAAATTTAGGATTGGTGGGTTCTGATAGGTGGTTTCTATTATCTGGTAACTGGGGTGATTTAGGGGGTAGTGTTCTGAACTTCAAAAGCCCTAGTAGTAGCAGGCTGATGCTGGAACGGTCTTAGAAGTGGTTGTTTTACATATCAAAGCCATAGCCCTAGGCAAATTGTTTGCTCTTTCTAGGGATTAGCTAACCAAAGGAGAGGCAGTCTCTTCCGGGATTTACATACACACACACAATGGAATATTATTCAGTCACTAAAAAAAGAATGAAATCTTGTGATTTGGGACAACAAGGATGAAACTTGAGGGCATTATGCTATGTCTGAAATAAATCAGACAGAGAAAGACAAATTCTGTGTGAAATCTTAAAAAAAAAATCCAAACTCTAGAAAAAGATCAGATTTGTAGTTACCAGAAAAAGGGGGGGGTGAGGAGGGAAGGTGGAAGAAGGTGATCAAAGGGTACAAACTTTCAGTTATAAGATACATAAGTACTGTAGATGAAATGTACACAATGATGACTGTAGTTAACTGCTATATGATATATTGGATAGTTAAGAGAGTTGATTCTGAGAGTTCTCATCACAAGAAAAACATTTTTTAGGGGCAACTGGGTGGCGCAGTTGTTAAGCGTCTGCCTTCGGCTCAGGGCGTGATCCCGGCGTTCTGGGATCGAGCCCCACATCAGGCTCCTCTGCTGGGAGCCTGCTTCTTCCTCTCCCACTCCCCCTGCTTGTGTTCCCTTTCTCGCTGGCTGTCTCTCTCTGTCAAATAAATAAATAAAATCTTAAAAAAAAAAAAAGAAAGAAAAGAAAAACATTTTTTAAATTCTTTTTTGGTGTGTTTATGTTGCAGGATTTCGGGGTTCTTGTCTCAAAGAGTCAAAGAATGAATCTCATGGACACAGGGTGAAGTGAAGTAAAAGTTTATAAAGCGAAGGTGAGAACAGAAAGCAAAGAAAAAGCTCTAGAGTGGGGGGGGGGGCTCCCAGTGGGTTGCCACTGAAGGTTTTTAGGCCAGTCTTTTATTGAAAACTTGACCAGGGAACTTGTGGCCTTGAGATTCTTGTGCCATCTCGGTTTGAGCAAGAACTATTGATAACACCCTTAATGACTGACTTCTTTGAGGTTTGGTCATTTTCTGAGATTGAGCTGTAGCTGTCAAAGAAAAACACTCCCTAACATGTGGGGCCAGGTGGTCTGGTCTATTCCCTTATCTCTTTTTCACTCTGGCTTAGTGCTTTTGCCTGCCAGAGTTTCAGAGCCTCATCAGGGGCCCCCCACCTCTCCCTGCCTATACCTTAACCCTTTCCTTACTCATTTATGATGAGGGAACAGAAGGCAAGCTGAGGACATAGCAAAAGCTGACACCCCACAACTCCCCCCTCCTATGGTATATATGTGACCTTCCTTATGCACTCCGGACTGCCCTAAAGCTAAGGAGAGGAAAAACAAATAGCTAACTTATAGAGCTCACAGTCCTGCATGACAAGAGTCTCCCTCGGTTTACAAATGTCTTAGCGATCTACAAGAACAAAGCATTTCTAGCAATAACCTAGCTTCCAGAAGGAAATGTAGATACAATTAAATGTCCTTATAACCTGCAGCCCATTGACTGATACTTGAAGTGCCCGGAGTGTAATGTTCCTCCGGGAAGTTCCCAACTATCTTAATGTTAATGCCTTGCTAGAGAGAAAAACAACCTTAACTTGACAATGGCAAGGGCTCCTATCCTGTAAGTCTTCTTTAACATATGAAAATTCTTTGAAACCTCCCTTTTCCTTACCTCCCCCAACCCCATAGTATATAATCAGCCACCCCTCACACCGCCAGTGCAGCAGCTCTTTCTGCCCAAGGCTCAAGTTCTAATAAACCACATATTTGCACCGAAGACGTCTCAAGAATTCCTTCTTGGGTGTCGGCTCCGGACCTCACCCCACCAAATCTTACCTATATTCCAAAACCACATCAGTTTATATGAGATGATAGATCTTAACTAAACTTACTGTGCTAATCTGTTTACGATATATGTAAGTCAAGTCACTATGCTGTACACTTTGAACTTAAACAGACTGTAAGTCAATTAAATCTCAGAAACTGGGGAAAAAATATGATTAATATAGTGACTACTAGAGAAATTAACTACATTGTAATAAAATGAGTTCTCAAAAAAATCAAAGGAACTCTCACAACCTTTTTACCCTACGCTTTCTTAAAATAATAGAGTTATGAATAGCAAAACAATACACACATTTATTCTGTAATTTAAGATGTGATTAAAATGATGCAGGTGTAATACAATGTATGCAATACAGTTTGGCCATTTTGTGAGTTAATCACTGAATATTTATGCATAAAATATGAGACAAGTAGACTGAATACTTGTATGCCATTTATTTTTATTTTTTTAAAGAATTTAGTTTTAAAAATATTTATTTATTTTAGAGAGAGAAAGAGAGAGAGCAGGAATGGGGGAGGGAGGAGCGGGAGAGGGAGAGGGAGAAGCAGACTATCTGCTGAGCAGGGAGCCAGAAGTGGGGCTGGATTCCAGGACCCTGAGATTGTGACCTAAGCCGAAGGCAGTTGCTTAACTGACTGAGCCATCCAGGCACCCCAAAATGTATGCCATTTTTAAAAAGAGTAAACTTCAGGAGAAAAACAGCATTATAATTTTTCTTTTACTTGAATTTTATAAATTTTGCTAGGATGTAAGCCTGACACCTATGAATTGGTTGGGAAGATGAGTTACCCAACTCTGTAAATGTCCTAGTTATTAAACTTAGCTACCCAGTTCTGTCTTAGTTAATTGTATGAAAAAAGAATTTTGTCAGCTCTTTTTGGAGGACCCCAGCCAGCACTACCATACCACTGATACAACTTCCACTCCATGAACTACACCCTCCTCATCTCTTTTTGGAAGTCTTCCGTAAATGGCGAGTTTTTAAATAATGGTCCAAACACTTGCAAGTATTCAACTCCTCCTGATTCCCATTTCTGCAACAATACAGAAGTCTGAAGACTTCTGTCTAAATCTCTTCCATTGTCAAACATGGGCTTTCAAGACACTTTTGAAACTGGTGAATTTAAAGGTTGATATATAGCATTAGCTAAAGTCATAAAACACATTTATTGGTGTTGATAAAACAGGAATGGTAAATAAATCATGCTCAATTTGAAGTCTTTACTTTTAGAACTGCAAAACTGCGGGACGTCTGTGTGCCTCAGTGGGTTAAGCATCTGCCTCCAGCTCAGGTCATGATCCCAGGGTCCTGGGATTGAGTCCCACTTTGGGCTCCCTGCTCAGTTGGGGAGCCTGCTTCTCCCTCTGCCTGCCGCTCTCCCCACTTGTGCTTGCTCTCTCTCTGCCAAATAAATAAATAAAATCTTAAATAAAAAAAAAGAACTGCAAAATTGCAATTACTAATTGATTCCCATGTCACTTCCATGAAACAACACAAATTTTTTATTATCGTTAGTTACTGCTATAGAAGGCCAAAACGCAACTCTTGCTATTGAAAACATAAACTCTTGGAATGTAACTGTAACTCTTGGAATCATGTTATCCGAAACTTAAAAGAAATTATACATTATTTTAAGGACATTTCTTATTATAGAAAGAAAACATAATGATACCCAGGTTTCCAAGGACTTCACTACTCATCTGTGATTTTACAGGTAGTAAGACAGTTTAAAGTAGGTCCAATAGAGAAGTAAGGCCAAAGCGTTTCTGTGAAAGTACCAGTGAAGACATAAATAAAAGATCAGTTACTCATACTATAAAATGAAATCTCTCCCAACTCATAATTCAGAAAATGCCAGTTCATATGCTTTGGACTGTACTCCATGACCCATTTGAATGCTGAGTTTGCCAGCAGCAACCTTTTGGTTGGTGGAGTAAAAGCATTTCTGGGGGAGGAGTCTGTACAAACCTATAGAAAATCCACCGGGGCCTCCTTCCGTCTGCTCACCAGCATCAAGCCTGCTAAATCTCAGGACACCGGGGTAAAAAGTAAATGTCTTGGGATTGTATGGAAAGTTTGTATCTTTCCATATTTTACAATTGTTTTGTCTTTGCATGGAATAAGTTTGGGGTGGGCAGTTTTCGGATCTAGATTTAAATCCACCGTAATGTGCTGATAATTTTTTGCAGGACAAAAATCTCTCTTTCTTTAATTGATTAAAAAAAGACTCCTGGAGCTTTTTAGGTTTTTATATCTGCTATGCATATATTCAATACTTATCAGTAAATCTAAGTCTGACTGTACAAACTTCTTTGCTATTTCACTTAGCATTTTTTTTAGGATAGAAATATGATCTGAAATATGGCCTTTGTTTTCAATTAGTTTTTGTTCAAAATCCTTCTTTTCCATCAAAAATAAATTTTATAAAAGGGTATCCTGTTCCTCTTCCAGTAAACACTGAAGTTCTCCATATTCACAGTGGAGATCCCCCCCCTCTGCTTTTCCACCGTCCACCTTAATTCAAGTAATTGAAGCTTGGATTTCTAACCCCCTCTCAGCATTTTCCACCTGCTTCTTTGGAGGCTTAATGTAGCCTCTGAACCACCTCCCATGACCAGCTGCAGCTTGCTCCAATGGGCCTCAGGGGGAGGGGGTGATCCTAGAGGTCAGGGGAGACCCCCCCACCGGGACATAATAGCTCTGGGTCCTTCTCACTGAGCAGGGCCAGAATCTGTGCTTCTCACACATGGGTTTTGTTACTGGAAACTGGGTTTGCCTCTTGGTGGCTTTTGAGCCCAAAGACACAAACAAGCCAAAGAATAGGAAAAAAAAAAAAAAAAAAGGAAAGAAAAGAAAAGGTTTTCCTTGCAACAAGCAAAAGAGAACATCAGGAATGTTTCCCAAAGCGGTGTCTTCCCCAACAACCAGGGAAGTTTTAAGCTAGGGGTTCATGCATATTCATGATGGGGCTTGGCAAAGGAGAGTTCCTATAGAATTGGGGCAAAAGTCATCCTAAATTGACAGAGGCCAGGTCCTTGTGGATAGACGTGACAAGGGCCAGCAAGGGTCAGCGTCATCAAGTCTCTGCTCCAGTTAGTCTGGTATTTGAGTGTTCAAAGGGGTTTAAATCCTGCAAAAACACCTCACGAATGCGTGTTAGGTAAATCTTTACTTTTGAAACTGCCCTGGAAATTTCACCATTGCTTTATTTGTGTCTGATAGGTTAGGCTATTTCTTTGCCTGGTAGAGACTGTTCGTTTTTGCATTTTCTTTTTTCCCTTCAAATCCTTAACTACTGAGGTTTTTGCATTTCTTTGTAATTCCGAGGCCTCCTAGGAAGTTCTGCAAGAAGGGTACTAGAGTCAGTCAGGCATAGATCATAAAATCGCTGGGGGCCTAAAATGACTTTTCTTATGTCTCAAAAGCTTCTGTCTCCTCTTTCTTTGTCCAGGGACCCCTAACTTGCTGCTTACAGTTTCTCTTCCTGTCATTCCCTCTGTTCCTCATGGTGGGAAGCTGCTTACAATATCATTCATGAGACAAAACTGGGTGCTGTTCTTTAAGTCCCTGTCAGGGCAGCTGGAACAGGGGAAAATGTCTTGTAGATCTTCCCAGCACAGGGGAAAGCAGGAGCCACAGAAACTGCACCTGCAGTCACGGGTCATTGGGTCTCTCAGGTAATCCAGGCAGATGGGGCAGCTGGCCTCTCCACTTGGAGCTTGGCTAGATTGGTTTTATAAGTCATTGTGCAGGAAGGGTTTCTTTCTGAGCTTTCTGTCTTAAGAAAGGACTGACTTCACAATATATGTGAATCAAACCATCCATCATGCCGCACGCCTTAAACTTACACAGTCATGTATGCCAATTATTTCTCAATAACAAAGGAAAAAATTTCCAAAAGGTGGGGGGTGAGGGGCTGGTTCTCCAGGAGCTAAGGAAAAATGAGAAGCTGGTGAATCCTCAGTCTTTTCCTTTTAGAAATCAGTACCTAGGAAGCTACAGTCCCTGAAGTTTGCTTCTGTCTCTCTTCCTTTATTTCCAGAGGAATCTTCCAAGAAGAGCCACAGATCTCCACAGAATTACTGATCTTTTTATATTCACTGGCCCAAATGAACTGAAGGTCACTGTGGAGTCTTCTTAGTGAGGAAAAAACCCAATTATCAGCACTATATTGTTCCCAGGGACAGGATATCCCCCCTCCCATTTAAAAAAAAAAGATTTATTTATTTATTTGAGAGAAAGAGTGAGAGAGAGAGAATGTGGGGTGGGGAGGAGCAGACAGAGAGGAAGAGAGGAATTGAAATAGACTCTGGGCTGAGTGCAGAGCTCCACTCAGGGCTTGATCTCACAACCCTGAGATGTAGACCTGAGCTGAAACCAAGAGTCGATCACTTAACTGACTGCACCACCCAGGTGCCCCAGCCCAAAGATATTTTCCTTTTATTTTTTAAAGATTTTATTTACTTATTTGACACAGAGAGAGCAAGAGCACAAGCAAGGGGAGCGGCAGGCAGAGGGAGAGAGAGAAGCAGGCTCCCCGCTGAGCAGGGAGCCCCATGCAGGGCTCGATTCCAGGACCCTTGGATCATGACCTGAGCCGAAGGCTGATGCTTAACCGACTGAGCCACGCAGGTGTCCCAATATTCCCCTTTTAAAAGGATGCCCAGTGAAGTATTTATTCTTCCCTTTTGACACAAACAGCACATCACGTTGGTCAAATAACAAGAAAAGTTACTACCAAACATATATTCTACTAGTATTTAAAATAAGATAGAATGGGGCGCCTGGGTGGCACAGCGGTTAAGCGTCTGCCTTCGGCTCAGGGTGTGATCCCGGCGTTCTGGGATCGAACCCCACATCAGGCTCCTCTACTATGAGCCTGCTTCTTCCTCTCCCACTCCCCCTGCTTGTGTACACTCTGTTGCTGGCTGTCTCTATCTCTGTCAAATAAATAAATAAAATCTTAAAAAAAAAAAAAGATAGAATGAGGGTGCCTGGGTGGTCCAGTCGGTTAAGCATCGATCGACTTGTGGTTTCGGCTTGGGTTGTGATCTCAGGGTCATGGGATCCAACCCCAAGTCAGGCTCTACTCAGGGCAGAGTCCGCTTAGATTCTCTTTCTCCCTCTCCCCCTCTCCCCCTCCTCTGTCGTGCTCTGTCTATCTCTCTCTAAAATAAATAAATCATTTAAAAAATATTTTATTTATTTGTTTGAGATAGAGAGAGCATGAGACAGAGAGCATGAGCAGGGGGAGTGGCAGGCAGAGGGAGAAGAAGACTTCCTGATGAACAGAGAGCCCAATGTGGGGCTCATTCCCAGGACCCCGAGATCATGACCTGAGCCAAAATCAAGAGTTGGACGCTTAACTGACTGAGCCACCCATGTACCCCAATAAATAAATCTTAAAATAAAAATAAAATAAGATAGAAGACCATTACCATTTTGCAACCCCAAATTTATTAATTGGTTTAGGCAATGATCAGCATGCCTACTAGCGTCCCAAAGAGTGAGGAAAACAAACAAATATTATACATCTCCTGAAGAGAGCACGTAACAGAGCGAAAAGATTTTCCTTTAATCACGAACACAAATGCCTGCACCCAAAAGTATCAGTTTGAAACTTTAAAATTAAAATGGTGGGGTGGGGGGCGCCTGGGTGGCACAGTTGGCTCATCATCCCACTGTTGGATTGGGCTCAGGTAGTGATCTCAGGGTTGTGACACTGAGCCCTGAGGCAACTCTGCACTCAGCAGGGAGTCTGCTTCAGATTCTCTCTCTTCCTCTGCCCCCCCCATGCTCTTTCTCTCTCTCTTATATATAAATAAATCTTAACAAAAAATTAAAATGGTGGGGGCGCCTGGGTAGAGCAGTCATTAAGCATCTGCCTTCGGCTCAGGGCGTGATCCTGGCGTTCCTGGATCGAGTCCCACATCGGGCTCCTCCGCTGGGAGCCTGCTTCTTCCTCTCCCTCTCCCCTGCTGGGTTCCCTCTCTCACTGGCTGTCTCTGTCACATAAATAAATAAAATCTTAAAAAAAAAATTAAAATGGTCTTCTGAATGTCATGAAAACAATCCATGAGTGAAAAGGTTTACATGGTGACTTGGTGTGCTCCAGTCAGTTCCCTAGAATCTAGACATTACCTGGAGTACCTTCTTCTGCATACCTCCCAAATAACCCATGCATATGAGAGTGTGTATTGTATGTGTGTGTGTATGGATTCATGAAATGGGAGCGTCCTGTGTATTCTGTAAATTTTTCTCTGAAAATTTTATCTAGGAGTTTGTCCATGTCCTCACATAAAGTTCATTTTATTTTAAAATGTGTTGCAAACTTGGGTAAATGCTTAAACGGGAAATATTATAAATATAATGAATGTTTTTTGAAAAGCCTGTAGGCTGTCCTCTCCTCTGTTATTATTTCCCCATTACATTTTCTTCATTTTGTTAGCTTAAAATACCTTCCATTTACTCAATGGATTATATCTAAAGGATACTGAAAGATAAGAATCAACGCCCAAATGAAGCAACACGTAGAGCAAGATTCCAAAGGAGACTCTGTCCTTGCGGAGTCTGGGGCCCAGCATGGTGGCACAGGGAACTCTCTAGCTCACCAATCTGGAAGCTTTCCAAACCCCCCTCCTTTTTTGTTTTGTTTTTAAAGATTTTTATTTATTTGAGAGAGAAAGACAGAGAGAGCACACGCACAAGAGACAACACAAGCCTGGTGGGGGGAGGGGGAGAAGCAGGCTCCTTGCTGAGCAGGGAGCCTGACTTGGGGCTCCATCCCAGAATCCTGGGATTATGACCTGAGGCAAAGGCAGATGCTTAACTGACTGAGCCACCCAGGAGCCCCCTTCTTTGGGTTTTTATGGAGGTTTCATTACTTAAGCATGGCTGATTAAATCATTGGTCATCGGTGACTGATTGACCCTCCACTCTCTCTCCCCTCTCTAGAAATCAGGGTGGGACCAAAAGTTCCAACCTTCCATTCTTGGTAATTTCTCCTGGCAAACAGTATCCCCAAGATCTTTAGAGAATTTCTAAAAGTCACTTCGTTGACAGTTGTGGTTGAAAGGGGCTTGTTATGAATAACCAAACACCCATTTCACCTTTACACACTGAAGGAACTGAGGACAGGAAACTAAGTATTGCAACAAAAGATGCTTCCATTACTCTTATCACCCCCGAAGTTACAAGGGTTTGGGGGGCTGTAAGCCAGAAACCATAGACAAAGACCAAATATATATGAGAAATGTATTAGGGTCATCTGAATGATAACCACATAACAGTAGGTTATTCTCCTGAGAATCTAGCCCTATGATTTCAATTATAAGGTGATACATTAATTTTATTATTTCTTCTGCAAATATTAGCCTCTTTCAGTCCTGCAGTACAAGGTCTAAGAGTTAAGAGGCATCTCAATTCTTGAACCTTCAGCCTTGAAGGTTTTATCCTCAAGTTGTCCAACTGACTCACCTTAAAAGACCCTTCAAGGAAAGACCTGGGCGAGCCTCAGTCGGTGGGCATAATCTACAGGGTGGGACAGACCCACCCAAGCACTCACTGAGATGCAAATTGATCCAAAGAGGCTTGTTCTTTCAAGGCTAACTACCGCCTCACCTTCAACAACCTGTAATCCCACACGAGGTGAAATCATTACAGTGCAGAATCATTCCTTCACTGCCTGCAAGGAGGATGGGATATTGCAGATTTTAAAAACCAGCCTGCAAGTATGGTTTGGCCTTACTTTGGCTCCCAAGTCTCTCACAGGACTAGACATATTAATAACCCAAATTACACTGGGACTAATGATCTTGGTCACTGAGCCTTACCGACCCCCAGCTCTCCTCAGGATCTCTTCCCACTCTCCCCTTCCAAGCATGGTCATTGAGCATGCACAGATCCCACACCAGTCCACTTCCCGGGGAACAGCCAATCGCAGCACGGAACAAATACGCGCCTCTGACACAGGAACTCACACACCGAGGGGCATGTCGGGATCACTGACCTGCAACACTCTGTCTCTGAGATCAAGTGCGCAGTCTCCCGCCTGAGCCACTGAGCAGTGTACTTCAGGTAAGCAGGGTCTTTTATCATGAGGCTTAGCTGAGCCGGGGCTGCCTGAACATCTTCTGGGCTCCTGATTTCGGGGTCGAGGCTTGTGCATGACCCTGGTTCTCCTCAGACTCTGTAAATCTCTTTGAGGAACACAGGATTCTGCCTCCAACCACCCTCCACCGAAAATTCTTTTTATTTTTTTATTTTTTTTTAAAGATTTATTTATTTATTCGACAGAGGTAGAGGGAACACAGGGGGAGTGGGAGAGGGAGAAGCAGGCTCATAGCAGAGGAGCCTGACGTGGGGCTCGATCCCATAACGCCGGGATCACGCCCTGAGCCGAAGGCAGACGCTTAACCGCTGTACCACCCAGGCGCCCCACGAAAATTCTTTTTTTAAAGATTTGTTAGAGAGTGGAAGCGGGGGGGTGGGGGGGACGGCAGGCAGAGGGAGAAGCAGGCTCCCTGCTGAGCAGGAAGCCCGATGGCGAGGGGAGGGGACGACACTCGATTCCAGGACCCTGGGATCACGACCTGAACCAAAGGCAGACAAACACTTAACGGACTGAGCCAGCCAGGCACCCCCTGTACTTATTTTTAAAATAATTTTTGGCTGGGACGCCTGCGTGGCTCAGTCGGTTAAGCGTCTGTCTGCCTTTGGCTCAGGTTGTGATCCCAGGGTCCTGGAATTGAGTCCCCCCCCAAATCGGGCTTCCTGCTCAGCAGGGGATTTGCTTCTCCCCCTCCCCCTTCTTGTGCTTGCCCTCCCGCTGGCTCTCCGTTTTTCTCTCTCTCAGGCGCGTGCACATGCGCACCCTCTCTCTCTCAAATAAATATGTTTTTAAAAAAAATACAGGATCCCTGGCCGCAGTTCAGAAGCATGTAGTCATAATGGAGGTGGTGTGACTGCGTGAAGTGAGGAGGTTTTTATTGGAATGATAGTTTGCAAAGTGGCCACATGCTCTCCGGAGGAGGATTGTTAGGGTGTTCAAGTAGGGTCCTCCAACCTACAGTGCTGGCACCTCCGTGGTGTAGTCAGTCACCCTGTAGTCCTTATTTGTAGGCCTTGTGGGTAGGGAAGTATCCTTTTTTTTTTTTTTTTCAACGATAAGGCGAAGCTCTGGTATGTTAAGCATGATTTCACTTTGCGTGAGTTGAATCTTGAGAGCTTAGAATCTACTACAAGTTTGGTTTATTAGCTTAGTATTTATTGAGTTCATATTAGCCAATATTTTCCAGCAGCCACAAGAATTAAAGTAGGTAATACAGCTTTGAGGAAAAATAAAGAAGAATTCAGATCATGAATCATCCATTCCCAAGTCACTAACCAAAAGCTGACAAAAATAAATGTAAAACCACAAGTATGATCTGTGCTATGATAGAAGAATATGTGGAGTCAGGAAATAAGAGTAGGGACCAGGTGTTAGTGTCCTCAAAGTCTTAACCTTACAGTAATGAAAAAGTGTTGCTGTGGAGTTACGGAACTAATGGAAGGAATAGAGAAGACAATAGACAAAATAGTAGGCTGTTTGTAGCTTGGAGTGGGAAAATGGCCCCAAAGTTGTTCACTTCATTTTGCGGTCTGGGTCTAGAAGGGTGGGTTAGAGGACGGAAGTATGTGGGAAGGGAGGACCCACTAGGAACCTGGATCTGTGCCGGACACCACCCGCCTCTTTTTTATTTTAAATGAGATACTCTTTAGGGGCATCTGAGTTGCTCAGTCAGTTGAGTGGCTGACTCTTGGTTTAAGCTCAGGTCGTGACACGGGTCCTGAGCATTGGGCTCTGAGCTCAGCAGGGAATCCGCTTGAGGATTCTCTCTCTCTCTGCTTCCCCCCCCATGCATTCTCTCAAATAAGTGAATCTTTTAAAAAATATAATAAATAAATGAAATACTCTTTCTAAAGCCATATAGCTGTTCTAATTTCAAAAATTCCATTCCCAT
Source organism: Ailuropoda melanoleuca (assembly GCF_002007445.2). Classification (NCBI taxonomy): domain Eukaryota; kingdom Metazoa; phylum Chordata; class Mammalia; order Carnivora; family Ursidae; genus Ailuropoda; species Ailuropoda melanoleuca. The sequence continues at coordinate 92,414,071 of NC_048222.1, read as the reverse complement.
TTTTTAAAATATACTAGCTATAAACGTTGGGCAATATTCTTAAAACTTCATTCATATTTACCCAGCCCAAAAGTATCCATAAAATATGGAATTTTATTTTTTTTAAATTTATATGTATGTAATCTCTACACCCAACATGGGACTTGAATTCACAATCCTGAGATCTGGCATCCCTCACTTTTCCAACTGAGCCAGCCAGGTGCCCCAAAATATGGAATTTTAAACAAAGATTAGGGACCCTTGTGACAGTGTTACTCATGAAAAGTTAGATTGGAAAACAAAGAATTAGAAGACACATTAGTGTGGGAGAGGAAAAATAGTTATCCCTTTACCCCTCTAGGTTTTTGGCTGAGACCCCCATCTGTAATAAAAGACAGAGTAACAGGAGAAAAAAAAATTATGTACTCAAATCTGTATATAAGGGAGACTCAAAAAGGTGAGACTCAAAAAGGCAACCAGGCAGTTCATCCTGAATGAACTAAGGAAAGAGATGTGGAAATAGGGGAGGAAGGCAATTCACAGGACAGTGAAGAGAAAATACATGGTAAAGTTGGCCCTGGCAAGGATTTAGTCTCCCAGGTGAAGTTACCTATACGAGTTCTCTTCCTCGCACAGGCCCCGTTTGTGTTGTATATTGCAATTACAAAAGGGTAGCTTCTAGTCTGTTTTCAGATCTGCTTTGTCTGTTGTTTTTCAAATAATCAGCTCAAAATCATCTTTATGCCAAAGAGACATGTTTTGGGATAGCATATCTTGCTATCTTCCAATTGCAATATAATAAAAATGTTTAATGTAAGGATGCCTGGGTGGCTCAGTCTGTTAAGTGTCTGCCTTTGGCTCAGGTCATGATTTCTGGGTCCTGAGACAGAGTCCAGCATCTGGCTCCCTGCTCAGCGGGGAGCCTGCTTCTCTCTCTCCCACTCCCCCTGCTTGTGCTCTCTTTCTGTCAAATAAATAAATTTTAAAAAATCATTTAAAAATGTTTAATGTGGGGCGCCTGGGTGGCACAGCGGTTAAGCGTCTGCCTTCGGCTCAGGGCGTGATCCCAGCGTTATGGGATCGAGCCCCACATCAGGCTCCTCTGCTATGAGCCTGCTTCTTCCTCTCTCACTCCCCCTGCTTTGTGTTCCCTCTCTCGCTGGCTGTCTCTATCTCTGTCGAATAAATAAAAATAAAATCTTTAAAAAAAAAAAAAAAATGTTTAATGTAATACCTATTGCTTCTTCAAAATTAGAATCTATGCAAACTTTCTTTGCCAAACTACCATGAGTAATTAACACCTTTTTTACTCATGAAAGGGTAAGAAACAATAAGATGTATAGTGTTTTTAGACTAAAATAGTGCTATAATATAAACTTTAATACATTACATGATGATATAAGTATGTAGGTAGTTGGGCTAGATTTCTAGTAGCTTTATAAGATTTTTCTAATAATACTTGTGTCTATGGGTTCCCAAGACTACCTTACATTCAGACATTGCTACAAGGACTCGGGGGCTCAGTGTAAAGTGTACTCACAGTTAAGACTGAGCATAGTGAATGGACACAAAGCAAAATCAGCAGAAGGAAAAGTCTCATGAGTTGGAGTCTGGAGGAAACCATAACAAACATTCAACAATTCTTTCCCAGTTAAGTCACATAGGACCCATTTAATTCCTTTAGCAACAAGTTATGATAACACATGCGAAATGTCCACCAGGACAGCTCTTAGAAGCTCATTGTCCAAGGCTTTTTTCTTTGGGAACAGGTCATGAGGTCAGCCTCTGCTTAGAATATATCAAATTTCTAGGTTATCAGAATGAATGCTGGTAGCTAGCATAAACCACATTAGTTGTACCAACATTTTAGGCTCGGTGAGCCACTGTTATCAGGGAATGGTGGGAACCGTTCCAAAATCCAAGTTCTGAGACAGGAGCCAAGGGGCGGCCTTGGCAAGCAGGCCTTCCTAAGGACGGCAGCCTTAGGCCTGTTGTGGTCCCTCTTCTCTGCACAATACCACTTACTTTTCTGGGCAGGCGCTGCATGCCATCCCCAGTGCACTTGGATGTATTCACCAACCCAGAAGTTTTCTAAACCTTAAACCTCAACATTTAGGGTTTTTGTCCAGGTCTCATTGCATTTGCATGGTTGATTACATCACTGGCCCTTGGTGATTGCATCTCCAGAGCCTCTGCCCAAGAGGATGCAGGTTAGGGCTTATAGTCCCAACCCTCTAATCTTGCCTAGGCCTTTCTGGTGACCCACCTCCATTCTGAAGCTATCTAGGGGTCCTCAGCCATCATCTCACTAGCATGTAAAATGAACCTTTACCACTACACGGTGAGTCTAAGGATGTTAAGAGCCCTATGTCAGGAACCTGGGCCAAAGACCAAATAGATATTTCTACTTACGTCACAGGAGTACCAAGAAGAGCGTCGTGTGCTTAATGGTTTAATATGCTAGTAGTTAATAGCAGTTAGTATTATGACTTTGGAGAAGTCTGTTCGATTCTCATCAATTTAAGTTTCACAGCTGTAATTAAAGATTTCAACTCCCAACTGTCAAGGCTTAAGATTTCACCCTACTTGAAGCAAATAGGTTAGCCTGTTGATGTTTCATGGTGCTGCCAGACGACACACACCTGGCTCAGAGACAGGACTCAGTTACTACTGGCACAGCCCACAGCTTGAGCATCAGGTTGGTGTCGCTTCCACATATCTCCCGTGTCTCCTGAGCTGGATGCTGTGTACACCATAGGTTTGTCACAGCCAAAGAACTCTTTGAGTTTGGCTGTCCACTATTATAGCAAGCCTGTTCTTGGTCCCCCGAGGAGACTTTGCCTCCTTTTTCAGGGAAGAGAAATGGCCTGAGTGAAGAGCCGTGAGGGCCCTGCATTCTTGGCATACCGAGAGACCATGCAGGGACAGTCAGGGCCTGTGTGAGAGCACCTCTCCCAGCACTAATTGACAAAGTTGGGAGGGTTTAATTGAGGAGAGTCAGTGACTGTGGAAGGCACTTAGCACAGTGTTTGACACACCAGAGACTTCTGAGCTCTCTCCAAAAGCCTTAGAATTCCACCTCTTGAAAATGTGAGGAAAGGGTCACTAGTTAGAGGGAATACCGAGGTGGAAGATTAACACAGAAGAGTCTAAAAAATCCTGAGCCCTGCCAGATCAGAGGAAGTGGAGATACGAGCTGTGGGTCAGTCTATGTTGGAAAACCCACCTTCTACCAGCCCATTCCTGCCATCCACACACGGGACATGAACCCTGCTATCCACACACGTGTGGATGACAGTGGCCAAAAGATCTGGTGAGTTACTTGGATTCAAGGTATGTGTTAGATACGTGTTAGAAGAGGTGAGTAGAAACCATTTCCCTGAGGAGATAAAATTTGAGTAAGATCAGAAGGAAAAGGCCGAGGTGTACAGAGATTTCTGGATAGATGGTACATGCAGTTACCTCAGCATGTGCAACCAAGACAATTATCACTGCAGTGAAATAAGGAGGATAGAAGTCAAGGTCAGAGTGACAAGTATGTTCAGTATTCAAACTGTTAAGAAACATGGGAATCGGGATGACAGATACAAGGTACCTCTCTGTACTATCTTTCAAAGTTCCTGTGAATCTATTATTATTTCAAAGTATTAAAGTTTTAGAAAATCACCTTCAGGCTCATCCAAATGTTTAACTCAAAGGGAAGTGGTACAGGGGTTTGTACACCATGTTGAGGAGTTGAGGATTTAAAGTACCTTTAGCAACTAGAGGAAGCCCCCCATTGGGCTCCCTGCTCAGTGGGGAGTCTGCTTGTCCCTCTCCTGCCCCTCCCCCCATGCGTGCTTGCTCGCTCTTTTTCAAATAAATAAAATCTTAAAACAAAAATAAAAACTGGAGGATTTTAAGCTCTAGAATGTTACGAGTTATGTATTCGAAGAAAGTTTTTATTACTTGAATGGATACAAGGGAACAAGAACGGAAGCAGGCTGACCAGGTAGAAGGGTGGCACCCTAATCCTCTGAGAGCTGAATGCAGCTTGGGGGAGGTTAAGCTGCTATACTAGGTTCCTGTACCTTAAAAAGTGGCAGCCTGCCCAAATAATGCACAGTAAAGTCAATGAGTAGAAAGAAAAGGGACATAAGTAATTGTGTATCCCAGTGCTCTGAGAAATGAACTACACCACTTCTCTTTGATTCAAACATTTAGATGAGCCTGAAGGTGATTTTTTTTTAAACTTTCATACTTTAGAATAGTAATAGAGTCACAGAATTTGGAAAGACGGTACAGAGAGGTCTCATGTATCTGTCATCCATATTCCCATGTTTCTTAATACTATATCAAAACCAGGAATTGGATATTGGTCAAACAAGTATGCATAATTTTTTTTCTTGTAGAGTTTTTTTTTTTAAGTAATATTTCATTCAGAGTAACATTCAAAGATCATGACCCCTTCCTCTCTAAATACTTCAGCATATATTTCTTAGGAGTAGGATATTTTCTGTAGCTATGATGCAATTATTGAATCTGGGGAAATTTAATTTTGATGTTATCTAATAAACAGTGCATATTCAAATTTTTGCCATTCTATACTATCCACTTTGTTTTTTAATTTTTTAAAAATTTATTTATTTAACAGCGTGCTCTCTCGCACAAGCAGGGGGAGGGGCAGAGGGAGAGGGAGAAGGCAGCTCCCTGCTGAGCAGGGAACTTGATGTGGGACTTGATCCCAGGACCCTGAGATCATGATCTGAGCTGAAGCCAGATGCTTCACCAACAGCCACTTAGGCACCCCTAGGCTATCCACTTTAGAGCCTGTCTAGACTCTAGAAAGTTAAGATCAAAAATTTCTCTTAGTTGTTTCTTTAGTCTCTTAATGTAGAAGTTCTCCCATTTTTTTTTTCAGTACCATTGCATAGAGTTGAAGACCATTGACTTGTTCCATGTTCCCATGGTTTAGATTTTAGTGATTGTTTCCTTGTGATTAAGTTGTGGTAGGGGCGCCTGGGTGGCTCAGTCATTAAGCATCTGCCGTCAGCTCAGTGCGTAATCCCAGCGTTCTGGGATCGAGCCCCACATCAGGCTCCTCCGCTGGGAGCCTGCTTCTTCCTCTCCCACTCCTCCTGCTTGTGTTCCCTCTCTCGCTGGATGGCTATCAAATAAATAAAATCTTAAAAATAAATAAATAAGTAAACTGAGGTAAATTTCTTTCTTTTCTTTTTTTGGGCAGAAATACTCTGTAAGTTATGTTTTCCTCATTGCAGCCATCAGTTCGTCCTTTCATTGGTCAGGAGGAATTCTTTAGATCTCTACATTGTAAAGGCACTTATTTTTCCTCTCTATAAATAAAATATAATTGTTAGAGTGATATTTTGAGATTTTATGAATATGTTCCTATCCAAGAAACCTCACTGAATAGTTTTTACAGTTATTGATGATTGCCTAAATTTATTATTATATTGTGATAGCAAGTCTAGGAGATTTTGAAAATTAAAAACTTTTCTCATCTACAGGAGTGATTGCTTACTTGGACCTGTGGCTACTTTCTTGAAGAAGAAAGTCATTAATCTTAAATTTAGGCGGGCTCCTCTGTGTGTGAGAGAGCTGCAAACAGTGAATCCTTCTCGCGCTCAAGCTAAGGGGCAGGACCGGAAACAAGACTTCAGTGGCTGCCATCAGCGTGCTGGGCCAGTGAGACCTAAACCTGTGAGGTCTGGGGGCGGATATCTCCTCCCTGGGTCTTGAGCTTAAGACAGGCCTTGCCAAGGGGAGCATTCTTGCCCACCACTTTTGTTGTCGGCTCAATGGAACTTGTGACAGGCCTGGTGCACCTCCAAGAGGAATCTAGCTGCCCTGTCTGTCTGGATTACTTGAAAGACCCAGTGACTATAAACTGTGGGCACAACTTCTGTCGCTCCTGCATCAACATGATGTGGAAGGATCTAGATGATACCTTCCCCTGTCCTATCTGCCGTTTTTGCTTTCATAACAAAAGCTTCAGGAGCAACCGCCAGCTCAGTAATTTGACTGAAATTGCTAAACAACTGCAGGTCAGAAGGAGCAAGAGGAAAAGGCAGGAAGAGTATTCCATGTGTGAGAAGCACAATCAGTTTCTGACCCTTTTTTGTGGGAAGGACCTAGAGGTTTTATGTACACAGTGCAATTTCTCTGTTCAACATCAGAAACACTACATTTGCCCCATTAAGAAAGCTGTCTCTTTTCACAGGAAAGTTCTAGAATATAGCCTTGAGCCCTTGAAGGACAACATGGAACAAGTAGAAAAAGTGATAAGTCTTCAAGCCAGCAAAATAGTGGACCTGAAAAAGAAGGTAGAGTATAGGAGAGAAGAAATCATTTCTGAATTTGAGCAAATTAGACTGTTCCTACTGAATCAGCAGGAGACTCTTCTTAGGCAGATGGAAGATGAAGAGAGGGACATTTTAACAAAACTAAATGAAACCCGAAGAACATTTTTAAATCACGTTTCCACGTTAAAACATCTGCTGAAGGAGGTAGAGTGCAAGTGTGTGCAGTCAGAGCTGGAATTACTGACCCGCGTTAAGGGTATCTACTACAGGTATCAAGACCTAAAATATCCTGAGCTCTTTGTGTTCCAGCTAAAGAAATACGGCTTTAGCCTTCCTCCACAGTATTCTGGCTTGGACAGAATGATCAAGCCATTTCGAGCAGATGTGATTCTAGATCTCGAAACAGCACACCCTCAGCTTATTGTCTCTGAGGATAGAAAAAGTGTGAGATATGGAAACAAAAAAACTCACCTTTGTTACAACCCAAGGAGATTTTATCTCCGCCCTGCTGTCCTGGGTTCTAGGAGATTTAGTTCTGGCCGGCATTACTGGGAGGTAGAAGTGGGAAACAAGCCTAAATGGACCTTGGGGGTGTGTCGAGACTGTTTTTCTAGGAATTGGGGGAATAGGGCGGTAGCTGAGGGTGGATTGTGGGCAATTGGGAGATGTTTTGAAAGCATTTATGTTATTCTGGGTCATAAAAGAACCCAGCTTCTGCCTGTAGTAAGACCCAGTAAGATTGGCATTTTTCTGGACTGTGAGTTGGGTGAGGTTTCCTTTTACAATATGAATGATAGATCTCTTCTCTATAATTTTAATGATTGTTTTATAGAAACCGTTTGTCCCTATTTCTATATTGGAGTAGATCCTGAACCCCTTAAAATCTCTTCAGTAACAGATGATGAACGATGAAGTACCTGGGAAACAATACCGTTTCAGTGTCTAGGGGTAGCTTAGCCAGTCAATTTAGTCTCAGTAGTTCTGGACTGTTAAGGTTTACTGCTGAAAAACCAGAATAGATTTTTCTCCTTCATTTTCACCAACTATGAAAACATGGTAGTAATGCCAATTTTATAGATGTTTTGGGTATCAATGGCCAAGTGCTTTGAATTTCTTAGATTAAGTATATGAGAATTATATTACTTAGTAGATCCAACAAAATATTTCCTGTTGAAATTGCCAAAAGTTGTCTTTTAATTATAGTCATTCTTTTACAGTTGAGTAAGTTGTTGTCTTCACAGTCATTCTTACCATGTATCTACCTTAGTGGATTCTTCTGTTTACTTCCATAACTCTTAGTACCATATTTCTTCTTTCTCCATTGAATGTGTCTATTATCAGTTGACACAGTTTGACTGATTACTATAGATACTGAGGATTTGGCCTTTAAAGGCCCTTTACCAACACACATTTATAAAGATCAAAGATAGTCTAATACTTTTTTTCCTGGTGGACATGGTTCTGGATTTCATGTTCTAGTCTGAACAAACTCCACTATGTGTATAGCTCTCTCCATCCCCACTATCCTGGGAATTGCCTCTGTTCTTGAATTCCTTGTTCGTTTAATCCCGTGTCTTTCTGCTTGTTTATCTTTTCATTTGGAGTCCTATCCCCGATATTTTAAGATTTGGGGGATTTTGCATGTTTCAAAATGATTTTGTTCTGCCTATACTGAGGTGCCAGTTAAGCCAAATATACATGGCAACATTGGAAGTTGTATTACCTAATTTTTAAAACATTCTGTTGTTTCTGAGAAGTTTGATACTGGTCTGATTCTTGATACTTGGGTACCATTTTCTTAGGATGTTTTAAAGATCTTTTTTATTCCTAGTGTTCTGAGCTTTGTCCATTTATTTTGCTGAGTGGTGAGATACTCTGTCAGGATTCTTCAGAGAAACAACCAGTAAGATGTATTTTTTAGAGAGAGATTCATCTTAAGGAATTAGCTCAAACGGTAGTGGAGACTGGGCAACCTCTGAAGATTGGCCTGGCAGGTGTTAAAAAACCAGCAACCTAGAGACCCAGGGAAGATTGTGTGCTTTGGTTCGAGTCTGAAGGTCATTTCCTGGTAGAACTCCCTCTTGGCTCAGGGTAGGTCAGACTTTCATTCTATTCACTCTTTCAATAGATTGAATGAGGCTCTCCCACGTTAGAGGGCAATCTGCTTAAAGTCCACCAATTTAAATGTTGGTCTTGCCCAAAAACTCCCTCAGAGGAATATCCAGAATAATGTTTGATGATGTACCTGGCACTGAGGCCCAGCAAAGTGACACGTAAAATTAACTATCACGGATATCTTCAATCTGAAATTGTACTAGGTGAGATAAACTAAGATTCCTGTCCTTGAGCACCATACTACCTAGAAGGGAGAAAAAAGATAATCAAATAATCATAAATAATTGATACAGCAACTTAGAAGCTAATAAAGTACAATGGGTACAGGGAAAATCAGTGTCCAGGGAATGAGATACTGTGGTAGAGGGGGTTAGCTGCCTGAACTTGGGTGGTCAGGGTAGGCATTTTAGAGAACATGGAATCAGAGCAGAACTTTGGATGAGGGAATAGCAGTGGTGCAACGCTGCAGAGAGAATGGCTGAAGCAAATGTTACAGGGAAGGGATTGGCACACCAGGGACAGCAAGGAAGCCTGAGAGTTGAGCGAGTGCCGGAGGAGTTGTGAGGTCAGAGGGGGTGGGGATCACCAGCCTTTGTAGGGTCAAATAGGTATTTTAGGTATTTTAGTTAAGTAAATGGGTCCTTAGAGGCTTTTGAGGGAGAGAGTAACTTTATCAGATTTTCCTGTTAAAGAATCTCTCCCCTCTATCTACCCTGGCCTACTTGCTCTTCCTGGAACATAGTGGGTGTGGTTAGTATCCTGTTTAAGAATTTTATCTCTAGGGGCGCCTGGGTAGCACAGTCATTAAATGTCTTCCTTCGGCTCAGGGCGTGATCCGGCATTGTGGGATTGAGTCCCACATCGGGCTCCTCCGCTGGGAGCTTGCGTCTTCCTCTCCCACTCACTCCCCTGCTGTGTTCCCTCTCTGGCTGGCTGGCTGTCACATAAATAAAAAAATCTTTAAAAAAAAAGAATTTTATCTCTAGTATTTTTGAAATTGTATTTTGCTTCCTATATTTACTCCTCTAACCTCCTTCCTCCTGGTTATTTGGTCTCTATCCTTAATGTCAGACTTTTCATGTTAGACTGATGTTTATTCATAACTAAGGGTAAATACTAGAAATCTCATTGAAAACTGCATATGTTTGCATTTTTATGAATTTGAATAGCACACATTCCTTCAAAGAATAATTGTTCGGGTTATAGCTATATACATTGAACCTTTTGATGTATATTTCTAGTTGCCCACCCCCTAACCCTCAGAATTACAATGGTATTCTGGGGCACCTGGTGTGGCTCAGTCCATTGAGCATCTGCCTTTGGCTCGGGTCATGATCCCAGAGTCCTGGGATTGAGTCCCTCATCAGGCTACCTGCTCAGTGGGGAGTCTGCTTGTGATTTCTCGCTCTCTCTGTGAAGATTATCTTTGCCCACCTGATAGAGTATGGTTCATTATAGTATATTGCATTCTTAAAAGTTACATGTATGGGTGCTGCTGCAACATGCACCTTGGAGCTCTTCTGTGATGTACTGTCCCCCTACTCCTGGCTGGGCTTCAAGGTCGTGTGCTGACACACCTGACACATTAACCTGCAGTTGCATCCAAGCGTCACCCAACCTGTGTTGGTCAAGGATCAACTGTAAATCATTACTATGAAATTTTGATTAGAAAAAGAATCATGGGGAGTAATGACTATTAAACACATTGGAGGGCGCCTGGGTGGCTCAGTCGTTAAGCGTCTGCCTTCGGCTCAGGGTATGATCCTGGTGTTCTGGGATCAAGCCCCACATCAGGCTCCTCTGCTGGGAACCTGCTTCTTCCTCTCCCACTCCCCCTCCTTGTGTTCCCTCTCTCGCTGGCTGTCAAATAATCTTTAAAAAAAAAAACACACACACTGGAATGAAAGAGAAAGATTTAATTGGGAAAGGTTTCTGTGGGTAAGAAGCCCAGGAGCTACTTAAATGAGGGGGTAACATGGGGAAGACCAGGGGTGGCGTCGAGATATGGTGACACCAGGAACACACAGTTCATAGTTTGCCTGGTTCCAAGATGCACAAAATTTAGTTACCATGGTTAAATAACACAAGACCCCAGTGGTTCAAATTTTAATCACAGCATATTAGCTGAGTAATTCCATACAGTACAAAGCATATGGCTCCAGAGGGTGGAGTCTACAGCCAGAGGACAGTTCTCCTTAAATCTGAGTTCATCACTTCCAAATTTTACTTCCCACACAACTTCAGCACAGAAAGAATTCAGCTATGGTTTCTGTCACAAGAACCTTTTCTCCAGTTTCATAGAACATGTTCATTTCATCGGAACTCACACCAAAGGATCTCTAACGTTCATGTTTCTACCAACAGTCTCCGTAGGACAGTGTATGATTCTCTAAGGCTAATTTTATTGTTCATGGGCTCCCTGTTGGGCTGCTAAGTCCCATTGTAATAGGGGTTAGATTATGGAAATAAACTGGAGGGGAAAACAATCCTCATGGAATTACATAAGACAGTAGTTCCATGTTGATTGAATCTCCTACAGTTTGAAGACATATATCCTTGTCTCTTCAGTTCTCACGAGAGGCAATCTGGCACCTGAGCTGATCAGCCATTAAATTGTCTTCAGTAATTTCATTAGTCATCTGGCAGCAGTTACTTGAATACTATTTGTTCTTTACGTCTCTTTGCTTATTTGCTTAATGACCGTTTTGGCAGTGAGATTGATAATCAGCTGTGATTCTGGTACTAGGTTTCTGCTTCCTAGAACTGTTTTGTATGTTCATAGCATATGATCAAATATTTGAGAACAATGTGAATTTTTCGGCAATGAACATGAATTCCAATCTACCTAAAAAAATCAGCCAAAAAATAAACTGTAATGCAGAATTTCTGAGCTCAGAGAATGTGTCAAAGTGACAATTAGGCTGGGATCTTTAGAAGGGATGCCAGTGGGGCATCTGAGAGGCTCAGGCATCTTTTGTTTTGGCTCAGGTTATGATCCCATGGGTGTGGGACTGAGCCCAAAGTTGGGCTCTGAGCTCAGTGGGAAGTCTACTTGAAGATTCTCTCCCTCTGCCCCTTCCCCCCCCTTCCCCCCCTCACACTTTCTCTAAAATCTTGGAGTGCCAGTAAACAAGGCAGTAAATGTATATGGGGCATGGGACCTGCCATGGATGACACCCACTCATGCAAAGGTCCTGTGGCCAGAGGACGCCATGTTCTAAGTGTGGAGGAGAGGGGAGGACTGTACAGTGCTAGAAAGTTACATAATGTGGAGGGTGGAACTGGAGGCCCAGAGTTAGCTCTGGGTGAGAAAATAGGCTTCACATAGCCTTTTATATTTCATCTTCCTTATAAAGATGGGAAAGATGTTGAGGGTCACCTAGGTGGCTCAGTTAAGCATCTGACTCAATTTTAGGTCAGGTCATCTCAGGGTTGTGAGATTGAGCACTGCCATCAGGCTCCCAGCTACGTTTTCTGCCTCTGCCTCTGACCCTCCCTGCCTCCCTCCCCCACCCCAAAAATGAGGTCAAGGGAATATTACAAAGATGCAAATTAACTACACATATTAATGATGTCCATGATGACTAGATTACAAGTTTCCACACCTCTATGCAGGATGTGACCTCAACCAGATCTTGCCCTCCCTCCGCCAGGAAGGACACCATTTTTTGGTGGGCAGGATCCTAATAGCTCCACCTTGCTACTGGGAGATATATATACATATACATGTTTATATGTATATATCCACATATATACATACACATGCAATGGTCACATCATTGACCCAGCAACCATCTGCAAAACTGGCTTCTGAGACCCTTCCTAGGGACCGGCCTCACAGACCTGCCCATTGCCACCTGCTCCAGGTTAAGCCCAAAGGTGGTACGAGGTGGGTGCAGGAGGCTGGAGCATGGCAAGACTGGTGTCTTCTTGGTGCCTGCTCTGTATAGCACCTAAGATTAAGCCTTAAGGGAAAGCAGACTTGGATTCACGTTATTTTAAGACATGTGCTCTTGCCGCGGCCCGTTGATTCGGGTGAATAAAGCAGGCACGTTAGCTTGCGAAAGAGCGTGTGGGTGCAGGGGACGACCGCGCCACCGCCACGAGTGCAATCTCCCCAAACAGCAGCTGCAAACTTGCGTATTTATTGGCAACAATCAAAATCAATCAAAAACAATCAAGGGAGTGATCCGCATTACATCCTAGTGAATAGTGCAAGGGGAAGGTCACAGGATAGTAGAACATCAGGGAAAGGTCAGGATCAGATGTAATGTTCAGCAACTGGGGCCTATTCTTAAACATTTCTTTGGACCCTACGGGCTATTGTCAAGAGCAATCATCCGTGTTCTGCCCTGAATGAGTTGGGCACTCCCAACTGTTGGACAAGCCGGGCGTTCCTGGCCACCGGACATTTACACTGAAGCCCTCAAGGTCACAAACATGTTTTCCTATTGTATCCTTAGCATAAGTTCTCGGCCGGGGGCTGCTGCATTTCCCTTTTCTTTTTGCAGAAGCAGGAAGGCAGACTTGGCCACTTCCCATTCCATCACTCCTCGAAGGCTCTTTAGCACCTGATGACTAAGCATATTGCAAGCAAAGACATAAGAAGTAATAGTAGAGGTCCTAGAAGGCTAGTACCGTTATTGCTAAACCACCAGAAAAGATTTGAGGGGGAGAGTGTCCCATCAATATTTTCCCCCAAGCTTAAGCCTGGTACATTTTAAGTCGGCATGAGTGATGACTTGAATGGTATCTTGTAGCCGTTTAGTATCAAGAGTTAAATTGTCTTCAGTAAAATCGTAGCAAAGCCCACAGTAGATACCAAATAAAGTTGCATTCTGGAGGGATTAACGTCTCCAGGAGATGTCACCAGCCATCCTTGGTTTAATGATCTTACGCAATTTTCGTAACAGCCAACGCATATAAGTCTCGTATTAAAGCCTAATGTGATATTTCTTGTCCTCCTCCTTTAGGGAAAATCCGGAGTCTAGGGTCTGCTATGCCTGGGATCCATTTAGATCCATTAATGTATACAGGGACATTATCATCCCATGCAATTGGCCTGGTAAGAGGGGGATTGGGTACCTAGGCCCAATAAGTAAAATTGGTGGCTGATGCCGTGTGACAAAGTGGGATACTTACAGCTACCGTCAGTAAGGCCATCATAGTAACAGCCATATTGCTAGGGGTAATGGGGTGCTGTTCATTATGCAGCACTTCTTTCTGGGTCAGCTTCTTGATCTTACCCCATGTGGGCATCTTCGCCGTCTCAGTTCCTGGCAGCGTGATCTTGGTGGTCTGTAGGGTAAGGCCCTTGAGATCGCTTATCGGAGGCACTGGATCAAACGCGAATCTCCTCCGCTTGCTCATGTCGAACCTTTAATAAACGAGAAGGGACCCAGACCCGCTTGATAGCATCGTCCAGCATGACTCAAGCATAGCCTTTTCCCAGGTAATTAAAGTACCAGGATACCATTCATAAGATTTTACGTCCTTCCACCAGACAGGAGGGCCTGAGAACATGTTTCCAGGTAAGTTATGAAAACAACTGCCATAGCATCATTCTCATCTTGATTCAAAAAATTTAAAGTAGGGGCGCCTGGGTGGCTCAGTCGTTAAGCGTCTGCCTTCCGCCCAGGGCGTGATCTCGGAGTCCTAGGATCAAGTCCCACATCGGGCTCCTCCGCTGGGAGCCTGCTTCTTCCTGTCCCACTCTCCCTGCTTGTGTTCCCTCTCACTGTCAAATAAAATCTTTAAAAAAATTTGAAGTAAAAGGTTTTGCCAACATTTCCGTGGTGGTTACATGTACTCCCCCCCTTTTGTTTTCGCAATTGTAATTTGAGGAGTTGGTTGGCTCTTTCCACAATACCCTGTTCCTTGGGGATTATATGGCATGCCTGTGGAGTGTTGATATAGTCCAGGCATCAAAAAATTCTTACAGTTTGACAGAGATATAAGCAAGAGCATTATCTGTTTTGATACTTTTAGGAATTCCCGTAACAGCAAAAGCACTGGTTCAATGTCAGATGACATGAGAGGCTGATTCTCCAGTTTGAGCAGTAGCCTATATACATCGGGAGAATTTGTCAATGGTGACATGAACGAAAGATTATTTACCAAATGGGGAATAATGGGTGCCATCCATCTGCCAGATCTCATTGGCTTGTAAACCACAGGGATTAACCCCAGTTGTTTGAGATTGTGCATTTAACGTGGTACAGGCCAGACAGGATCCTATAATTGTTTTAACTTGTTCCCACTAAGTGGGGTACAATGCCGTAACCCTTGAGCATTAACGTGAGTCAGTGTATGGAAGTGGGAGGCATCTTGAAACGCCGGATATAAAAGAGCATCACTTGTGGCATTTCCTTCAGAGAGCAGACCTGAAGATTATGACGACTGTGAATGTGAGTAATATAAAATGGCAAAACACAGGAACATGTAAGCTGCTACAACTGTTGAAAAAAGGTCGTAAGCTGCGTATCCGATGTTGAAATGGAGGCCGTCTTGATGTGGCTAACGATGTAGACTGTACAAAGAATCAGAAAGGAAATTAAGGGATCGGAGACATCCTGGAAAAGAGTAATAACAGCCATTAACTCAAGACCTCTGAGCAGATAGATGAGGGGTCTCAATTATTTATTTGAGGCCCATAGTAACAGGCTTTTCCTCTTGCGGATCCATCTGTGAAAAGTCAAAGCATTAGGTAAAGGTGAAGAGGCTGTGACTTTGGGTAATATAAAGTAAGCTCGCTTTAGAAAAGACTAAGGAATAGGAGGGTAGTGGGAGGATAATTTCCCACAAATTGACTAAGTGCAATTTGCCGAGACAGATCATTTTGCAGAGCAGTCTTGATCTGTGCCTTAGTAAGAGAAAGAACCATCTTGTCGAAGGATCCAAGCCAGCTAATTGTTGAGCACATTTCTGTCCCATCTGTAGATTAGAGTTCCAGTATGATCCCAGTAAACCGTTGGTGTTCTTGCAGTGTGGTTTGGTAAGAATAGCCATTCCAACAAGGGCTTCATGCTGAATTAAGAGACCAGTAGGTGAATGGGGTGTATGAAAAGTAATGTTAAAGGCATATTTGGGGGCGCCTGGGTGGCACAGCGGTTAAGCGTCTGCCTTCGGCTCAGGGCGTGATCCCAGAGTTCTGGGATCGAGCCCCACATCAGGCTCCTCCGCTATGAGCCTGCCTCTTCCTCTCCCACTCCCCCTGCTTGTATTCCGTCTTGCTGGCTGTCTCTATCTGTTGAATAAATAAATAAAAATCTTAAAACAAAAAAAAAGGCATATTTGGTACAACTCTGAGTTTGCATCTTATGAATTTGTTCTTCTACAAATTGCAGCTCCGAAATGGCTGTTTGAGGGTACGGGGACCGTTTTAAGTCCAGATCACCTCTCAATAATTCGAAGCGATTTTGCAATGCGTAGATAGGAACTCCTACCTTGGGTCTAATCCAATTAATGTCTTCTAATAATGTTTGCATATCATTTAAAGTTTTAATGGCATCTTGACGAATTTGTACCTTTTCGGTACGTATTGTGGTACGATCCATTATATAACCACCTAAGAATAAGGGGTTGAAGTCTGGATTTTTTCAGGAGCAATGACAAGTTTATGAAGATCAAATTGATATTTGAGAGAACAGAAAACAGTGGCTAATTCTTCCGTTTTTGCTGCACATAAAATGTCATCCATATAATGGATCAAGTAAGTTTGTGGATATTGGACCCGAATTGGTTCAAGAATCCAGGCCACGTAATTTTGGCATATGGTAGGACTATTAAGCATTCCCTGTGGGCACACCTTCCACTGAAAGTGCCTGGAAGGTTCTGTGAAATTAACACTAGGGATAGTGAAAGCAAAGCGGGGACAATCTTGTTGTGCAAGTGGAATTGTATTGAAGCAGTCCTGTAAATCAGTAATATTAAGAGGCCAATTAAGAGGTACCATATTGGGGGAAGGGAGTCCTGGCTGGAGCAGTCCCATAGGTTGAATTGCTCCATTAACCACTCTTTAAATCGGTAAGTCAACGCCATTTTCCAGATTTCTTCTTGATTATGAAAGCTGGCAAATTCCATGGACTAAAGGATTCCTCTGTATGTCCTTTCTGAAGCTTCTCTTGAACCAAACTTTGCAGGAGCCTCTAATTTTTATTTAATGGCCACTGCTTGATCCAAATGGGGTGTTTGTCCTTCCACGTTTGTGGGATTGGCTCTGGAGGACCCATTGGAGGCTGAGCAGAGGCCCCTACAAAAAAGGTGGATTGGCGTCTGTCTCTTTTGTAAGAGGTGGTATCATCATATACGCTTCCCATTGTCGACCCCATAGATTAATGGGAATGTCTATTATATATGGCTGGATAGATCCTTTTTGTCCCTTAGGACCCTCGCATGGGAGAATATGAAGACTTTGGTTTACATTTTCTGCTTGTAACATGAAATAGTTATTGCCATGGGGCCGAGGCCATTTCTTCGGCCAGTTATCAGTTCCAATAATGGACACATCTGCTCCAGTATCTTTCCCTGTATCTTTATGTAAGTTTTTCTTTGAAAATTTTCTCAAATACACTCCTGACTGACCAGTACTTCTGAAGCCTGCATCACCACACGTTTGATTTTTAATTTTCCCTTAATATATGGCAGCAATAGTAACTGCACTATTCGGTCTCCCTTTTAAAATTTATATGGGGTATTGATAGACATTAAAACCATGATTTCTCCAGTATAATCTGAGTCAATGACTCCTATAAGGACGCACACACCTTCTTTAGTCAAACTAGATTGTCCTAAGATTAGTCCTACTGTATTGTTTGGCGAAGGGCCAAAATAGCCTGTAGCAACCTTCTGAGGAGTCTGATTTGGGAGCAATAAAAAGTTTTCTCCACACGGGAGATCAAGTCCAGCGCTCCCTGGCGTGACATGCAAGAAATCTAAAATTGTCCGAGATTGAGGTTGGGAGAGCCCCTTTTGGTTCGGGGCTGTGGGCTTGCCCCACAACCCGTTTCCCTGTAGAGCAGTACCATCTTTGTGAACTTAAGAGTGGCACTAACTGGCCCAATGATTCCCCTTTTTGCATCGGGGACAGAGACTAGGGAAATTATTTTTCTTTTTCCCATCATATTTCTGTTCTTAAGACGGCATTGGGCACGAGTATGCCCATTTCTTCCACAGTTGAAGCATTGTCTCCTGAAACTATTTGTCGTTAAGGCTGCAATGGCCTGAGCCAGCAAGTCAGCTTTGTAGGTCTCGGTGCCTACACCTTGGCGCAATTTGATGTAATCAGTGAGCGTGCCTTTTCCTTTAAAAGGAGCAGTCGCTTTCTTACAATCCGCGTTTGCATCTTCATAGGCCAAAAGTGTCGGCAGCTTCCACATTATTGATCTTTTAATAGCTTTGCGTAACCTTCCTATGAATTCAGTATAAGGCTCCCTAGCATCTTGAATAATCCTTTGAAAGGAAGCATTAGCAGTAGCTTTAGACTCATTTTTTTCCCAAGCCCCCAAGCCCGTAAGCAACATCTGCGAAGCTGTTCTATAGCTTGGCTGGTCATCTGCACTTGTTTCTGCACTTGACTCCAACATCCCATCCCCAACAACTGTTCTAAGGAGATAGGGATGTTATGAGCTCAATTATAATTTGCAGCCGTTTCCGCATGGTTTTTCCACTATGTACGAAATTTTAAGAATTCCCCTGGGGAATTCTTAAAGGACAGTCTTCACCATGCTAACAAAGACCAGTCCATGGGTATCAATCAGTTGCCTTCTGCAAAACCCTGAATAATGCCCATAGTGAAGGGCGAATTAGTACCATAGTTTTGAACTGCCTATTTTAGCTCTTTGAGAACTTTAAAGGGAAATGTTCGTGCGTGGCTTCATATATCCCTTCCAGGTGGTTGGGATCTACCCCGGGAGACAGATATTCACTTATGGTTACTGGGAACGCGAATTGTAGAGCATCTAATTCTTCTTGTTTGGCCAGGAGCAAGCCTTTTTGAACCGCCAAAAGCGGCGACTGATGTTGCTCCCTATATGATGGAGCTGTTGCGTGTTTTTGAGAGAGGAAACCACTATTCTTTGGAAGCAAAGGTGGTGGTGGAAAGCCGTCCATTTCTATGGGGGGGGGGGAACAGGTTTTACTTTTCCTCCTTCTGGGACAGCGCCTTCAGGTCCTGTTGAGGACTCATGTTTGGCATTAGGACTCTCAAGTTCAGTATCACTGAGCCTGGAGTTTGAAGTGGTTCCAAGACAGAACGAATCAGAGAGCATGTAGGCCAAATAGTGATGGGAATAGGCTTTCCCTGAGCATGGTGCTGCTTGAGCTCATGCCCTACTTTCTTCCCATGCTTGCGGATCTAAGGTCTCCAGAGTGGGAAACCATGAACAATATTCTCCTATGACTTTAAGTCCGGAAGTTTGCCCTCGCTAACCTTAACTCCTCCCGCTAACTCCTCCCGCTCTTCGGAGTTGCTTCAAAAGACAGACGTTAAGCGCGACAATTATCTGTGTTCTGAGAATTACCCATACCCTGCTAAAGTTTCCCCAACTCACCAGCGGGAAATGTCCAAGGCCTTGCTTCTTTATCCGTTGGGGCTCCTTCTCCGCTGTAGTTTCAGATCCTTGTTCCAGGTCCCTGCTCAGGTCCCTGCTCGTGATCCCCGTTCGGGCGCTACTTGCCGCAGCACCATTGATTCGGTGATTCGGAAGAAGGACGAGGCACAGACAGGTTATGCGAAAGAGAGCGTGGATGCACGGGGCGACCACCACGAGCGATAACCCCGAACAGCGGCAACCTCGCGTATTTATTGGCAGCAATCAAAAACAATCACAATCACAATCAATCAAGGGAGTGATCCGTATTACATTCTAGTGAGTAGTAGTGCATCACCATCACGGGGAAGGTCAGGGGATCAGGTGATGTAACGTTTAGCAAGTGGGGCCTATTCTTAAGCATGTTTCTAGGACCCTGCGGGCTATTGTCAAGAGCAATCAGGTTTCAGCAGTGTTCTGCGCAGAAACAGTTGGGCGTTCCCATCTGTTGGACAAGTCAGGCGTTCAGGGTTGCTGAGCGAGCCGAGCATTCTCGGCCGCTTGGCTCTGACATTTGCGCTGAAGCCCGCAAGGTCACAAACATGTTTTTCTATTATATCCTTATAAGTTTTCGGCCAGTGGCTGCTGCAACTGATGTAGAGGAAAGGCCCTATGAAGACACTCAGAGGTCATCTGCAAGCCAGCGAGAGAGGCCTCAGGAGAAATCAAACCTGCTAATACTGATCTTGGACCTCTAGGTTCCAGAACTTGAGAATACAACTTTTTGTTTAAGCTGTGCAGTCTGCGGTATTTTGTTATGGCACCCCTAGCAGACTAAATTAATACATCCAGTCATAATTAAAAAAAGAAAAAGAAGACAAATTAGAAAAAGGGAACTTCGTTAAAGGTTATCTATCAAAAACCCCCAACAATGGGGGGCACCTGGCTGGCTCAGTCGGTAGAACATGTGACTCTTGATCTTGGGGTTGTGAGTTCAAGCCCCACATTGGTTGTGGAACCTACTTAAAAATTTTTTTAAAAAACCCACTAAAAACTACAAAATGGTTAAATTCTTGCTAGTTTTCTCTCTTAGAATGGAAATGCGACAAACATTCTTCCCTGTCATCTATTCTACATGGTGCTAGCATTCCTAACCAGTGTCATGATGCAGGAAAAGGGAACAAGATTGGAAAGAAAAAACAATGTTTATTGTTAGAAGATAGGATATTTATACATAGAAAAGCCAAACTCATGGCGCCTGGGTGGCTCAGTTAAATATCTCCCTTTGGCTCAGGTTGTGATCTCAGGCTCCTGTGATCGACCCCCATGTGGAACTGCTTACTCAGCAGGGAGTCTGCTGCTCTCTCTGCCCCTCCCTGCCCCACTTTTGGTCTCTCATTCTCAAATAAATAAATAAAATCTTTAAAAAGAAAAAGAAAAGCCAAACTCAATTACAGATGAATTAGTTAAATAGGAACGTTTTGCCAGGTTGAGAGATAAAAGGTAAATATGAAAAATTTAAGTGTATTTTTATATACCAGAATCAATCAGAAAGTGAAATTGAAAGTATGCCATTTGCAATATTGCCAAAAAGTATCAAATACTTAGGAAGAAGTCCAATAAAAATATGCATGCCTTCTACACAGAAGGTTAAAAAGCATTATAGAGAGAATTTTAAAAGGACACAATAAATGAGAAAATACCATGTAAAATATTATGTCAATTTTCCCAACCAATTTTCCAACTTATTGGGAGAGGAAGTGCAAAATTACATACAAATGTCAGCTCCAGGCCATTTAAAAGCCTCATGATTGGAGATACTACAATGCATTTAGAAACTAAAGTAGAGGAATATCTTCATGATTTCTGTAGTAAAATTAATTTCTTAAAATTGGAAATGTAGCTGTCATAAAAGAAAAGATTTATAAATTTGACTGTATTAAATTTTAGACTTCCTTTTAATAAAATGAAAATATAAAGAGAATGAAAAGGGAGTTGAAGGAAGATATTTACAACACATATAACCGACAAAGGGCTACAGATATTGTTCTACCTTTAGGTCAAGTTAAAAAGGATTCCTACCAGAGTCCTCATGCTTCAGAGGATCCAGCATATTACAACACATGCAAATTTGTTAAGAAACTCATGATTGCCTCTGTCACTCAGAATGTGGTGCTATGCTAAGCACCTGTAATACTAAGCGTCCACTTGCTGCTAACACCAGTCAGGCCCCAGAAAAATGCTTTTCAAAATGTCTTGCCATCTGTCCACTCAACAAAAGTGGTTGCTCTATCTGCGTGTCGTGGGGACTTGTGAGTTGTACCACGGCCAACTATGAGAGAACTCTGCTTTGTTTTGCATGTCTAGTATGATTAACTCAATTTTCAAAAAGTGCAATTTTCAGCTTAAATAATTTTGATTTAAAACATTAATATGAAACATAATTTGTATTCTGCCTTATGAAATAGGTAATTTTGAATAATATAGAGAATAAAATACTCTCCATGACTGGTGGGAGTTGCTTTTTTATTACTCATCTCTTGCCCTTGTATTTTTTGGCAGTGAGCTCAAAGATGAGGAGATGAATGTAAACCCCCTTATTCAGGTTGGTATTGGAATAGAGACGGGCCTCAGACTACCTGAGAAGCAAATGATCAAAACCCCAGTGGAAACGTGTGCAAAGATAGCACCATTCACACGTACGTACAAAAAGTATACAGAACTTTAACAAGTTCTCAGTGTCATTCGTGCTAGATTCTTTGCAAATATGCTTTGCTTGAATCAAGTCTCTAGACCTGGTTTTCAGTTTATGGGAAATACAGGGGAAAGAGGGACTAAAGAATACCACGAGGGAATCATCAGTCAGTTGAGAATGTGGCCCACCTTGCAGACCTAAAGAAAGAGGTAAACTGAAGCAAATTCAAAATTGTCAAAAAGATGAATTTATTTGGGAATAGCAATTTGGGACATGCAAACTATAGCAAGCTAAGGCAAGTCTGTTGAGGATCTGGGGTGGGCTGTACTTATGGGCAGGGAATGTGAAGAGAAGGGAGTTTAGTTCGAGTCTGAAAATCAAAAAGAGAGGCCAGCTTTGAAAATTCCCCAAGCAGAGAAAACCAGTCCAGTCATAAAGCAAAGTTCAATTCAGCTGATGTTGTGAGACCAACCCAACCGGGGTCATTTCTTGTTCATGCCTCTGGAAAGCCTAAGCAAAACTTCCCAAGGTTAATATGAGACAATCCCTGGCCAACTCCCTATCATTTTTTTTTTTTAAAAGATTTTATTCATTTATTCGACAGAGATAGAGACAGCCAGTGAGAGAGGGAACACAAGCAGGGGGAGTGGGAGAGAGAAGCAGGCTCATAGCAGAGGAGCCTGATGTGGGGCTCGATCCCGCAACGCCAGGATCACGCCCTGAGCCGAAGGCAGACGCTTAACCGCTGTGCCACCCAGGCGCCCCCAACTCCCTATCATTTAAGAAAATTCCAAAATTATCAGTTTTCTATAAATTAGGTATTTATGGGAAACCAATCTCTCAGTCCTTAAGTTTTGTTTTCCGGAGGACACCTGCATGCGATTTTCCATTTTGTATCCTCCAGTTCCATTTTAGATTGAAATTCTTTCACAACCCTAAAAGGCAATTAGGCTGGACTTTTCAAAAAGTGAATGTCTCCTGAAAAGATAAAAAGGGCAGGACAATTATTCCAGATTCCAAGAGACTACAGAGCAATGCACTAACCTTAATCGGATCAAGGGTGGGTGGAAAAGGTATAATGGCATTTGGGAGACTACTGGAGAAACTTAAAAACAGAGCACATATTATAATAGTGGAATTTTTATTCATTTTCATATTTATGATAATATTACCCCATTTAGTAGAAGAATATCCTTATTCTTAGGAAGTTTATGCTTAAGCATTTGGGGTGAAATATATTTGCAAATGTGACAAATTATTCTTAAATTGTTAAAAGGTGTTTGTTATACTATTCTCTCAGCATTTGTCTATGGTTTACATTAAAAAAAAAAAGTTTGGAAGAGAAATTTAATCATTATATTTGCAGGCCCTTGGCTTAGTTACTGGCTCACCATAGACCCTCAGTAAATCCTGGCTCCCTTTATCATCTGGTGCCTTGGGGAAGCTCCTCCACCATCCCAAGCCTCAGCCTGCTCCTCAGGAAACACCCGGATGGAGGTGGGGACGGGCAGTTTGGAAGGTCCTTTCCTCAGCTGTGAACTGCGTGCACTAGGAACAGGCATCTGCAGAATAACTGGTCTCCCCGCCCCTCCCAGATCGGCCTTTCTCAGGGCCGCCCTCATCCCCGGGTCTTCTCCCTCTCAGTCAATGGCAGCTCCTGTCTCTCCCCAGCTAGAGCAAAAACCTAGTGGCATCTCTGCTTTGTCTCCTGTCAGCGCGTCCTGTTTGTCTGTCTGCTGCACTCTGTCCTTAGATTCTGATCCCCCCTCCCAGGGACACCTGGGGACCCCTTCCTTCTCTGACTTGCCTGGTTCTGGTCTGACCTCTCTGGCCTAACGGACCCCAAGCATCTGACCTTCACCTGGCCCCCTGCCTCACCTAAGCCAAGTTTCCCCTGCCCGCCCTCTTACCAGTGCTGCACACCTCCTAGCATTCTTGCCCTTCTAGCCACCTCATGTCCCTTTCTGCACCAGAACTCCCTTAATTGTTCTCTTTGCCTGGAGTGGACTGCCTCTCTCCTTTGCCCAGATCACCCCTGCGGAGACTGGACTTCACTTGACCTTAGTCACCCCCAGGGGGGCCCTCGGTGGCCCCTGCGTGCTGGCTGGTGGGGCAAGCCTGTCACCCTCTGCCCAGTCTCCTGTTCTGGCATCTGACACTCAGCATGTCTAGTGAAATGGCGCAGGTCATGCCCATCCTTGGACTCGACTGCAAACTCCCTCGTGGACTAGCAACTCAGGGAAAGCAGAGACTGGGTTGATCAACTCTGTTTGACCAGAGCCGTAGCATAGTGTCTTGTGCAGTCATTGTTGGGAGAAGGAACCCATGAAATGATGCCACAAGAATGAATCCAGGGCACTCAAGAAAACAGTGACCTTTTAGAGGGAAGATCTCTGACCCCTGGGGGATAAAGATGTGGACTCCACAGGTTGAGGGAATCTGAAGAAGATGTCCTCAGGCAACTAATGTGTGAACTTGGGATGCCTGGGTGGCTGGGTCGGTTAAGCATCTGCCTTCGCTCAGGTCATGATCCCAGAGTCCTGCGATCGAGCCCTGCATCAGGCTCCCTGCTCAGCCAGGAGCCTACTTATCCCTCTGCCTGCCACCCCCTGCCCCCCGCCTGTGCACACACGCACTCTCTCTGTCAGATAAATACATAAAATCTTAAAAAGAAAAAATAACAAAGCTAAACTCAGGTGTGAACTTCCCCTGACAGGCTGCCCAGCTCACACTGTTTTATTTCTGCGAGTGAGAAGACATTCTGTCCAGGCTCCTGCCTCACTCTTTATGCCATTAGCTGCAGTTTTATCCTTCCCACGCTATGGCCACATATCCCTCCGGTTTCCATTCTCTCTTCCCTCCCCACACCCTGGGCACCTGAAATCACCTGGACTTGGGCTGACTGGGGTTGTCGAAAAAGCAACTGTTTGGATTCAAATAGATGTTACATGGATTGGAGCCCATTCTGACTCCTCACTTCAGGCTGTGTAAGCTGGTTGGGGTGAATAGTTCAACCTTCCTGATAAGGATTCAGGGACACTGGGTAAATCTCTCATCTCTTTCCTACCTTGTCAGGAAATCAAAGGAAGAATGTAGAAAGCTTGTGGTATATTTTGTTCTTAAATAACAGAAATTTCTTGGGACAAAAAAGCACTAACACATTCCAATCACTGATTTGCATTCTTTTGCCTTAGGTCTGTTTGATTTCACGTTGGCTGATTATACAAAACACTGTGCACATCAAAAGACAGAAGGTGAACTAAGCCGCCCTCAAGTCTCTTCTGACCCTTAAAATTCTGTGATTCTCACAAACACATGAGTATAATTTTACATTAAAAATGAACTATATGGCCAGCAGAAGACATGAATAGACATTTCTCCAAAGACGACATATGAATGGCCAACAGACACATGTAAAAATGCTCCACATCACTCAGCATCAGGGAAATACAAATCAAACCCATAATGAGACACCACCTCACACCCGTCAAAAATGGCTGAAATTATCAACTCTGGGAACAACAGATATTGTCGAGGATGCAGAGAAATGAGAACCCTCTTACCCTGTTGGTGGGAATGCAAACTATTGCAGCCACTCTGGAAAACAGTATGGAGGTTCCTCAAAAAGTTAAAAATAGGAACCACCGTAAGACCCAGCAATTGTACTACTAGGTATTTAGCCAAAGGATACAAACATAATGATTTGAAGGGGCACATGCACTCCAATGTTTATAGCAGCAATGTCCATAATAGCCAAAATATAGAAAGAGCCCAGATGTTCATCGACAGATGAATGGATAAAGAAGTTGTGGTATATATACACAATGGAATATTACTCAGCCATCAAAAAGAATGAAATCTTGCCATTTGCAATGACATGGATGGAACTGGACAGTATTACGCTAAGAGAAATAAGTCAGTCAGAGAAAGACAATTATATGATTTCACTCATATGTGGAATTTATTAAACAAAACAGATAAACACAGGGGAAGGGAAGGAAAAATAAAATAAGATAAAACAGAGAGGGAGGCAAACCATAAGAGACTCCTAACAGTAGGGAGCAAACTGAGGGTTGCTATAGGATGACTATAATATTAATGTCGTGAAGATTGGTAAGTTAATACACAACAAGTATTTTATTTTATTTTATTTTATTTTATTTTATTTTATTTTATTTTATTTTATTTTATTTTAAAAAGATTCTATTTATTTGAGAGAGAGAATGAGAGAGCACAAGCAGTAAGGAGTTGGAGAAGCAGGCTTCCTGCTGAGCAGAGAGCCTGATGTGGGCTCCATCCCAGGACCCTGAGATCATGACCTGAGCCGAAGGCAGACGCTTAGCTGACTGAGCCACCCAGGCGCCCCCACAAGTATTTTAAAACTGTCCAGCATTTGGTAAGAGCAAGTCACTTATTAGGTATTATTACTTTGGGTGTTGATCATTTCTTTCATCTATTCTGTAGTATGAAAACTAGATGAAATGACTATATCATGAAAGACAAACCTGATTATTTAACCCATGACACACACGCTGTTTAAAAAAAAAAAGTGTTCCCATGTTAAATATATATTCTGGACCAGAAATACTCATTGTGTCCTCCTCTCAACAAGAAGCCATCTGTCATTTACCTCCACCACTGATTTGAAGCTATTTCCAAGTTCTATCAGTGATCTGTCCCCTATATTGAAATAGCTTTTAGGTCTCTTGATTGCTCAGGGTCTAAATCTTGCTGACTAGTCTCAGCTGTACCTTCTCATCTAGGCTTCCTTTCTCCCTCAAATGTGCTTGATGCCCGGGTTTCTTCCAATGGCTCTCTTCTCCACTGACATCCTTGGTTCTTCATCCCCCAGGGTTTCCAGGCAGAAGAAAGCCCACCAAACAGTTACACCGTCTGTGGCACTGCACTGATATAGAAGAGAACAGCATAGAGGTGGGAGCAGATCCGGCCTTCCCTACAGGCTTCACTGTAATACCTTGAGTTTTTTGGGTTGGACTGAGAACTCTGGTATGTTCTGCCTGTTGCTCCTGGTAAATTCATTCACATAGAGGCTGAAAACAGATCTGCATTTCTAACCCGGTCTTCCTGATCTCATAAATCTCAGGTAGGCATCTTAGTTCATTATTCATCAAGTAGACTTTTTATGAGCTCTCACTAGATGGGAGACGCTGAGTTAGCAGCCTAGATGCAAAGATCCCATCTGGCATCCCCACCGTCAGAGAACTCACAGTCTAGAGAACAAAGAGACAGTGTGGACTGAGGACTTCCTCCATGTGATGGCTGTGTCCAGTCAAGGAGTAAAATGAAGTTTTTCCTGGCAGAGGGATGGTTTGGCATTACTAGTGCCTGGCCTGGGCCTTTCTGAGGGTCACCTTCACCCAGCCTCCCAGAAACAGCATGCTGGATGTGCATTTGGGCATTTCCGGCAGGTCTCTTGTAAAGACCATATTGTTGGGCTTTTTACCCTTTCATCCTGTTTGAATGTTATTCTAATAGCCCCCAGGTCCTGCTTCCACAAAGGTAAGACAGATCTGTGATGTGAGTAAAAGGAAGCCTGGAGAGCAGGTATCCATCATAGAAGGAGACCTCTCCTGGAGGCTCCAGTCCTGTCATCTTGCCCTGAGTCAGGCTCCTTCTCAGTGGGGAGCCTGCTTATCCCTCTCCCTCTGCCCCTCCCACCACACCCCCCCTCCCACTCATGCTCACTCTCCCTCATGTTCTCAGTCTCTCTCAAATAAATACATAAAATCTTAAAAAAAAAAAAAAAGGAAAATGCTCTTTGTCCAAATCTAAAAATAAATAAACAAATGAAGGTTTTCCTTAATGAGCAAAACTAACACCTGAATTGTAGCAATTTTCCAGGAAACAATTTGTCAATTCAGGACAGACTGAAAAGCAAATTGCTCTCACTCCTCAGGTCACCAGGCCTCCTCATTCCTCCCCAGCAGGACCTTTCTAAGTGTTCACTGTACCTTCCAGAAAAATCCTATTTGTATAGAGTGTATAAGCCTAGATACCTTTTTATGTTGCTTTAATTACACAGTATGAGCATGCTATGTGCAGTCTTCTGCACTTTGCTTTTTACACTTAGGTATATCTAGAGGGTTTTTTCATATCCACATTATAGATCCATTTCATCTATTTTTTTTTTTAAAGATTTTTTTATTTTAGAGAGAGAAAAAGAGAGCAGGGAGGAAGGGCAGAGGGAGAAGGACCCACAGAATTCTCAAGTAGGCTCCCCACTGAGCACGGAGCCAGATGTGAGACTCAATCCCATGACCCCGAGGTCATGACCTAAGCCGAAATCCAGAGTCCACCGCTTAACCAACTGAGCCACACAGGCGTCCCTCACCTATTGCTTCTAGCAGTCATTGCCTCTTCAGCGTAAAACCTGAGATATATTTTATTTATATCCATTTTTGTGGAGAACCAGTAGTATATTCCTTTCTTGGTTTGTAAAGATTTTTATTTTAGAATTGCAAAGAAATTATACTAGATTATTGTACCTTTCCCATGAGAAATAGAAATAATAAATACAATATTATAGGTAATTATAGGGAAAAAAGGGTCCAAAAACTATTTCTCGGTAGTTGGAAAACACAAATCCACTGTGCTTCCTGGGATCAGAACATCCCAAGAATTGTGATTATACAATATTCTAAGTACTGTTGTGACCACTGCACATGGGAATATTGAACAGTTGGCTATGGACGGTTATAGACTCAGGGATTATAGGAGCCTCTGTTTCCAGGGAGATGCCTGCACGTCGCTAGTAACGGCAATGGCATAAAGCTAAGCAGGTCATTGTCTTGCCTCAGGAGCCCAGGGCCAATCTATGGTCACCTTCATGGTCCAGAACTCCAAGAAGCATGAGAGGAAGTTGCTGAAGCCTCTCTATAAAGATGTCTCTGGCAGTACTAATAGGAATGTCTATTCCAGTTTAGAGAAATATTAGAGCCTTTTCCTAGAGGGGTCCCATTAGAGGTGGGCTGATCTGTAAGTGCCAAGGACTTAATTTAATTTTAATTTATTGCACATCAATTCAGAGGAACGATGCCTTCTCAGGATATTTTAGGGCAATGTATGTCCACTCACGGGAATTTAGTCAGGACCGCAGTTCTGATGGTTAAGATGAGGCACAACTCTTTTGACCTCTATTTTATGTGCAGTAACATCACTGAGATTTAAGGGGCATCTTGATTAAATTATTGGGATCCTTAAATTATTGCGATCCTTGGCTATAACTAATCTGAAGCTCAGCCCTGATTAACTCCATGGAAATTTTATAAAAGGTGCATTTTGGCAGATGTTGAATTTAAAACTGCATCCAGGTGGTAGAGGCCAAAAGCTAATCAGCACCCTTTAATCTTTTTGTTGTATGAATTCTTTTAATACATTTTGAATTTCTAATTGGGTCAAATTACAGACCTCTGTTCCAGTGTTTCTTCCCTTCCAATGAATTCAGCTTTTTCCTTCCTTCCTTCCTTCCTTCCTTCCTTCCTTCCTTCCTTCCTTCCTTCCTTCTTTTCCTCGTTCCATCTGTCTCTCTTTCCCTCCCTCCCTTCCTTCCTCTTGTCCTTCCTTTTTTCCTTCTTTCTTCCCTATATCCCTCCATCCCCCCGCTCCTTTATTCTTTTTTTTTTTTTTCATTTGAGGACGGACACTGGACATTTGAGGACGCTGGATATACTTCATGAGTTGGTCCTCTGTTCCTGCTCATATTTGTAAGTTTCTCACCCAGAAAACCTCAAATTTGTATGATCAAAATTTAAGTCCCCCATGGCTATGGTTGGCTTATAGAGTTTAAGGTCCCTGGGCTTAGGGGCACCTGGGTGGCTCAGTCAATTGTCTGCCTTCAGCTCAGGTCATGATTCCAGGGTCCTGGGATCGAGTCCTGCATCGGGTTCTCTGCTCAGCAGGGAGTCTGCTTCTCCCTCTCCTTCTGCCCCCCTACCCCAGCTTGTGCTCACTCTCTCGTGCTCTCTCTCAATCTCAAATAAATAAATTATTATTATTATTATTATTATTATTATTTTAAAAAGGACCCCGGGCTTAAGTCTAGTGTCCCCTCAGTGTGCCACAGGAGTGCCTCAGGTGTTTTGCCTTGTAACCTTGAAGATGTGGGTCTTTGTTTTGACAAAGACACAGGCAGCAGTGGCAGAAGAAGCAAAGCCGTTTTATAGAGTCTTAGTGAGCCATCTGTCTGAGAAGCATGGGGCTCAGTAATTCAAATCTTCATATAATGATGGTCATTGACATATGACTGTCCTTGCCCCACACATGTGACTACTCAGCATCCGGCATGTCACAGATATGGAATCTTTACCCTGAGTGCTCTACAGAGCAGAAGCCAATGTCTAGTGAGACGTTCAACCAATCAGTCATGGGCTAGAGACTTTCCCCTGAAACCACACGGGTCACAGCTGATGCCAGAATCTAGACACGCTAATTCAAAGACTTGCAGATAGGTCTAGATGGAGACCTGGTTCTGGGGCGCCTGGCTGGCTCAGTTGGTAAAGCACGTGACTCTTGATCTCGGGGTCGTGAGTTTGAACCCCTGGTAGATCAGAGCTTACCTAAAAATTTTTTGGTTCAAATGTCAAGGCTGATGATGCCCCCCCTCCACACACACCAGATGAGTATAAGAATGTTTATTACTCACATAATGAAGTTGTATGAGAGGAGGAGGCAGGCCACCACAGTACTTCCCCAAATGACTCCAGAAAACAGGAAGAGACCAGTGAGTGGTGTTTATGGTGGTTATGGGCAGTATTGGTGTGAGGGTTCTGGCATTGCTCAGGGCTTTCTTGGTTTGAACTTCTACATGCACCAGAGGATGGCACACTCATGCTTTGCATTAGTTTTCCCAGGTGTAAGGAAAAAGGGAGAGAGAAGGGTGAGTCCTAAAATTTTCAGCAAACATCAAAAATGGAATCAAAATCTTTATTGCCAGTACCTCCCAAGAACACAGTAATATAGCCACATACACGAAGGTCTTCCAAGCAGTTCATCATTCAGCCACGAGGATACTGATTCTAAGACGTTTTGAACAAGGTCCAAATGGGGCGCCTGGGTGGCTCAGCTGGTTAAGTGTCTGCCTCCGGCTCAGGTCCTGATTCCAGGGTTCTGGGATTGGGCCCCCACATCAAGCCCCACATTGAGCCCTGAGCCCCGCATCGGGTTCCCCACTCAGTGGGGAGCCTGCTTATCCTTCTCCCTCTCCCTCTGCCGCTTCCCCTGCTTGTACTCTGTCAAATAAATAAATTTGTTTTTAAATGAAGAAGTTCCAATAGAGAAATACAGCATAAGTTTCCCTGTAAGGATATTAGTGAACATATACAAATATGACCTGCTATTCAAATTATAAAATGAAACCTCTTCCAACTCACAGTCCAGAAAGATGCCAATCCGCATGGCTTGTACTGTAAGCCCATGATCACGTGTATTAGCTGACTGCTGAATTTGCCAGCAGCCATTGTTTGGGGACAGGGACAGAAGAGCATTTCTGGGGAAAGATTCCTTACACACACCTAAGGACCATTCCCCTGTGCCTGTTACTTCTACCTGCCAAAAATGCCTGCCAGCCTCAAATCCCTCACAACTCAGGACGGCTGGGTAAAAAGGAAAGACCTGGGGATTATCAAGATAGTTTGGTTTCATTGTTCTAAGTATTACACTTTTTCTATTTTTTGAGATAATAAGGTGTGGATGGACAATTTTGGGATCTAGGGTCAAATCTATCTGAAATGAGCTTAACATTTTCTGCAGGCCAAAATACCGTGGGGGGAGACTGCATACCTCCTTCTTTAATTCATATGAAGAGGCTGCTGGTGGTTGTAGGTGTTCATATGTGTTGTGGATACTTTCAGTACCTGTCAGTAAATCTAGGTCTGTCTGCAAACACTTCTCTGTTATTTTACTTAACAAGTTGTTCAGTTTGGACATATAGTTTGAAATTTGGCTGCTGTTTTCGGTTAGTTTTTCTTCAACCTCCTTCTCTTCCATAAGCAGCCTGGCATGAATTGCCGCTTGCTCCTTTCTCAGAAAACCCTTAAGGTCTTTAAATTCTGAGAGCTACTCTTCCCTCCAATTTTTCATCTTCCTCCTCACTTCAAGAAATTTTGAAACTTAGATTTCACACCTCATTTCAGCATCTTTGACCTGCTTCTGCAGGGGCTCAATGTATCTTTGGAGCTTCTTCCCGTGGCCAGCGCAGCTTGCTTGGTGGGCATCAGGGGTGGTCCCTGGAGGAGGAGGAGACCGGAGGAGACCTTACACTGGGGACAGAGCAGCTCTAGGTCCTTCTCACAGAACAGGGCCAGAGCCTGACTGTGCTGCTCACACAGGGCTTTCTCTGCCTGCAGCCTTCTCTTGCTCCTCCTGGTGGGAAGCCGCTTGACGATACCAGTCACGTGACCTAACCGGATGTTCCTCTTCAAGTTCCTGTCGGGACAGTGGTGGAGGCAGACGGGACAGGGGAGGGTGTCCTGTAGGTCCTCCCAGCACTGGCGGTTGCAGGAGCCACAGAAGTTGTGCCCACAGTCAGTGGTCACTGGGTCTCTCAGATAACCCAGGCAGGTGGGGCAGCTGGCCTCTACCTGGAGCTCGGCCAGGGAGGCTGTAAAGGGCATTGTGTGGGGAGGGTTTCTGTCTGAGGAAACTCCCCTCGGGGCAAGTGTGATCCAATGGAAGTAGGAAAGATGAGAAACTGATGTCTCCTCAGTGTTCACTTTCCTGAAGAAAGCCTGAAGTCTTCTAGGGTCCCAGGAAACCAGAACCCCACAAGCCTGTTTCTGCTTCCCTTCCTTCAGTTCTAGAAGAAGCTGCCAGGAGAAGACAACCACTGATCCCCTAGCTCTGGATCACCTTTACTCAAATTCATCTTGGCTCTTAATCCTCTTTGTCAAGAGAGAGATACAGCTTCAAGATGTGATGGAAATTAATGACCATGGAGAGAATTTCAGATTGTGGGATACTCGACAGGACGATGGACCTGATTTCTTCAACATAAAATAGCAAGGGAAAAAACTGTATATATATATAAATGATAGGCATGTATATCAGTGACAAAGATTTACCTAATATTGTAATTCTGTTAGATTTTTTTCAAACAATACATAACTTTTGTATTTAAGGAACTACTTCAGGCTATATTTAAATTTTTAAATTTTTTAAATTTATTTTTATTATGGTAAAAAACACATAACGTTAAATTTACCATTGTAAACATTTTAAAATGTACAGTTCAGTAGGATTAAATATATTCACATGGTTGTGCAACAGGTCTCTAGTATTTTTTCATTTTGCAACATTGAGACTCTACATCCATTAAACACGAATTCCCCATCCGTTCTCCCATTAGTCCTTGTAACCACCTTTCTACTTTCTGTTTCTATGAATCTATAATTTTGCCTGTATATTTCATATGAGTGGAATCATAAAATATTTGTTCTTCTGTAACTGACTTCCTTTGCTTTAGCATGACATCCTCGAGCTTCATCCATGTTGTAGCGTGTGATGGGATTTCTGTTTTGGACTTGTGCATTTGGAGATGCATTAGAAATCCAAGTGGATACTTCCATTAGATGTTGCATACGGAAGACCAATGGTCCAGAAACAGGACAAGCTGCAGAAAAATTTTAAGCCATCAGCACAAAGGTGTCTTAAATGGCGCTGAGAAGGGATGATAACTAGGGAGAGAAGTTAAAGACAAAAGGAGGGTTCTCCAGACAATTTCTTAAGAAATACAAATTAATGAGTGGACAGATACTGACACTTAGTGGCAATCAGGGAAAACAGCTAATTCAAATGCACGTTTCTCCCATGCAATTAACAAAAATTAAAAAGATCCTAAAAATCCAATTGTCGGGAATTGTGACAAAAGTCATACACTATCAGTAGAAATGCTATGGGTTCAGATTTTCTTCTATTACACTTTTAAAAAATGGAGGTAAAATGTACATGCAGTTAGAAGTTTACTGTGGGTACATGCAACATGACACTTAATACAGCAATTGTCAGTATTTCTCAGTAGAAACTCTCAGGACGTTTGACTCAGTAATTCTAAGATTTACAGAAATACTACAGAGAGGTTGCATAAGTTGCTATTAATAACAGACTATTTAGAGGTGCCTGGCTGGCTCCAGCAGTGGAGCATGTGACTCTTGATCTCAGGGTTATGAGTTTGAGTCCCAGGTTGGGTGTAGAGATTTAAAAAGAAAATCTTTAAAAAAAACCCCAAAAACCCCAACAGACTATTCAAATTATGGCACATGATCTAGCACAGCAGTGTTTACAATGAAAGAATCACACATAGTGCACCTACAACGGTAACTTGATTGGGAACCCGGAGGCAGCTTATTTAATTTTACTCTTTAGTTCAGACTCATTATCATTTCACACAAGGCCGCTCTCTTTGGGTGGTTTTTGTTTTTCTGTTTTTTGTTGTTTATTTATTTGAGAGAGAGAGAGAGCAGGGTGAGGGGCAGAGGGAGGAGCACACTCCCTACCAGGCAGGGAGACCGATGCAATGTGGGGCTTGATCCCGGGTCTCGGGGATCATGACCTGAGCCGAAGGCAGGCGCTTAACTGACTAAGCCACCCAGGTGCCCCTCTTGTTTTGTTTTTAAATTTCTCTCCTCTTTCTCTATCCTCACTCCTGTTCTCCATACCCCCACTAAGCACCCACTTGATGCATTTCATTTTTCTTTAAGTATGGATGTATTCTTGTAAAATATTAAATTCTGCTTTGTGTGTGTCTGCTTAATTTACTGATATGTACTTTTTATCTGTATACAGTTGACTCTTGAAAAACATATGGATAGGGGCACTGACCCCTGAGCAGTTGAAAATCCACATATAACTTTTACCTCCCCTAAACCTTAACTACAAATAGACTACTGTTGACCAGAAGCCTTATTGATAACATAAACAGTAGATTAATGCAGATTTTGTAGGTTATATGTATTATATACCATATTCTTAAAATAAACTTAAGCTAGGGAAAATGTTAAGAAAATCATAAGGAAGAGAAAATACATTTAGAGTGCCTTACTGTATTTATTGAAAAAAAATTCACATATGTGAGCACAGATAACATACAGACTTGTTGAATCGCTATGCTGCACACCTGAAACTAAAGTGTCAACTATACTTCAATTCAAAAAAAGAAAAAAATCAATTTATAAGTGGACCCACGAGTTCAAACCCATGCTATTCAAGGGTCAACTGTATACCACATAGAAATTAATTGAAATTTATTTTATATTGGTTCCTGGTTTTTACTTACTTTATTTTTTTATTTTAGATTTTTAAAAAGATTGATTTTTTTATTTCAGAGAGAGAGCAGAGGGAGAGGGAAAGAATCTTGAGCAGACTCCTCACTGAGCATGGGACCCTGTGTAGGGCTCCATCTCACAACCCTGAGATCATGACCTGAGCTGAAATCAAGAGTCAGATGCTGAACGGACTGAGCCACCTAGGTGCCCCACTGGTCTTACTTATATACAGTATTGGTATACTATATATATAATATATGGCCTATTGATACCCTTTTCCAGAATGTCCCATACTTGGAATCATACAGTATGTAGCCTTCTCAGATTTACCACATTCACTTAGTAATATGCATTTACGCTTCCTCCATGTCCTTTCATAGCTCGATAGCTCATTTCTTTTTAGCACTGAATAATATTCCATTTTCCAGATGTATCACAGTTTATTTACCCATGTATCTACTGAAGGACATCTTGGTTACTTCCAAGTATTAGCAATTGTGAATAAAGCTGCTGTAAACACACGTGTATAGGCTTTGGTGTGGACATCAGTTTTCAACTACTTTGGGTAAAACACCAAAGAGCATGCTTTGCTGGACTGTATGCTAAGAGTAAGTTGAATTTTGTAAAAAGCCAGAAGTCATAAAATTTGAGATCAGAAGAAATGACTGTTTTACTTTCATGTACTAAGAACACTTAACATGAGATCTACCTTCTTAACAAATCGTTGAGTGCACAATATTGTTTTGGTAAGATGGGCTTAACGTACAGCAGATCTCTAGAACTTACTCATTTTGCATAGCTGAAGCTTTATACCCATTGGGGAGCAACTCCACGTTTCTCCCTCCTCAGCCCCAGCAACCACCCTTCTACTCTCTGCTTTTATGAGTTTGTCTATTCTAGATACTTCTTATATATGGGATCATGTAGTACTTGTCCTTGTGCTACTGGCTTATTTCACTTAGCTTGATGTCCTCAAGGTTCACCTTGTTGTCACAGACAGCAGAACTGTGTACATACACACATTTTCCTTACCCATCCATCCATCGATGGTTATTTTCACATCTTGGGTATTACGAATAATGCTGCAATGAACAAAGGAATGCTAACATCTCCTTGAGGTCCTGATGTAAATTTTTAAAAATAAATACCCAGAAGTGGGGCTGCTAAATCATACAGTAGTTTTGGTTTTAGTTTTTTGAGGAACGTCCATACTGTTTTCCGTAACGGCTGCAACAAACTGATTTTAGAGGTGATTCTCAGAATAGACTGAAAGCATAATTCCAAGGGTGAATTTAGGTGAAACCAACAAGACTCTGGGGATTGAGAGATGTTGGGGAATGTTACCTGAAAAGAGTGACTTGAAACAAATCAAGCTATGGTACCAAAAGCCCATTTTCTGAAGGTAAGCACTTCGCAATAGGTGATGTGGCTCAGAGGTTTAGGATCCCGATTCTGGCACCAGACTGTCTCTACCACCTCCTGGCAATATAACTCTGGGACCTTCACCTCCTATTCTTTACCTCAGTTTTCTAAGCTATAAGGTAGGAAGTGAACTAGCATTTATCTCACAGGAGTTGACATGAGGATTACATTAAATCAAAGAGCACTAGAACAACAGTGTTTGTGTTACCCAGGGGTAAAAGCCTGACTATCTACACCGACACTCCTCAGTGGGTTGTTTGGCACCTCCAGGGGCTATGTGGATACCATAGGGGTGTTATGTGTCACTTAGGCACATTGTCCATTACATCTAGAAATCCTAAGATAGCTGGATATAGACACGTTTGATGTAGGTGCGGGTGTTGGTAATGGTACAGATGTAAGTATAGGTAGAGATACGGATGTACATGTATTTTAAGTGGCACAGATCGAGAAACTCCAAGCGTATGTCGAATGAGCTTGTCAGAGGTGAGAACTGATCAAATGAGGAGACCCATGAGGCAGCTGCTTAGTTTTCAAGCCAGCCTGATCATTTTGTTTTTTAGAGACTCTTTTTTTTTAATTTAAATATTTTATTTATTTGTCAGAGAGAGAGAGTGCACAAAAAGGGAGAGTGGCAGGCAGAGGGAGAAGCAGACTCCCCACTGAGCAGGGAGCCTCATTCGGGACTCGATCCCAGAGACCCTGGGATCAGGACCTAAGCCAAAGGCAGAAGCTTCGCCAGCTGAGCCACGCAGGCATCGCCAAACCAGTCTGATCTTTAGAAGCTGCAGTGGCAGTTAGGACAATCCTACAGGGGAACTGAAGTTGAATGGTGGCTGCATCGAAGTGCCCAAAGGCCCTTGACCTAAGGGGGTAACAAGGAATGAGTTCACTCCCAGCCATAGTCACCACAAAAGGCAAGCTTGGGCTCCAGACGGTCTGAAGTCCCCCAAGTGAATATTTAAATTTGATGTGCTTCTAATCGATAGTTTCCGAGAACTCTGATGAACTGATACTAAAATCTCTGTGGAAAAGTAATTGTCCAAGAAACATCAAGAGAATTCTAAACAAAAAAGACCAGGGATGGATGGTAGACTTCCTGTAGTTGATACCAACTTATATATTGGCCTAAGAAACCACTGAAACAAAAAGCCCAGAGGACACATCTATTATTATTCAGGACACAAACTTGCCATTTCCACTGTTATGTCTTCAATACAAGCCACCTAATTTCTTGCTTAAAATACTGCACTAACTTCCTATTGGTCTCCTCACTTCCATCTCTGCCTTCTTACCATCTGTCCTATACCCTACAAGAATGATCTTTTTCAAAAAGCACATCGAATTGTCTCACTTTTCTACTTAAAACTCTGATGGTTGCTAAGTGCACAAATGTTAGGTTTTACTTGGCATTGCCAAGTTTTAAAACAAAATTGTTCTTTTTTAAAGATTTATTTATTTATTTTAGAGAAAGAGAGTTGGGGGAGGGGCAGAGGGAAAGGGAGAGAGAATCTCAAGCGGACTCTGCTCTAAGCGCAGAACCCTATGCGGGGCTCAATCTCATGATTGTTGAGATCATGACTGTGAGATCATGACCTGAGCTGAAATCAGGAGTGGGACGTTTAACTGATGGAGCCACCCAGGCACCCCTAAAACAAAACTTACAAAGTTGTTGAACCTTTACCCAGTTATATTGTCTCTTCTCTGTGTTCTCAGAGGAACTGTGCCTTTCTCTAAACTGTATCAAAACACCTTTGGATCTAGATACTGACGACATTTTTTTCTGTGATTCTGCGTTTGAAAATATGTTCCAGTATTGCATCAACAAAAGGAATAAATGAATGATACTATCCTCTTTTAAAAGTGATGTTTATTTTTCCTTTTTAATAAATAATATTAAAATGCAATAACTTTTTAAAGATTTTATTTATTTATTTATTTGAGAGAGAGAGGAAGCAAGAGCATGAGTGGTGGGAGGGGCAGAGGGACGGGGAGAGACAGACTCCCCACTGATCAGGGAGCCCAAGGATCCTGGCTGGATCCCAGGATGCCAGGATCATGACTTGAGCCAAAGGCGGCCAAAGGCAGATGATTAATCGACTGAGCCACCCAGGTACCCCAGTTTGATAATGTATCACAAAGAGAACATGTCCCTATAATCATTTTCCCTATTAAAAAATAGAATCTTTGGGCCCCAGAACCCCCCTCCTGGCTATTCTCAATCAATACCCCTACACTCCTCCCCCAAAGAAAACCAACTGTTCTAACTTCTCACACCACAGATTAATTTTGCATATTTTTGACCTTTATACAAAGAAAATTTATGCACTGTGTTCTCACTTCTATAGCTCATTTTGTGTGGGAAATTCTTAGACTTTTGTGTTTAGCAGTTCACTTTTCTTGCTGAATAGTAGCCTATTTTCTGGACAGACATTTGGGTTGTTTCTCTGCTTGTCAATTAAGAATAATGTCACTACAGGGGTGCCTGGGTGGCACAGTCGGTTAAGTGTTCTGCCTTCTGCCTGGGTCATGATCTCAGGGTCCTGGGATCGAGCCCTGAGTCAGGCTCACTGCTCAGTGGGGAGTCTGTTTCTCCCTCTCCCAAATAAATAAATAAAATCTTTTTTTAAAAAAAGATTTTGTTTATTTATTTATTTGACAGAGAGACAGCCAGTGAGAGAGATAACACAAGCAGGGGGAATGGGAGAGGAAGAAGCAGGCTCACAGTGGAGGAGCCTGATGTGGGACTCGATCCCATAATGCCGGGATCACGCCCTGAGCCGAAGACAGACGCTTAACTGCTGTGCCACCCAGGTGCCCCAATAAATAAAATCTTAAAAAAAAAAAATAATAATATTACTACAGGGGTGCCTGGGTGGCACAGTTGGTTAAGCATCTGGACTCTTGGTTTCAGCTCAGGTCATAATCTCAGGGTCCTGGGATTGAGCCCCATGTCAAGCAACACGCTCAGCTTGGATTGCCTCTCCCTGTCCCTCTGCCCCTCCCCACTCCTCTCTAAAATAAAAATAAAATAAATAAATCTAAAAAAAATTATTAGCAAAAAAAAAATCACTACCAAAAAAAAATCACTACAATAATCCTTGTACATGTGTTTTGGTGGACATTAGTACACATTTTCATTGGCTAAACACCTAGGAGTGGAATCACTGAGTCACAGGGTATATGTCCTCATTTAACTTAGCATGTTGTACCACAAAGGTTCCCAAGGTGTTTGTACCAACTTCTATTCCCATCTGCAGGGAGGGGCCTTTTTTTGACAAACCTTCCCAGAACATTCTTTTCTGAAGACAATTTGGGAAATATGGCTCTCACTGTTCTCCACATGGAGTGTGGGGATGAGGCTGTAGGGAGATGACTATGGCTAGCAAGAGCCTCCTTCTTACCTGGCATCCAGTTTAGTCCTCCCCATAACCCGCCACTTGCTGAGGAGCCGCCTGAGAGTCAAAGACATTAAGTTAACTCAACATTACATGCCTTAAAAACACATCCCAGGAATGTAGCACTTTAGTCCACATAGATATTCAACACCTATTTAGTGAGTACCTTCTATGAAGTACATTGTGACAGTGTAGGAAGAAATGGGAAATGTCACCTAGGTTACGTGTCAGCACCACCAAGTATAAACATGGAGAAGTAACTATTCAGGGATGTCAGAGAAGACTTCCCAAGGGAAGTGTAACATGACAAGGGCAAGGGTGGTGATGCGAGCAGGTTTGTATTTTGGCTTGAAAGTGGGGAACAGATTAGCAGGCTTGGGTCAACTCTCATAGGAGAGCTCAGTGGTTGCGGTGAGATCTGAGAAAAGAAAGGGGTTCCTAGGCCGGTGGACGTGCAGTAAAGAACTAAGCTTGCCCAAAGAAAGTCCTTTGCCTCTGGCTCCTGGGAGGTAACCTCTAAACCCTTGCAATGTCCGGCCTGAAAGTCGTGCCTTTGTGTATCTGGGGGCTGTGAGCCAAGCCACATAGCCCAGGATAACAGTGTCATTTATGGTGCGAGCCTGGGGCCATCTAGTATCATCTTGACCTCTGGAGGGGCTAGAGACCAAGGGTGAGCCAGGAGGGCGATTAGCTGTGTCCACCTGATCAACCCCTGTAAAAACTCTAAACCCTGAGGCTCAGGGGAACCTCCCTGGTTGTTAAACTTCATTGCTGGGAGAGATAAGCACTGTTCACACAATTCCACTGGGAAAGGCTCACCGAGGCTCCCTGCCTGGTCTTTCCCCGACACTGACCTTCTGTTCCTGGTTTTAATCTGTGTCCTCTTGCTGTAATAAACGTACTGGTTAGTGTAACACTCACGGTGGGTTTTGTGATTCTGTCTAGCAAATTATTAAAACTAAGGGTGATCTTAAGGACTTCCTAAACCTGTAGTGGTGATTAGAAAACCTGTGTTTTCCGTAACACCAGTCTGAGGTTGTGCCAAAAAGACGCAGAAATGGAAATGGTTTAGAGAATGATATTCACCACTGAGTAAGTTTACGGGTGTCAGGCACCGAGGTAAACACTAATACAGCTCTTTTCTTTTTTAATGAAATACTTTTGAATACATATAGCATTTTAAACTTTTCTTTATAAAAATACATGTTTTTTTTTTAATTTTTTAAAAGATTTTATTTATTTATTTGACAGACAGAGAGACAGCCAGTGAGAGAGAGAATACAAGCAGGGGGAGTGGGAAAGAAAGAAGCAGGCTCCCAGTGAAGCAGGGAGCCCGATGCGGGGCTTGATCCCAGAACCCTGGGATCACGCCCTGAGCTGAAGGCAGACGCTTAACGACTGAGCGACCCAGGTGCCCAAAAAAATACATGTTAATAAAGAAATGTGCAAAGAACCTGACATTAAGAGAGGAAAAAAATACATTTGTTACTGCATCCCTTACAAAGAACCCCTCAACGTATTAATGTAGCTGCTTCCAGCCTTTTGTCATAGCATTTTTAAAAAAAGATTTATTGATTTTAGAAATAGAGAGAGAGAGCATGAATGGGGGGGCAGAGGGAGAGGGAGAGAGAATCCTCATGCAGACTCCCCGTTGAGTGCAGAGCCCAAAGTAGGGCTTGATCTCATGACCCTGAGATCATGACCTGAGCCCAAATCAAGAGTCTGATGCTTAACTGACTGTGCCACCCACAC
The DNA here is from genome assembly GCF_002007445.2 of Ailuropoda melanoleuca. Lineage (NCBI taxonomy): Eukaryota > Metazoa > Chordata > Mammalia > Carnivora > Ursidae > Ailuropoda > Ailuropoda melanoleuca. The sequence goes on along the minus strand of NC_048222.1, from coordinate 92,372,602 downwards.
GCCCCCAGAGCATTTTTTTAAAAAACCATTTGTTTCTACACGCTGTGAAAAAATTTAAACTGTCATGTTTTATCTCTTATCATATTAATATAAGCAATTCCATGTGTTAAATAAAATTTTGACTGAGTATATTTTAAAGATCTAATTGGCTTTATTAATTGATTGATGAATTGGGCAACATCCCATCTAGCAAGTAGAAGAGAGCTCCAAAGGGCTTCAGAAAAGGAGAGGGTTTGAAAGGTAAAGAGAAAATGGAGAAAAGGAAATTATTAGCAAAGAATCCATTCTTTTAGGCAAGGTCACCTTCCTAAGGGAACGGAAGGGGTCTATCAGTAAATTTCCTAGTGCTGGCCAAGAAATCCCCATATAATGACTGGGTAAAGCTACATTTGTGGGGGCTGGAGGGTGGGGATGGGGCATGGGTTGTAACTTCAGTCAGGTTAGGTATTAAGTCTTGACTTACTGACTTGGGGCCTTAACCTCAGTGATGATATTTTGTGCCTGTGGGGTTTTTTTGTTTTGTTTTGTTTTTTTTAACACACGTAATTAGGATCTCTTTTAATACCATTTTAACAGTTTGTATAACATTCCAGGAGTGGACATACAAGAAATGTTGAGTTGATAATTTACACTTTTTTTTGCTATTGTATGTAATGATATGGTGAAAGATAAAGCTTTTTATTTAAAAAAGATTACTATCTTGGGGCACCTAGGTGGCACAGCGGTTAGGCGTCTGCCCTCAGCTCAGGGCGTGATCCGGGCGTTATGGGATCAAGCCCCACATCAGGCTCCTCTGCTGTGAGCCTGCTTCTTCCTCTCCCACTCCCCCTGCTTGTGTTCCCTCTCTCGCTGGCTGTCTCTATCTCTGTCAATTAAATAAATAAAATTTAAAAAAAATAAAAGATTACTATGTCTTGGGGCGCCTGGGCAGCTCAGTTGGTTAAGTGTCTGCCTTCAGCTCAGGTCATGACCCTGGGATCGTGGGATCGAGTCCTGAGTTGGGCTTTCTACTCAGTGGGATGTCTGCTTCTCTCTCTCCCTCTCCCCACCCTGCTCGTGCTCTCTTTCTCTCTCGTTCTCTCCCTCAAATAAATAAAAACTTAAAAAAAAAAAGATTATGTCTTTAGGAGAGAATTCTAAAATAAAAGAAGAAATATAATAGTTTTGATTCATACTGCCATATAATTCCCAACAGGGTATGCTCACATCCCTCATCAGTGGTTATATCCTAAGGCATCACCAGTTTCAGAACTTTCATTAGAAATAAAACTTGGCTAACTTAATTCAGCAAATCAACAAAATGTCACCTCATTTTGGACTTCCTTCTTTACTAGAGAAGTTGGCAACTATTTCACATTTTTTCAGTTTTTTTTTCTCTTTCAGGAGTTGTTGACTCAAGGTTGTTGGTACCCCACCCCTTTTTTGAGAAAGGCTTAATTTGTTTGTGCCCTTTAAAGTTGGAAAATATTTGTGGGAAATAGGATTCCTCCCTTTCTTGTAAATTTGTTGTAGGAGGTTTAAATTTTGAGATAAGACTTTTGATCTTTTCCATTGTGATTTCTTTTTCTTCAGAGAGGTCAGGAAATGACATTTTAAGCCACCTCTAGACCCTCAAGCCTCCGCCCACGCCCACGGTTGAGTCCTTTCCCTCTCTGTCACATCCACCCTTTTCAATGAGAGAATGGCCAGAGGTGATCTCCATCTTATCACGGCCTTCAGCTCCAGGTCTCTGAGATTCTCTGGAAGTGCAACTTCCCTCAGGAGTGCCAGAGCTCCAGGTGGGGAATGGCTTCTCTGCTGGGCTGGAAGGGGCCTTTGNATCCTGAGGGTCCCTCTGGTGTCTTCCTTGAGGTGCTTTCCCTTTCCCAGCTTCCCAGGTGCTTTTCCTTCGGAGGTCAGTCCCTTGTCCTGGTGGATTGTATTTTCAGCAGCTTCCGGGGGAACGAAGCGTGGGACAAAAATGTTTGGAGTTCTTGTGTCAAAGTCTTTTGTCTATTGCTATGCTTAACG